>NC_020491.1:8826926-8832585 GCF_000184155.1 Fragaria vesca subsp. vesca
CGCACTTGTATCAGCATTGTATATATATATATATATATAGGGAAGACACTTGAAGCGATTTAAAAGACATACTTTGATACATGAAAGCCATCGTCTCTCAGTTCAGCTTCCTTACAACATAAATATTATAGCAACACCAGAAATATATCTTACAGTTTTTCATCAGGGTTTATAGCATTGAAGGACAGATATCATCAGTGACTCTAAGTCTGATCACTGTACTTCACCCACTCAAGCAAGGCGGAGATCATGGAGATGAGTAATGGAGGACATAAATGAACCTCCACCGTGTCCATCCTCAAGGTTGTGGTTGCTGTGGTGATTATTGATAGGGTTGTGAAGATGAGTAATGCCGGAGACAAGTGAACCTCCATCATGTCCATGGTCAAGGTTGTGGTTATTGTGGACGCGATTGAAAAGATACAAGTTGGATGCTCCATTTGCCAATGCAACCGCAGATTCATAGTCTCCTTCATCATCCACATAACCATACTGCGGATCCTCATTACCTGCCTGCACAATCAAAATTCCAAACCAACATCAGGCTACATATATACAGAAATATGTATCTATAAATTAGTTAAGGAATTAGAAAGCACTCAGGAGTTTGAGGAATGTTCTTACATAGCTATGAACTAATTGACTGTTTCTCTCCTCCTGGTTCTTCACCTGCATCAGTGAAATATATAGTTACCATACATAATCCATATAATACAAAATACCACGATCTATTGCACTTAAAAAGTTCCAGCCGAGTAATTACCTTTTTCCAGGTAGTGTCTGCTTGAGTCTTCAGTACGTGGTACTTAATCAACCAATGCCAATATACCATCATCAAAACCGTCAGATGTTGATTAAAATCCAGAATGGACTTTCTATTCAAGGATGAATAAGAACTAGGATGCTTTGCTAAACAGTAAACAGAGATTCATTTACCAGAAGAACCATATCTTGTAAAGCTAGCTAGTTCAGTCTCATTTTACATTTTCGTTTGGTAAATATACATCTCCTGGACATCTCAAACTTTTATAATTAGTTGAAGATTAAAGCATTTGGACCCAAAGTCACATAAAAGTTTCAATTCTATATTAACCTTTTACGAATTTAAACCAAAAACAAAGTGGAGCTTGTTCGATCTGAAACCCTAAATAAAAATTGAATTGGCAGATCTATAGATGATAGATCCAGGCTTTATTTACCAACGAAGTGAAAAAACAGAAAAATACGAAGTTGGAAACACAATATAACAAAAAGGTCGGATCGAGTACCTTTCTTTCACGTATGATCTGCACGGATTGAGCTATCTTGTCCTCCAGATCTTGCAGCTCAGCTAAGTTCAGACCATCTAGATCATGCCCCAGCCTTTGCCTATTAAATAATCAATTCCAAAAATAAACAAAGCTATATTTTGAAATTAGCAATCAATTCATGTAAATATTAAGAGAAAATTACACAGTCACCTGATGTCCCTCCTCAGCTTATTGTTAACCTCCTTCAGTTTCCACAAGTTCTCTTTCATTGCCTGCATCCACCAAAATCAGCAAACAAAATTAACACATACAGAAACTCTACAAATATTTTGTTTATAGAATAAAAAAAATTGACAGACTCCTTTGGTTAACTTTAATCACCTCGTAGTGCGAGCTCCATAGATCGATCTGCAAATTCTTTTGGTAGAGATCAAACATCTTCTTGTGCCTGATTTACATCCGTATCAGTTCTATATATGGAATTATCAAGCAAAGATCAAAAGTGAACAAAAGATCATAAATAAAGAGTAGCTAGCTAGAGATGTTGGACGTACGTAGTGGTAGGGCTAATATACTCGTGGATTTTATCAGTGGAGGACTGCATGATGAGGGAGACATGAGCATCACACAGAACCGTGAGCTCTTGAGCCTTCTTGAAGATCCCATTTCGTCGCTTCGAATATGTCACCTGCCTGTTCGTCTGGTTCTCAATCAGCTTGATCTCAATCTTCCCACGACCCATTTCAGAAAATTAGCTCCTCCTTCTTCTGCAACTACTTCTTCTTCTGCTTTGTTCTGGGGTGATTGTTGGGTTCAAGAAATGAAGAGTGGGAAAGGAGATAGAGTCTTAAAGATGAGATTGTGGAGGTGGAGGGGTTTCCATATCAGGAAAGTGAGGGGAAAAGTTAGGTTGTAGTGTAACTGGGAATGTCTGTTTGCTAAGGTTAGGTTATGTCAATTTTAAAGCAAAGAGCTATTCTAAGTCTAAGGTTAGGTCACTGCTGAGAGCTTGTGATGTAGAGGGTACAAGCTTTGGCCAGTCTGCTTTTGACCATCTCAGATTCACAGACAACCATGAAGAGACTAGCTCGGCTATCACGTACATTGATTTGATCAGCTAGTAACCTAGGTCTCTAAACATATATAGATACTACTGGTGGAGAGTTAGATTAATTTCATTTCATAACTATTTTGCAAGCAAATGTGCAAAAATCATTTGCATTATATAAATGTAGTGCTAGCTATAGGTTTCAGCACATATCCAACACAGCTAGATGAGCTATGATAGCATTTTAGAATTTAGACACACAAAGAAACTACAAATCCTCTAGCTTGTATTGTTGAAGGATACATCCTTTGTTTGTAGGAAAGATAGATGAGGTCTTCCTTATTGTGTATTGTGTACAAATACTACACTAACCTCAGACTGATACGCATTTTCTATTACTCATGCTGTTGAGAGACTGCAGTTTTGTATTTCACTCTCACACACCATGCCTAAGTGCTGTATACCATGAGACAAATCCTGATAGAAATCGAATGACTTACCAATTTTCAACATCACACCTATATTTACCGTAGGTAGTAATTATTCTTAAACAGAGATTCTAAAGAGGACATTATCACTAATCAAATGCTGATATAGTGATATATATGTTGTTATCATCTCGATCATATATATGAGACTAGGGCTCTTATCATTAGCAACATAAACACCACAGAGATCAATATATAACTGACCATTCAAGAGTAGCTAGGAGCCTGCTCGGATCGATCTTGAACACCAGAGCAACCACCTCGATCAACTGTCCGAGTGAGTCAACTAAAGACCTCTCCGTTGATCCGAAGAGTAAACCGGTGCCTCTAACCTGAGTCTATTCACTTGACTGGGTTCAGTGGTTCATCGTTATGTTTAAAGCAAATAATGGTTCATAAGCCGAGTCCTTAAACTGGTTATAGACTTCTAGTATTAGGTTTTTGGGTGTAAGATTTGATTTGATTTGATTTGAAAGACAAGAAAGTCAATTAACTGATGTATATTTTAGATCAGACAGGGTGCAGTACAATCCTATTGCCCTGGTCTAGAACAGTGGGCTTGATGAAAACCCCAAATATCTGGGCCAAAAGGGCCGTGGGTTTCGTGGGCTAGATGTACTAATCCAAAATGAGCCTTTGAGGAAACAAATTATGTATGTTATGATCTTATGACTTGTGACGACTACCTAGAAGTGCTTTCTTCCTTTGAAATCCAAGCATTTTCATAAAACCAGTGCACATTCTGATAAATGATCCTGAAATGTGGATTTTCAAATGAATGGTACATTGGAACATGATGTTGGGAACTGGGATAGGTGTGCAAGAAGAGTTTGTCAAATGCTGCACAAAATAAAGATAGATCGATCTATTCTCCTATTTTTTTCCTAATATAAAGGCTAAACATTTAGCAATAACCATTTAACAAAGAGTGCATTAGTGGTTACTCTTTTTACGTTGCTTAAAACATGACATAACAGAAGGGTATTAGCTCATACAGAGCCATATATTATTATGTTTATCCATTTTCTAATCCCATTATGTTAAAGTTTTATTCTGTCATAAAAAGGTTGTAACCATTTGACGAAGTAAGAAACTCGTTGCCTCATTAGAACAGTCATGACAGTATGCGTGCACTTAATATGACCTAGCTCACGTTGCGCTATTACAGAAGGTCTTATTAATGGCATAAAACCGGAAAACAACGAAAATACTAAACAATAAAATAAAAAAAGCATAGATTAAGGTACATGTCCAGCTAGGATTCCCTAAGGCAGCCCAACCCCAAGCCGTAACCAAAGCCCAAACAATCAAAGAGATTGCGGAAACCGCCCTCGCCCGCTAAGGAGAATTCAAATTTGCCAATCAGCAAATTTATGGTCATGGTATGACCTACCACTAAATAGCTGCCATGTGCTTTAACCATAGTTAAATTAATTAATGAAAAAGAGAAAAATAATTTTAACTACAATAAATAATACACATATATAATTACTAATTTAATTTCCTAAACCATTCGTCTTCATCATTTTCTAACTCAGGTTGGTTTTCATGATTCTTATTTGAATCTGAAAATCCTAAAATCTCAAGATAAGTTACTGAGAATAACATATTTGAAAATGGGAGAACATTTTGATGGGTAATCGAGTGAAATAATGAATATGGGTGGAGTCTTTTTTTCTTTCTTTCTTTTTCGGCGAAGCACGCCCTGAGATAAATAGGCTGATGTTGTTGATAGTGTCTGGGCTTGGCTTGTCTTTTCTATTAATTCTTTGGTGACCTCTGTGGCACCCAGACTCATTTGAGAGGAGAATGATGGAGTAAGGGATATGAGAGTGAGATCACCTATACTACCAATTCTTCCAATCAGCGTTTCATATGAGAGAGAAAGAGAATCAAAGAGAGATAGAGACAGAGTTCCCAATCCAAAAGTTCGTATCCACAACCACCATCTTCTTTGGCGAAAAATTTCGACTTCGACATCCTTCAAGACGTCAACAGAAAAGTCTCTCAACCGGAGAGGGGTCGGGGATGTGGTCGGGTCCATACGGTTGTTGTGGTGAACTGGTGATTATGGGTGAAAGAGAAAGTTGTCGGCTGATGGGTAATTAGATGAGTTTTTCTCTCTTCCATTTAGGAGGTTTTGCAATTGGAGTTTGTTGGGATTTTTTAAGTTGCTGCAGACCTGGGTTTATGGTTTGTGGCTAAGAGTTGGGAGAGACGAAGAAGAGGGTGATTAATCAAAGAAGTTTTGATAGCACCGGTACCCTAACTTTTGTGGCACGGTCAAAGTGGTACCCATACTTTAAAAACTATCAATGTGGTACCCAAACTCCTATTTCGCTACCAAGGAAAGACCTGAGGCCAATTTCCGTCACGGTGCCGTTTGTTTGCTGACGTGGCCGGCATGGGCCCCACAAAAAAGGGCAAAAAGGACATTTTACACTATATGCACCCAAATCGAGTCAAAACTCGACTTCCCTCCCCCCATCTCCTCTCGAACTCCCTGTTCTCTTCTCTCTTCTCTCTGAAACCATATCAGGACTAAATCACACCTGCATGTTCATCACTTTTTCTCAGAAATATTCGATCAAAGGAGGGGAAGCAGAGATTCGCTACTTTTGAAGAGATTCGACTGCAGAGAGTCATGGAGAGTAGAAAGATGTTTGGGATTTTCAGGGAATCTGGTCCCCCAATACAAGACAGTAAGTTTCTTCTCTCTTTTCGAATCTCTCTTTCGTATTCTTCTGAATCTTATCTTACTCTTCGTCGTGTATTGTTCTTCTTGGCATAATCATCGAATTTGGGGTTAAAAATTGGTTAACTTCGAATTAGGGATTTATTTAGTTTAGGGATTTTCAGGTTAGTGGTTAATA
>NC_020491.1:8834304-8835791 GCF_000184155.1 Fragaria vesca subsp. vesca
AGATTTATTTGGATGGGTTGGATCCGGAGAAAATTTCATGGGTGGAGATGAACAACATCGCATATACATTAGGGTATAGGGAGAAGCCAATATCCTATCACTTCAAAGTTCCAAAAACCCCTGCAAATATGGGGTTTATTCAGATAAAAAGTGATGGTGATGCTATAGAGATGGTGAATGCAATACCAAAGAAGAAGAGGCAGATTTCTGTGTACATCACAGGTGGAGGGAAAAGGAAGTATCATGAAGCTCTAGCTGATTTTGATAGGCCTGATGACCTGGATTGGGAGAATCCTTTGAATAGCCAAACTGCTAGAGATAAGGAGAAAGCTGCTTTTGAAGCTAATTTGATGGCAAGTCAGTTATATAGTAGTAAGGAGGGAATGCCTCCAAGATTTGAAAATTTTGATGTGGTTGTAGATGCTGTGCCACTACAGGAAATTTTAGGACCAGCAATTGACTTGGATGATGTTGTGGACTTAGATAGGGATGGGGATGATGTAAATGGGGATGGTGAGGAGGTATATGGGGCTGGTGAGGAATTAAATGGGCATGTTAAGGATGTAAATAGGGCTGGTGAGGAAGTAAATGGGCCTGGACCAAGTCAAGGAACCTTTGCAGGTTTGTCTGATCTTGTGAGTGATTTGCACATGGGTGAAGAAACAACATTTAAGCAGTCTAGTGAGAAAGTAGCTGAGAAAAGAGAAAGAAGGATGAAACATTGTGTCAGAAGACCTTGGCCTCCTGGTTTTAAAGATGATCTGGCAAGGGAACTTGAAGAGATAAGACAGAAAGAGAGAGGTGAAGCTGATAGGAGAGAAAGCCAAGCTGAAAATGGACTTAGCAGAGAAGAAATTGAGACAAGTGCAAGAGAAGCAGAAGAGAAGAAGAAACAAGAAGAGAGATAGAAAGCAGTTAGAGAAGAGGCTGAAAAGAAAGAGAGAGAAGCTGCCGAAAAGAGGGCATCTGAGGCATTTAAAGTGGGGCAGCAGTTAGCTGATGAGTTGGAGGAGAGGTTGAAGGAGAAAAAAAAGGGGAAGCATCATGTTGTTGGAAAAAAATCTAAGAAGAGTGGATATGGGAGGAACCCTGAAGCTGCAAGGTACAACACAAGGAATAAGGGAAAAAAACACTTTCAGCCTGGAGAGGAAGAAGACACTGATGATTCAGAGCTAAGTGACTGGTATACCGATTCAGACTATGAATTGGAGCATGATGTGTTTGATGATGCAGAGTTTGATGAAAATGTCAATGGGGACCCAGATGTTGTTCCAGAATTTGAAGAAATGGGATATGAAGGTTATTGTTCAGATGAGGTTTGTAATTCAGATGGGTTGGAGAGCTTAGCTGGCAGTGATACTGAAGAAGATGAGGAAGGGAACCCAATCAAGATGCCTACAAGGTTGGGTAAGATGAAACTCTACCCTTATATTAGATATGTGGAGATTAAAAATCCAAGTTTTAGGCTAGGGCTTTTATTTCCTAAT
>NC_020491.1:8835811-8863805 GCF_000184155.1 Fragaria vesca subsp. vesca
AAGATGATTGAAGGTCATTACATAGAACAATACAACAAGTTGGCTGCATACAGAAAAGAGCTTTTAAAAAGCAATCCTGGATCCACTGTGGAGATTATGACAGAGATGGATGGACCAGTGAGAAGATTCAAAAGATATACATATGCTTCCAAGCTTGCAAAGAGGGGTGGATGAAAGGATGCAGGCCTCTTGTAGGGCTGGATGGATGTCACATCAAAGGGCACCATCCTGGACAGCTTTTGACAGCAATTGGCATAGATGCAAACAATGGGATCTTCCGATTGCATATGCTATGGTTGAAAGAGAGAGCGAGGAAACCTGGACATGGTTTCTTGAATATTTACAGCAAGATGTAAAGATTGAGAGAGATAGCAGCTATGTGTTTATGACAGACCAACAAAAGGGATTGGATAATGCACTCAAAGGTAACTATTTAGTTCTCAAAATTTTTGTCTAACCAACATGCCATTTGTTATTGCACAGTTTTATTTCCCAATTCAGAGCATCGACACTGTGTGAGGCATCTCCACAACAATTTTAAGTAAAAACACCCGGGAGAGGTCCTAAAACAGTTGATGTGGAATGCAGCTAGGAGCACCACTGTCCCTTGGTTTAACAAGCACATAGATGAAATGAAGATGGTAAAAGAGAAAGCAGTTGACTGGTTTGACGACAAGGATCCAAACCATTGGAGCAGAGCATTCTTTAAGGAGGAAACCAAGTGTGACATACTTCTCAACAATTTGTGTGAGTCTTTTAACTCCTCCATTTTACCTGCTAGGGATAAGCCTATTTTGGCTATGTTAGAGAGGATTAGGATGGATATGATGGTTAGGAATGCAAATAGAAAGGTAGCTTGTGAGAAGTGGAAGGATGTGGTTGGTCCAAAGATTAAGAAGATGTTAGATAAGGTTGGACAAAGAGCAACACAGTATAGAGCACATAGAGGTGGTGAGTATGTATTTCAAGTCACTGGTTTTGGTGAGAATGGCAGCCAACATGCAGTGGATTTGGGTCTCCATACATGCACTTGCAAGAGGTGCAGCTTAGTGGAATACCTTGTGTACATGCCATTTGCTGCATAAGATTCAAGAAACAAGAGGCTGCCTTGTATTGTCATGATTATCTCATGTGTACCACCTATATGCAAGCTTATACCCTAGTTATAAATCCCATTGCCGGGGAGGATGATTGGGAAGCAGTTGACTACCCAATTGCACCTCCTTTATTTAACAAGCTGCCTGGAAGGCCCAAGAAAAAGAGGATCCCATCACAAGGAGAAAATGGTAACCCAGCACCATCAGCTCCAACTGAGGGGAAGTTGCCTAAAACTGGTGTTACCATGACTTGCAAACTTGTGGCCAACAAGGACACAACAGGGCTGGATGTCCTATAACAAAAGCCAAGAAAGCAGCTGAAGCAGTAAGTGTCTAGTAAAGTCTCAACTTGTTTATGAATTTAATATGAAATTTATTTGTTTATGAATTTGTATGTATAATTCTTGACTTGTTTTTTCTTTTTTCTTTTTGTTCAAACAGGGGGAAGGAACATCTGCTGGTGGAGCAAGCATTAAGAAAAGAGTGAGAGCAAAGGTATGTATCTGGTGGTGATTCTTGATTGTTGATTGTTCTTCTTGTTGTGAAGCCAACTATTGCTAAAATGCTTTGTTAATTGTTGAAAATAATGTTGTTGTTGAATTGTGTTGGAATGTCTTGTTGAAGTGTGAAGCCAAAAATGGTTGTTGAGTTGTGTTGGAAATGTCTTGTTTGTGTTCCACAGGTCCAAAGGGTACCAGCCCCACCCAAGGAATCAAGACCTATCAAGGACCAGGTCATAAAGTCTAAAAAAGGATGGAAGAAAATGAAGTTGGCAATAGAGGCTAGTTCTGCTGGAAATGATAGTGGATCAGCTTCAACACAGCCTCCTACTCAAAGCAGCCAAAATCATGCAGCAAGGGGTGATACAAAGTGAATGTGCTTGCTTTTAAATTAGATTGTGTCATAATGTGTATTTCATCATGGTTTGGAATCAATTTTTTTCAAACAATGTGGTTCCTTGAGTTTTTGGAAACCAATTAAGCTTGAATTATGATGCATAGTATGTTTCTCATGTTGATTTTGGTTTTAATTCAATGATATTGGCAGCCCTTTTTGGTTCTATGTTTGAATTTCTATGTTACATTTCCAGCTATTGCATAATATTTCTTGTCAGCAGATAAACACAGCAGCAGTGCCTAAACTCTGCTAAACTGATCAATGTGGTACCCAGGAAAATTCAAATTTATAGCTTTTTGGAGCGAAAACAGTTCTGGAGAGAGTTTGAAGGTTATTTTTGTCATTGCACATTTTTTTGGTGGGGCCATGCCGGCCACGTCAGCAAACTAACGGCACAGTTACGGAAATTGGCCTCCGGCCTTTCCTTGGTAGCGAAATAGAAGTTTAGGTACCACATTGATAGTTTTTAAAGTATGGGTACCACTTTGACCGTGCCACAAAAGTTGGGGTACCGACGGTGCATTTTTCTCTTAATCAAATGATAAATATCAGTTTTTTTTCCTTATTAAATTTATTTTTTTAACTCATAGTCATTATTGTGAGTTACCATGGTTAGTCATAATAATAGATGATCTACGTGTCAGCTTCCTATTGGTTGGTCATACCATGACCACAAACTTGCTGGTCGGCAAATTTGAATCCAGCTACGGAAGGCATGCCCCTCTCTGCCAGATTCGTCGGACCACCTTCACTCCTCATGGGCCACCAAGACAATGCCAGAGCAAATCCGACTAGCACCGTGTCCTACCATTATTACATATTGTTATTATATAAAACAATGTTACAATGTTACAATGTTAAAGAGTTTTTTTTTTTTGGCAATGAATGTTAAAGAGTTGATTCATGTATTGAATAGTTAGTTCAGACCATGACATTACATCAAGTAAATGATTTGTTCAGAATCATAAATGTTTCAACCAGTTTGGCATTTCATCCAAAAATCGAAGAAATAATAAACCTCATTTGGTATATCCAGATAGGATTGAAAGAAAGAGAGGGTATGTAAGAGTATCACGTAAAGATACGTTGGGCCAATAGAAACACATACATAAGGTTTTACGTGTATTATATATTAAAGAGTAGAGGTAACTTTAATATTAAAACAAAATTTCTTGCATTTTTGTCGGTCTATTGGTCTACCCTTACTGTCTCGTGGAAGTTATTCAAGGCCTAAAAAAATTTTCGAAAGGAAAAACTAAAACAAGTATAGTTCCTTTCTCAAATTCTAAAATGTGTTGGTCTCATCATCTATGTTTTCTAATTTTACGCAGAGGTCTAAAAATTGGACTGTGGCACCGACGGAATATAGGAAAAGAGAGGAAGAGTGTACGATAATTTGGGGACCATTTTGCTGTACCAAAGGACTAAGACTACCCTATCACGTATGGTAAAGGTTCGTTATGTTATTTATTAATAACGAAACTGTGACCCCTCTCCCACCCTATTTATGGTTTTAGGCAGACAGTTGCTACTGATTACCAAACCTGTCAATTTGATCCCATAAATACTTAACATATTACTCTTCGTATTCTTTCATCATATATGCACAAACGACTAGTCTTCCATTAGGGCATCATATTTTGGAGTACATCAAATACGGCCACAAGGTGTTAGAGCAACTTCAACAGTGCTTAGTTTGGTATTAGGGTTTAAAAACTCAATTTTTTAAAAACTCAGTTTTAAATAAGCAACCCCAACCTGCTCTCTAATACCAAACTAGGTCTTAATCTCTGATTCATAATAATTTTCTGTTTTAAGTAAGTAAACGTGTCATTAAAAAGAAAAAAGAAAAAGTAAACGTGTCATTTTAAGCAAAAATCAAACTTATTGATTAGTTACGGTGTGAACACTTCAAATTTAGGAAAAATTTATCTTATACAACAGTAGCATTAGCTGCATTACCGTTCTGAACATCTGATAGCATTATTACCGTATCCTAGTTTCTATCCACATAGGTAATTTTTATAGGTGATATCTAACCATGATGGGCCCTTGTTTCTGTAAGCAACAATGCCAGACATGGCGGTCACTTGGCTATGACTTTTACCTATATTCTCTTGATTAGTAGTCAGGTATTGAAGTGTATAGCATGTGGTGACCTCGTTGGTTGGGTGCCTTCAATGTCATTTATTGATCGTCGAATCTATGGTGTATGCTTATGTAACTATATATCCATGACAAAGTTGGCAAGAGGCACACGAAAACTAGAAGAGAGAAATCAAACGAACGCTGTCAGAAGACTCTGTAATATCACCATGGAAGCAATGTCAGAAATAGCAGAAGCTACACTGCGTGAGCTGAGGGAAACCTTCAGGAGTGGTAGAACCAGAAGTGTTGCATGGAGGAAAACCCAACTCAGTGCTCTTCGTGAGCTCATCAGAGATAATGAGGAAAAGATCTTTGAAGGACTCTATCAAGATCTTGGCAAGCACCCAATTGAAGCTTACAGGGATGAGGTAGCTTGGTGTTCTTAATCTTCTGTATATGCATATGTATGTATTTGTGTTATTCCCTCGATGATTTTTGGTGTATATATTTCATTACAGGTTGGAGTTCTGATCAAATCAATTAATTATGCTTTGAGCAATTTAGACAAATGGGTGGCAACCAAAAAGGTACTCTGATGATAATCTGATATGAAGGCCAAGACGGTTTTGAGGTTTTTCTGATTGAAAAGTTTAAATCTGTGACTTCTGTAATCTTTGTGAACTTCTGTGATTCTTGTTAGGGTAAATTACCGTTGCTTTTATTTCCGGCAAGAGGAGAGCTGGTGCCGGAACCACTCGGCGTAGTTCTCATCTTTGCATCTTGGAACTACCCAATATGTGAGTCCACTTATCTCCTTAAAACTTAAAAGCATCTATTATTTGACTGCAACTTATGCAACAGAATTATTTAGTCTCTTCGATCCGGTTTTAACACTTGTATAGATGTATGAATGTGGTAATATTTTGCATCTGTATGAATGAGATCATCTCAGTGTGATCTCAAACTCTCAATAGCAAAGCTGCTATTGTGTTCCAATAAAATGATTGGTATCCTGCTGAGACTAGTTTTTCTTTTACACTGTTGATGATAATATATTAAGATTCTGCAAATGTTGTGATATATTCTCAATGTTTGTACATGTTCCCACAACACTCAACTTCTAATTGACAAGGGTTTTTGCCAATTGCAATTTCCTGGAGTGGTCATATTAAGTTATTAACTAAAATATGTAGTACAAGAGTGTAAATCAGTTTATCTCTTTATCAACAATAGGTAGTACAGAAAGGAGGAAAACTAATTTTCTGCTTACAATGCAGCTTTGGCTTTGGAACCTGTAATAGGAGCAATAGCTGCAGGGAACACAGTGGTTCTAAAACCTTCAGACCAATCACCAGCATGTTCTTCCATAATTGCTAAAACCATCCCTCAATACATGGACCCTAAAGCCATTAGAATCATCGAGGGTGGAGCACAAATTAGTGAAATTCTCCTGCAGCACAAGTGGGATAAGATATTCTTTACTGGTACAGATTAAATTCTAAAATCCCATCCGATGTGATCAAGTAAAATGTGGCATATATAGAAATTTATATAGCTATGATACTATTGCCTCTTTCAGGTAGTCCGCAGGTAGGGCGCGCTGTCATGACTGCAGCTGCTAAGCATTTAACACCTGTTACACTAGAGCTGGGCGGAAAATGCCCTGTCATCCTTGATTCACTTTCCAATCCTTCGGATCTAAAGGTTTTAAGTTAACTATGTAGTATTATGACCGTGGCCTGTGGGAATAAAGTTCCAACATATATTGTTACTGAGTTTGCATTTCTTCTGTTGGCCTGAAGGTGGCAATCAAAAGAATTGTAAGTGGAAAGTGGGGTCCTTGCAGTGGCCAGGCATGTATAGGAGTAGATTATATGCTCGTTGAGGAAAAGTTTGCTCCCACTGTGGTAAGCATGGTCTTGAATGATGTTACTTTTAATAATGCTGAGCTCTATTGCCTTTCTGATGATTAGTGTCCTGACCATGTCATTTAGATCGAGTTGTTGAAGAAAACGATCAAGAAATTTTATACCGAAAGCCCAAAAGACGCAAATTGCATTGCCAGAATTGTAAATAAGAAGCACTTTCAGAGAGTGCAGAATCTCCTCAAAGAACCTCTTGTTGAGGCTTCCATTGTACATGGTGGCTCACTGGATGAAGAAAAACTGTAAGTTCTCGATTCTGTTTAGCCAGACATTTTGATCAGTTAAGATAACTCAGAAGAAAAGCTGTTGAAGCAGTACTAGTTTGGAAGCAAAGCTGTTATGGTGTTCCAATAAAATGATTAGTGTCCGGAGAATGTAGTTTTTAGTTCAAAACAAAGCTGACATATATCGATCTATTCTTGGTGCCTACTTTTCAGGTTCATTGAGCCAATAGTCTTGTTAAATCCCCCACTTGATTCTGCAATCATGAATGAAGAAATCTTTGGCCCACTGCTTCCAGTAATCACTGTGAGAATTAACATTTATAGTTTTAACTGCTTTTGTGAGTGTCAACTTCTCTGAAAACATTGTTCTGAAGAATGACCTTAACTTCTGCAGTTGAAGAACATTCAGGAAAGCATTGAATTCATAAACACACGGCCAAAACCTCTGACCATTTACGCCTTCACCAAAGATGAAAACTTCAAGAAGAAAATTTTATCAGAAACATCCTCCGGGGGTGTGACTTTCAATGACGTCTTGATTCAAGTACTGGTTCCAAGTGTTTCATGTTTTCTTTGTTTTGCCATTAAATGGGGCCAAGGAGACTAACTTTGTCTAAAAACTTTCTGTGTACAGTTTATCTGTGATACTCTACCCTTTGGTGGTGTTGGTTCTAGTGGATTTGGGAGGTACCATGGGAAGTTTTCTTTCGACACTTTCAGCCACGAAAAAGCAGTTTTCCAAGGAGGCTTCTTCCCTGAACTTGAGCCTAGATATCCTCCTTGGAACAACTTCAAAATGAAATTCATCAGACTTGCCTATGATCTTGACTACTTTGGACTAGTTCTGCTCCTACTTGGACTTAAAAGGTATTAGTATTTGGATTTGAGTCATATAAGTAAACCCAGAACTTACAATCTGTGCTGTATGTGTTAGTTGTGTCTTGTTGTTCTATATATGGACAGATGTAACATGTGTAACCTATGCATGAGCCATGAATCTTGTACTCTTGAATAATATAAAGCTCCCCTCCTTCCATCTCTCTGTTGCATGATCATGGACAAAGCACATGAGTTTCAGAACACAAAAGAAAGGAAAAACATTCATGTCTGGAAAGATCCTCATTCCTTTATTACTAGAAAAGAAAATAAAGAAAATTGAACCAAATTTCGTCACAATCCAAAATTGCCTCTAGGGCCACCTCCTCTAATTCAAGACTTAAAGAACAGAAAATATCCTAAACAAGTGGAACTTCCTGGTAAATTCACCAGGATTGGAAATTCACAGGGTTTTTCCAAGGACCGGAAATTCAGCAGGAACCAAGGTAAACAAAATTTCTTCAACCTTCTCCACAGTGGCTGGAGAGACATCTTCAACGTCACCATTGAATCTGTTGCCACCCTTCTGCTTCCGCCTTCCTTTGAAGCTATTATCCTTCTCTGCATACCTCCCTTTAAAGCTGTTATCCTTCTCTGCATACCTCCCTTTGAAGCTGTTATCCTTCGCTGCAGACTCTGCAGACTGATGGGGCTGCTCATCAGATTTGTTGCTATGGCCATTCTTCTTCATCTTGTCAAATTCTTCCAAGGTGTACGTAACAGTGAACTTCTTCTCAAAAGGAGCAGTTTCAGTAGCATCAGCAGCAGCAGCCTCCTTGGTGGCTTGGACTTGTTGATCCTGGCCAGCTCCAGCCTTGTTCTTTTGCAATCTTCGCCGCGCACTTCCATTCATATTTGTCTTTTTAGGTTTAACACCCTGGCTTCCATTCATCCCTCTAGCAACCTGCTTGATTCCCTCTTCTACATCAACCTGATTGTTCACAATAGCTCCTTGATTCTCCTGAGTCTGAGTCTGAGGATGATTGCCATTCCTAGGGCTTTTCTTCTTTCGAGTTTGATGCTGTACTAGTTGCCATCCTTCAGCATCATGATCAGCCTCCTTGGTATTCTTCTCTGCTTCTTCACTCTTGCTCTCTTTGGTTTGATCAACATCGTTAAGACTAGTACTACTTGAGACTGAAACAGAATCAGAAGGACCTTTCTGTTGGATTTGGCCGCCATTGGAGTTTGATTTTGGTGCTGAAGAAGCAGGACGGCGACGCGGTCTCTGTTTCTTCTTCTCATCCTTCTCCTTCTTCTCTGCTGCTAGGACCGGAGCCTCTGGTTTTTCCTCGACAGCCAAAAGACTGAAGGGGTTGACTAGCTGAACCATGATTTTGAGATGTAAGAAATTTGCTCAAGGGGAGAGAGAAAGGCCTGCGGCCTTGGTGTTCTGATTGACCCAAACTCCCGTATTAATAGTGGATTATACTTGCTCTCCAAGTTAACAAATAAAAATTAAAAAAAAACTCTGATTTGTATAGCAATTAATTCTTGGATTTGGTAAATAAAAAATTCTAGGTTAGAATTAATCTACTTGCCTTAGGAATTCCGGTTCCGTATAATGATAGGTTACCAAGTTTGAAAATATTATGTTTCATTCTAGGTACCTAAAAAGTATCTATCAACTTCAAGAGAAATTTAGAAAATTCAAGATTGCATTTAGCTCGTCAGGTTCATAGTTTGGATTTGATGTCTTTATCTATCCTCGATCATCACTGTTTACACTAGTATCTACCCTCATCACTTGTATGAGAATTTGTATGAGAAAACGACGAGGCCATGTATACTAAGTGATTTACTCTGCATTGATGTTTAACATGACAATGATCAACAATGAAGAAAGTAAAGACCTTTGGTCATTTATACAAGCTGTGATGAAATTTTGTGAGCATATATTTTTCAATATACCAATTAAAATTCAGGTATTTTTCAGCGTACCAAAATATTTTTTCAGCATATATTATACATTCAAATGATATCTTATGAAATATTGGAATAAATTAAAATGTAGAAATAGTCTAGTATGATGATTTCTTAACGATAAATAACCGATGCACATACAGTCTAATATGATTGCAATATAGCGGGTAATACTTAGATAGACCATATGGTTTCTCAAAGATCGGGTAATTTTTAGGTTGACTACATGTTTTTGCTTTATAAGATAAGTCAAACATATCATATAAGAATTTGGGTACGATTGTGTGGCTGCTGTATATGTAGGTTAGTTGGTCACACTAACTATATTTAGGGGCACCTATATTTATCACACTTTCTATTTGTCTCCTTAGTTGGTCATTGTCGCTTTGTAACTTTGTATCATGACTTCATGAGATGCTATGTTTTTTTCAATAAACATATATATTTTGTCATTTCTAAATTTTATCATATGAATACCGATTGAGAAGATGTTGTGTTTATTGTGCTCATTTTGATATCAACTGTCAGTAGAATTAAACATTGTCATCTTGATCCAAGTTGATAATCATACAATCACACAAGTATTGAGTAGTCATTACGATAACATTTTCGTCGGAGGTGACTGTTGAGATATAAATCTCATATCGGGAATATGTGACATTGTATGCGGGTGTAAGAGTTTGAGTCACTCCACCCATTGCCAATTGGTTTTAGATGTAAACCCCACATTACTTTATCATGGTATTAAAGCAGGTTACAAACGTTCACGTGTGAAACCCAAAGACCACATGAACTCCGTCACCCAAAAAGTTGTCAACCCAAAGGCCACACAAACTCCGTCACCTAAAAAGTTGTCAACGTGTTAGGCTTGAAAATTCGTTACATGTGCGGAGACGTGTTGATATATAAATCTCACATCAGGAATATGAGACATTGTCTGTGAGCTTACAGGTTTGGGCTACTTCACTCATTACCAATTGGTTTTGGATGTGAACCCAAACTACTTTATCAGTGACAGTATATTGTACAAGTGTTCGTTGACTCGTTACAAACCAAAACAGGTAGCATAGAATCAGCGGTGAACAAAGGCGGACGCACGTTGATGGTTCTGGGGCTATTGCCCTCACTTGATTATAGTTTCTTGAATATCTAATGGTCAAATTAAGCAACTTAAGTACATTTACATTTTATGAGGAACGTGCACTAATTTGCCCCTATAGAATTCTTAGTGAACTAATGCAATGAGAATAACCCCTACTAATGAAAATTCCTGCGTCTGCCACTGGAGGTGAATAGGAAGTTTTTAGAATTCCTACCATAACCGAAGAACATCCTCCTGTTCTCTGCTTCTTCCACACATGTCTAGCTAGTAGCTAAGCATGTTGTTATACAATAATCACGAGGGTCCGAATAATAAAAGTGCATTTAGTTCAAGCTGAATGAGGATCCTTCAGGCTTTCTCATTATCAAAATTCACAAGAGAAGCAATCTCAAAATCTGTATTACTTGAAATTGAACAAATTGCCAAGAATATTTGCTGCATTTTCGAGTCGTTCCGATCTGGGTTGGGATTGCTATTTAGGGTTCCCAATCTTGGCCCAATCGTTTATGTAATACAGTAATAGAAGATTAGGTGGGCTTTATTCCGGGGTCTTGTATGTTGATGGGCAAGTTTGGTCCACAATCAGATCAAGTAGCTTGATCATGCCACTTCTGTGAGAACATGAGGCATATATGCATTGCATACATACGTTTGTTTAACCTTGCTATGATCGAGAACATGAAAAAATTATGATGATTTTCACCATTTGAATAGATGGAGAATGGATCAATGATCTACTATAGTTTGTACATTTTGTGCATGCGCTTCCTTTTCTTGTTAGTTGGTTAATATCATCAATTGTCATTGTAATAGAGAAGATATATGTGCATGTTGGATCTTATGCTCGATTTATTTAGAATTTACTGATTCATATAAAATATTGGAAGAAATTAAATGCTTCAATAATTCCTAAGATCATCACATGTACTTTTTTAAATTTTGAAAATAGAGTTATCAAAAGATCGAGTCGAACCGGGTCATATTGATTAGCTAGTGATGCATGTATATGCTACGTTACGGGAACAATATGAGAAATTAAGAAAATTGACATTTCTACCTCTACTAAAACGAAGGGAATCAGTGCAGTAGAGAACTTTTTAACATTTCAACCTCCTAAACGAAATTAAGGTATATCATAATTATACTCTATCAATAGTTATAGACAAGTACGTACTGAGTTGTTTTTTTGTTCTTTCCACTGTTTGTCAAAGTAATCCACTACCACTTATATCCAGCTTCACATTCAACCTCAATTTATCTGCTCTAACTCAGGTTGAGTATGAGACTTCTGTATTAAAAACTCGATTTTCTTTACATATTTATTGACTTGTATTCAGTTCTATTAAGCAGCAATTCACTGGGTAGTATGCTTATGCGTTCTATTAAAGCATAACGTGGTGAAGCTGACATCTTTACACCTTTAGCTGGTGAACTCAGAATTGGTGGTTCAGTCAAGGATGCAGTACGAGCCTTGTTTTCCCGCACTAGGCTTCCAACTTACACCACTGTCTAGTATAACTTTTGAACCTTATGTTGTGATGACGACCTTCCTCAAATCAGTAGGGTTAGAAACCCCCCCTGAACATGTAGTTCATCAACAGCTGCAGCTATACTTTCAATTCATATCACTAATATAATATCTGATTAATCTGAAGAGATGAATATTGATTATAGCAGTTTTGTTTTAACTTGGTACGAGATATTACTGATTTAGATAGCATTCCCGATCGCATTTGAAAGAGATATATATAAACGATTTGTTCCACTTAAAAAAAGAGAAGAAAAGATAAAACAATAGTCTCATATCACTCGAGTGCGCGCGCATGAGAGATGAATCATGCATTATTGTGTCATTAACTGTGCACATACATATATAACATGCAATGAAAATTGATAGACCTGAGAAAATTAAGATGTGTGGCCATGTAAAGAGACCTGAGATTGATGGAACAAACATTGATCCTGGATTGCAGCATCGAGTGTTTGCCTCTTAGTTAATTTGCATTAGAGTATTGATTATAGTTTAAGTGTGTGATCGAGTAGATTAGGATGATATAAATGTCGTCTGTTATTCTTATGCTGCAAATTTAGATTCATATTATTATGTTAAGAAAGAAACCAAAGATCGATGTGAAAACAATCATCTATACACATCACTAAAAGATAATTAGGGGCTAACAAAAACTTATTACTGCGCTGCGAATGATTATTATGAGTTTGTTACAACTTCTCTACCTACAACTTAATTTGCAAGGGGATTATGATTGATAGGAATATCAAGTCATTTCCTAAGATTAAACTCTGCATGCATATTATATACGTTTGGCCTAAGTTTTCACTAATTGTATTATGTATTTGATCTCTGATCAATACATAGTCTCTTTTTCGTAAACAACCGCAAGGGTTCGATTCCAAACTATTTTCAAAGCAGTAACATAATACGATTACTCTATGGTGTAACACGTAGGTTATTTGTCATGTTTGTCTTAACTAATTTTCTCCAAAAGTTTATGGGAAAGACTTGGTGCTGTACGTACGTATAATCCAAACGGAGGAACATGGATGTATGTGGGTGAATGTTCATCAGACTGGGCACTTCAACCTGCAGCTGCATGTGTACCTGGGAGAGTTTTAGTTTCGGCGTTTAAGGAAATTATCTGAAATCAGATTTAATCTGTTGATTATTCGGCTTTTGTTTAGCTCAAACAGGCTAGGCTTGAATTGATCGAAATGTCTTTCTTATGACTTATGAGTTGGTGGAAGTTCTACTCTACACCCAGAGTTCAGACTTCTGTGAGAACATGAGGCATGCATTGCGTGAACAGTAGTGAACATCTACTGAACATGACGATGATCAACCACAGAGTTCTGCATTTTCCTCCATTTAATTAGCAGATTGCAAGTACAGAACACTATTTCACTTTTCTCTGTATAGTTATCAAACTCTTTATGCCGGTTAACATATTTCAAATTTTTCATTCGTGTGATAAATATGAACTATATATGAGATATTGGAAGATGCTAAAAATTAATCTTTTAGAGTTAATAGTGAAATATGCTACAATTTCTGGTCGGCAATCCGTCCCTCAATTTTGGAGCCATCTTGGTCCAACTTGAAGACGAACATGTGGCGTTTGAGTTGAACGGAGGCAAACTCGGGTTTGGAGACGAACGTGTGGCGTTTGAGTTTGTGGCAATGAATCATTAACAAAAGGAGTACCACGTGCCACGTGTATATCTCATTGGTTAGACATTTTGAGTGGGGAGGTTGTGGAGTGAGAGAGTGAGTGAGCTAGAGTGAGGTCAAGACTGGGATGGTTCTCGGGGCCGGCGTTAATCATAGCATGTTAATAGTAGTAGAGCAGTAAGAATTACGAGCCCTAACACAAATCAAGTAGTGAAATGAACAGTATATACAGGCAATAACTTTTCTTTTTACGCTCGCGATACTAATTCTATAGTTTCAGTTGCTGGGGTTCTATATTTTGTAGGGACTGAGTATTGATTTGAACAGTATAGACCAAAATTAGGAGAGGGTTTTAGCTTTCTTGTCCCCTCTCTTTTATTTTGTTAATGGTTCTCTTCAATCAGTAGCATTCCCTTGCTCGTTGAGATTTCACTACAACAAATTCGAAGGGTGATTTATTTATGGAAGCGTTGCACTGACCGTGGTGCTTCTATGCGAAGATCGGATCAGGATTGCTGAAAATGGTCTCTTGTTTATTTCTATACCAGCAGTGAAATTACAACTAGTACGTGATGAATGAATATAGGGCAAAGATATCTAGGACTAAAGTGATACAAACTTATACAGAGATTCAGATAAGATACAACAACTTACTCGAACTAAAATTATCTACGTTTTTAATCCTATATGCATTTTAGAGGTGGTGACGTGTTGGTGAATTCTTATAGGCACGGGTGAATGTTCTTCAGAGTTCAGACTCCTGCAGATTTGGCATTTGTACGTACCAGTTAAGTTATGTACGTGAGAGTTTAGTTCGGTCGTTTAGCTGTTCAAGGAAAATTTCTGAAATCGACCTCGTCTGTTGGTGACTGGGCTGATGATTTGGCTTTTGTTAGCTCAAACAGAAACGGGTATGCTCTGAAAGTACTAGTAGGTGGAAATTCTACTAAGAAAGTTTAGTGTGAGAACATGAGGCGTGCATTGCGTGATTAGTTGTGAACATTTGGTGAACATGACACTGATCGACCAGACCAAAGTGTTGTTTTCTCAGCCATTTAAAGCTATGGGATAGATTGTAAGATTGAAATTCCTCACTCCTTCAAGTCATCCAAACATATTTCAATTCTTCATTCATATTATGACAGTGAACTCCTTCAAGTCATCCAAACATATTTCAATTCTTCATTCATATTATGACAGTGAACTGACATATTGGAAGATGCTAAAAGTTACACTAAATATAAAGGCGGAAGAGTTTTACTACTTCAGATGAAGAAATTTTGACAGAATTCAATTCCAAAATATGAACTCTGAAGGGTTAAAGCAACGAATTATTGAAACCGTGGTTGAAATCAGCTGCAGATATTTTGACAATTTTTAACATTGATTTTTTTAAATAATTATTTAATGAACAATCAATTAGTCTGTTAATGTTTCTAAATATAACTATTGGCAACTAGAATCACTCACGTGAATTCTCCAAAATGTTTTAGTATCTGTATAGTAACTGTATCTTATAGAATAAGAATGTACAAAATCACAGCCCTGCAGATTACTGAAAAGACCAAAATTCTTGGTCAGACATGATGGTATAGACATAAAGCAGCACTACTAAGAAAATGAAGACATAACAGTGACATATAAACCAACACTAGTAACGAAAGTGACATGTTCTATGAAGATATAAGGAACTTGCATTATGAACTCATACCACGTTCTCTGACCTCATTTGTTCCTTACAAATCGGTAGAAACAGAAATTGTTCCCTTTGCTTTACAAGTACCAGCCATAGTCAACTTATAAGAGTTATTGAGCAATTCGGGACAAATACCAGTCTTTTTTATAGAGCTGCTTTCTTTTTTGCATGCGTTGTCCTCTAAACATGATGAAACCCAACTACTCTAATTTCTTGAACCACTAATGATGGAACAGAGTGCATGAATATTTTACACTTTATCATCATGGAACCACCATCTCGTCTCCTTGGGAGATCTGCCGTTTCTACAGTTCTTTACATACCGATCGTTATCTTCAGGGCGTTGCTGCAGGTATAGAAAAATATGCCTTCAGATGCATATCCGCAATAATAAATTCCATAATAAATTCCCATCTTATTTACAAAATGAAAACAACAGAAGGGCAATAATTTAAACTTGCTAGCTAAAACTTAAACTAAAAACAACTGAAAGACCAAAGACAGAAAGAAGGTGGAATACGAACCTTCGCAGTGGAGCTTGATAGCATTGAGAGAATGCTAATACAGATAGAACTAACAGTCATGGCTGGTGACCAAGAATCGTACAAAATATCTACAAAAAACATACCCAAAAGTATATCATATAACCGAGGGTAATGTGAAATGTATTCATGTAAATATATCGAAACTAAAGTCCAATACTTGGATCTGATAATATTCATGTGAATGAGACCTAAAACTGGTGTTCATTATATGAAAATCACTATTAATTTCGACAAATTCAGGGTGAATATCAACTCGTTAGGATTCCATAAGACTAGACAATATTCACAACCCAAACAAAATATCACCCAAGTCACCTAACTAATCAATTAGGTATGATACTTATCTCTCCGTCTCTCCCTCTCCATGCCTTCTTAACAATCTTGTGCTCACAAGTAATCAGAACAATTTTTACAGAAAAAAAAAAAAAAAAATTTATCATCTATAACAAATTTTGCTTCTGCTAGCAGGCAAGATTGACCACGGGTTTCTAATAGTGGAAACAAGGATGTGTAGAATAAAGCTATAAGAAGATGTGTTAATCTCATTACAAGGACGAGACTATCACGTTTCAACAAATGGGTGAATAAAGGAAATCCTAGTCTAAGAAAATAGGGGAAAAAAGAAGAAGACAAGTATCAATGGTGTAACTCACTGATTACATAAGAATCAGATACTTGATATCACATGAGAGATCAAACTCGAGCAACTAATGACAGCAACAGCTTAAATGGAAGCCTTAAACTTACCTAAACATATATGACCGTTGCTGTAAATATGAGGATGCATTGGAGCCGGAGGCACAAAGATAACCTGTTCATCCCACCACAAGATTTCAGATTGATATTCACTTACTATCACCAAATTTATGCAGATAATAATCACCCGAACAAACAACATTAAATACCACAAAAGCTGATGAATTTGCACAAACCTGTGGTGCCTCCATTGGGTAATGCTCAGGGAAATCGACCTGAAGCTGATAGGTCTCATTCGAATAGAGAGTTCCAGGCGCTCCAGTCACCTCAATCACCCACCTTCAGACCACAAATTCCGCACCAAATTAATTGAATTGAACAATTTAACTAAACCAAAGCAGAAACCAAAAAAATAACATAAAAGTTCTAACAGTTAAACACCTAGGCTAAAGAAGCATCACAATTCGATTATCAGGAGCGAAATAAAAGAGTGTAAGAATCAAGAAGAAAAGCGAAGACCTTTGGAGATTGTCAGTGACTTTGTGTTTAAACCCCGCGGGAGGATTAACCTGCCACTCCAAAAGCTCCTTCTGAAGGCGATTGCAGGCAATCTTACTCAAAATCTACACAATCGAAACCATTACAAATCAATAACGAAATCGAGAAAACAGAAATCGCATGCGAGGTGAAATCGTATCTGAATTAAAATTAAGGGGGAAAACAAAGAGACCTTGCGGGAGGCGGCGGAGGAGCTGGTCATGGCGGAGAGAGAGAAGAGAGAGATGAGAGAATGTGAAGAGGTGTTGACGAAGAGAAAAAGGAAGCAGAAGGGTCCAGGCGGCCACGGTTTCACAACGCCTCTGTGTTACCCACCATATCCAATTTCTTCTTATTTATATATATATATATATATATTTTTTTTTTCTCTTTGGTCTCCTTATTATTAAATATTTATTTATTATTTACCTTATCTTCACAAAGTGGCCTTTCATTGGTGACAAGGCAAGCACCTTTATACAACGACGTCGTTTTACATGCCTCTCTTTTACCTGCCCCTTGGATTCCTGATTGGGGCATTAGCAACCTCTCATATCAACTAGAAGATTTTCCATATTAATGAACAAGTTTCTTTTTGTTACTGTAGAAGTTGCTCTTATATGTGTTTATGGTTAGTGAGTGTAGTTCTGAACTTGAAACTCATCAAAGTGCACCACAAGAAATAATCTTGTTCTATTCACAGACATGGAAAGCTAAACATTGTGGCATCTGTTGTCTGATGCAGAATCATACCATACTCCCTGCTTTCCTGGCGTTCTAGCAGCCATTATAGCCAGCTTAGGATTAGGACTCATTATCCCAGCTGCAATCATGCATGCAAAGACACTTGACTATAATCTCAGTGTTTCTAGTTCTTAGTAATGATACACTCCTTACCATTTTGAATGAAATAGCAGATACTTCACAACAAAATCTATACATCAACACGCAATCGTAGCGCAATGTTCTTGCTCGTAATGCTTCAATAAACCGTTGCTTGAACTATTGATAGAAATTTGAACAGATAGTTTTTATCTTGGATGATTTTTTTTCCGATTAGATTGAAAAACAGTGTCGAAAATCTTTCTGCTGTTTGACAAATGTGGGAATTGGATTCTGTTTGGACTACTTTGTATTGATTCCCATATATCTTGGAATAAGTTGCAGCCAACTTTTTGAGTTCAGCATATGCCATGCCCACTTGAAATGAGCACTTTGGCTTTAGCACATCAGTATCTGTGAATTAAGCTTTCACTTCCACTTCCACCAAAATTCATGCATATCCTCATGGCTGAACTATGACAATGCATCTACATGACTAGATTCCTGAGAAGTGACATTTTCTTAACTCTGCTGAACAATAAGCAGTGTTCCAAAGTTTCCATTGCTACAGTAAAAAGAAAATTCCCCGAGTTTACTTTTTCCTCAAGTTATCAGTATGAGATTCTGTGGCCGATGCAAATTAGGAATAGCATATTCTAACCTTGATTAAAGGACAAATTATCCATTGGAAACCTTTCAGGTTCAGTCTTCCAATTTTGATGGTAGGCTTCATTAGGAGAGATGCTTAAAATTCAGATGAAGTAATAAACTGACTTTGTTTCCACTCATCCGCCATACCTATTCGTAAATAGTTTCTAGGAATAACAAGCTTTACCAACAGAATCACATCATTTCATAGTTTAGTG
Organism: Fragaria vesca subsp. vesca; assembly: GCF_000184155.1. Classification (NCBI taxonomy): domain Eukaryota; kingdom Viridiplantae; phylum Streptophyta; class Magnoliopsida; order Rosales; family Rosaceae; genus Fragaria; species Fragaria vesca. The sequence continues at coordinate 8,854,293 of NC_020491.1, forward strand.
GTTATTTATATTGTCATACCACTAATACATGTGTATCTTAATCGAATTGTGTTTGATACGATTTAAGTTAAGGAACAAGGAGAAACCATTACAACTGCACGCAAGCATCATGGTTATGGAAGCCACATTGATCAAGATACTATGCTTGAACTACATAACCTGTAGTTACAACTCACTACTCAGGATGATTTGTTTCCCACTTTTATTTACAGGAGATATTATGCATATCAAAACCGGTTTTCCAAAATTGTTTCCCATGGGAATATGTCATCTATGGGAACATTAAGGACTGAAAAGAGTATTCCCAAGAAGTGTCTTACTTCAGCTGTGAGAATCAATGGAGTGTGGCAGAACTTTATACGGGTTGAGTATTCCTTTTGGGTCCAGCATCTTCTTGATGGAAGCCATCACTTTCACCTGTCCAAGTAGATTTGGTGTTTAGTGTTTCACAAAATCAAACGTACCATCTTAAGGTGGTAGGGAGAGACCAAGTGATCTCCATTGTAAATCACATAACACTTCTACTCACTGTAGCAGTTGGCTTGCTGTAGAAAATCTTATTAGCTTTCATCAATCCAAGGCCATGCTCTGCACTAATGCTTCCACGATGTCCAGATGTCCACTCGTAGACAAAGGGTTCAATTTGTGCCAAAGTCTGCAAGTTCATTATAGATCATTATTAAACTGGAAGAAGAAACAACACATTAATGCTTTATAGCTGAGGTAGCACCGTAGCAGGAAATTACCTTATCATCATACTGTGGAGTTGAAACATTAAGATGCAAATTGCCATCCCCAAGATGGCCGTATCCAACCACATTAGCTGAATCACCTACAGTTTAAAAATGCAAAAAAGTGTATTTTCAAGCTAATAGAAACAATCGGAGCCTAGATATCTAGTGATCACACCCTCCCATTAAAGAGAATACTAACGGCCACTGAAAAAAAAGAAGCAAAAGAATATTTCAAAAACTGAAAGCAACAAGAAACAGTTACTTACCAAGTCTTGTTCTCATTTCATCTACAAGATCGTACATCTTCTCAACAGGTAGTGATAAATCATATTTGTAAACAGCACCTGCTTTCATCAATGCTTCAGGGATTCCCTGCCACCATACCATATATAGAAACGACTGAATGATATACGATTTTTAACCCAAAAAAAAGAGATGGCCACAGAAACTTTTTTTTTCTTTTTCTTTTTTCTCTTGCAGACGACTAATTACAATTAAATGAAAAAAGAAAAGAAAAAAGGAATATAGTACTAGTCCACTTTTGATGAATAGCAAGGATAAGAATCAATAGAAACATAAAGGAAAAGGAATCATGAAACTCTCAAGGAAGCAACACCTCTTGATTTTATATGCTGAGATTTTCTGAACTAAATTGCTAATGAGAAGATTGATGCAGCCATGCAGGCCATGAAGCATTCTTAATGTAAGGGAAATAAGGATATTATTGATTTATAGAACTTCGGAACTTTTAGTATCATTCCAATATGTAGGCCCAAAGGCAGTAAAATGAATACTCATATCAGGGTTCTCTATATGAAGATTAAGTATCAATGTTTAACTCATGAAAGAAAAGCACCACAATGAATAACCATGAACTTCACAATTTTCAGTTTGATAAACAAAACCTACCTCTCGTATATACCAGAACGCTGACGCTTGGTTTATGTCTTGTGCTATAGCTCCATCAGAAATCAAACCACCTTCCATGGCGTGAACTAGAAAGGCTTCAAGCTTCTCTCTGTATCCAAATACATCACATGATTTTTGTAAATATGAGGATGTCACTTATACCGTCTAGACTATAGAAATTATATTTTCAATGAGGTGTCAGCTTTTTTGTACCATTAATTGTTTGAATATTAGATATTTAACCAAATATAAATAGCAATTGCTATTTAGTTCAGCCACTTCGGAAAAATACCTGAACCTTAAAGTAAATTAATATAATCTACAACAGAAGTGCTCCGATTCAAGCAGACTTATTTATGGAAAATGGGTTACCTGTCAAAAGTTTCATCACTGCCTGTTGTCTCAATCAAAACATAAAAGTTGTGAATTGTGGGAGGTAATGGATTGCGAACACCATCCAAATGATTCAGAACCTGCTAGGTCAAACACAAGAAGTGTTCAAAATGATCAATTTGCACAGAACATGCAGTTTTACTAGTACCACGAATTTGATATCTGAACAGGAGGATATTAAGCATTTTATTGAAAAGAGGTAATGTAATTTTGTAATTGTAATGTTGGATGTTAACTGCACATTGGATTCCAGAATCTAAAAAAAAAAAATACAAAAAAAAAAGAAAAAAAGAAGAGGGGAAGCCTGATATAAACCAATAAATGGAAAGAACCAAAAAAGATTTTCCAAAGAAAGCTGACCAAATCCAGAGCATGGCTATCCAAGAATTCAAAAGCAGATAGAATCTCCCCAAGTTTCCTCTTTGCTTCCACTAGAAGTTTCTGATAACCACGAGAGAGTAAGGGAAATTGGTTACACAGAAGTATACAATTGACACAATAACAGAACTGGATCTCAACATATACATACTATTGGGCTTAATTTTAGCGGAACCTGAAGACGCCAAGAGTTTCCAAGAAACTAATTACCTGGCAGCTAAAGTAGTCTTGGCATGCAAGGAAAGCTACATTCACTGAAAATAACTTTGGAGGGGTAAGTATGGAAACCTTGGTCACAATTCCCAAAGATCCTTCACTTCCTGCATCAGTGGTAAAACAAGAAATTTGTGATCACATTCAACTGGAAACCATTGTCTTCTACACAAATAAAACAAAGTGGACAGACCTATGAACAAATGTTTCAGGTCATAGCCAGTATTATCTTTCCGTAAAGTCCCAAGCATGTCAAGAACATCACCATTAGCCAAAACAACTTCCAGACCTGTAAGATCCATAAAATATATAACAGTACAGAACAAATATTAGAAAGATGCACTGAGAACCATGACATTAAAGTTGCAAAAATATCAAGTTTCTAGACAGTCTTATATAAATTAGAAGTAAAAACTAATTCTTTTCATCCGAAGAAAAACAAGAACAAAGTGGTGTAAAGTTGAGTGCATTCTAAACTCAGATAACCGATAATCCTTGAAGCAAAACTGTTCAACATCAGAAAAAAAGTGTAGCATAACTTCTCACCAAGTACGGTTCCATGAAGTGATCCATAGCGTACAAGGCGCAAACCACCCGCATTGGTTGAAACATTTCCACCAATCTGGCAGCTTCCTTTTGCACCCAAGTCCAGTGGCATAACAAATCTGAATTGAAGCATAAAGTGCTTAATTATAATGATAATGAAGATATGCTAGAGTTCCTTGAGGTGTAATACAAAAAGGAAATGTTTAAGAACACTTTAAAACAGTATACACAAAATTTGGAACCAAGCACATTGCATAGCCAGATATAAGAATTGTGGAAAGAAGGATCTAATCACTAATGATGGAAAGAGCATTTGAGCAGGTCGGAGGAGATATAAGTACTTTAGCTCTGGTTCTAGGCATTTGAGGAAATTGCAGGTCTGTAAGCAAACAACGTGATAATTTACAGAAGGTTACCCTTGGTTGTCCAAGTAAGTAATCATATTTTCCAATATGCAACCTGCCTCGCATACGAGTATACCACTCACCTGAAAGCAGACATCAAGGAATCACTTCATAAGCATGCAGTTTTGTTGTGCAACCATTGCAAAAAATTGACTTCAGGAATTGTTGGAGTACCAGAAATAAATAAGTGTCGCTGCATGTCTACCTTGTCAAAAGATATGACTTTATTCATCATACTCATATTGATAACCACCTGAAAAATTACACCACATATAACTTTTCAGGTGAATTAGTCAGAAGCATGTAAGGGCTTAAACAAAACCACAGAGCTTATCAATGATAGATCACATCATAATGAAAACTACAAACATAGCTCTCATTTCTAACATTCATGTAGTGGCTACAAAATTTCCATTAGTAACAACATACCTCATCAAAAACAGGAACGCTTCCGCCCACAAGACCAGTATTTCCACCTTGAGGAACAACAGCCAAGCTTCTTGAATCACAGTACTTAAGTATCTGCGAGACCTGCAACGAGTATATAACCACAAAACCCCCTTTAATCTCCTAATGCACTTGATACACACAACAAATCATGCTTTTAAGAGTCAAATAAGTCAACCTCCTCAGTGGTCCGAGGTTGCAGCAGAAGCTTACTCGAGCCTCTATACTTGTGCATCCAATCCGTATTCGCAATAGCTAACCTCTCCTCATCCTCAACCACATTCTTCTCCCCTAATACCCCCTTGAAATAGCTAATATCATCCGAATTCAACGTCGAAAACGAAGCATTCCTCTGCACCTTCTCCGCCACCGAACCAAAACCTCGATGCTCAATCCTCCTCAAATCCTCAACAACACCTCTCTCCGTACAATCTCGCAAATTTCTCCCCTGACTTCCATACAATCCAAAACACGTCCTAACATTCCATTTCCGGCTAATTTCATCACCACATTTCTTGCCTAATCCATGCCTATTACCTATATTCAGAAATTAATTTCCTCATTAATTCAACAAAAAGAAACAATCTACACTATAGCATTAATGAGCTCCATTAAGTCAAATTGAGCCAAAGTTTAACCAAAAATGGCTGTAAAAAAATTATGATCACAGTAAATTACCTGAACCGGAGCTGTGGATTGACTTGCCGGAATTAGGAGAAAATCGTCGATCAAAGATTGAAGCTTTAGGTGAGTATCTGAGAAGACGACCGGTGGCTCTCAGCTTCTCCATTCTCTTTTTCTTTTTTCAGTTACAGTCTTCTAACAAACTGAGCGTTACTCCATTTATACACGCAACTGAATTTCCGGGTCAATCGACGACCCGACCCGTTAGCGTCTGATGTGAAACAACGACATGTCGTAAATTACAGGTAATCCCTATCTATGAGAACGAAGGAGAAGCGCGCGCCTCTACTATCTGGCCTCACAGTAATGGCGACCTCACTCTCTTCCCTGTCCTCGATTCTGAACCAACCACGGCATGTCGTTTTGCTCCAGAAGCCATGTCGTTTCGCTCTGAGACTCCTCAGTTGGAAGCCGGCAGAAGCTTCCGGAATCCGATGCTACCACCGGCAGCGGACCAGTACTAGGCTCCAAAGACGGAGTCTTGGCTCCAGAAGCTTCTCGAGCTCCAGCTCTTCTCTTCCGAGCCACTCCGACGGCCCCAGCCTCCGCCACTTCGTCGCTCAGGCCGCCGCAGTCACCGCCTCCAAACCTCAGCCCCAGTGAGTTCACAGTTCCTCACTCACGCTCATCATTTTCTGGATTTGGTTGATGAAATTTACGGCTTTATGAAATTACTGTGATTCTGTTGTGTTATAAGCTTGAAGAGTTGTTATAAGCATAGGAAATTTGCTAGGAAAAGAGTTCAAAATGGATGAATTTTCGAGTTGCGATTATGCTTCGAAAATGTTGCTGTGATGTGTTTTTTTTATAGGAGAGATTTGGAAATCGATACCGAATTGTATGCTGAACAACATTTCTTTTCAATGCTTGTTTCGAAATTTTATTTTGTTTTTGATGTTTTGTTATTGTGTCTAGGAATGTGATAGCTCCTCTGCCGATAGGGCGAATCTACCACGAGACGTATGGGTGTCAGATGAATATAAATGACATGGAGATTGTTCTGTCGATTATGAAGGAGGCTGGATATAGTGAAGTTGTGGACGTTCCTGAGAATGCAGAGGTTATTTTCATTAATACATGTGCGATCAGGGACAATGCAGAACAGAAGGTGTGGCAGCGGCTTAATTACTTTTGGTTTCTTAAGAGGCATTGGAAGAGCAATGTTAAGATAGGGAGGTCGCAGTCCACACGCCCTCCGAAAGTTGTGGTTTTGGGATGTATGGCGGAGAGGTTGAAGGACAAGATACTAGATGCAGATAAAATGGTCGATGTGGTCTGTGGACCTGATGCGTACAGGGACTTGCCGCGGCTATTGCAAGATGTGGACTACGGTCAGAAAGGGATTAATACTCTTCTTTCATTGGAAGAGACTTACGCTGATATTAGTCCAGTTCGAATCTCCAAGAATTCAATCAGTGCTTTCGTTTCTGTTATGAGGGGTTGCAACAATATGTGCTCATTTTGTATTGTTCCTTTCACAAGAGGCAGAGAGCGGTCACGTCCTGTGGAATCAATTGTCAGGGAGGTGGGAGAGCTTTGGCAAGAAGGTGTGAAAGAGGTAACACTGCTAGGCCAGAATGTAAATAGCTATAATGATGCCTCTGAGTATGAAAAGGAAGCTGAAGCAGGAACTAGTTGGAACTACAGTGAAGGATTTTCCAGCTTGTGCAAGGTGAAAAAAGTAGGTTCACGTTTTGCTGATCTCTTGGATCGGCTTTCCACAGAGTTTCCAGAGATGAGATTCAGATACACATCCCCCCACCCTAAAGATTTCCCTGATGAGTTGCTCTATATAATGCGAGACAGACACAATATTTGCAACTATATCCATTTGCCAGCTCAAAGTGGTAGTAGCAGAGTTATAGAAAGAATGCGACGGGGCTATACCCGTGAGGCATACTTAGATCTTGTGCAAAAGATACGGAGGATAATTCCAGATGTCGGCATCAGCAGTGATTTCATATGTGGTAAGAGGTCTTAAGAATTATATGCAATTTTGATAAACCTGTTTACAGAATTTGGACAGTGCTTGTTGAACTGAATATCGTTCTCAAGTACAGATTTTTGCCCTAAACTGACTAGTTCTTAGCTGCAACCTGTCACTTTAGGGAATATATCTTGTTCTCTCTTACCTTTGTCTGAATAATTGGAACTTGTGCAGCCATACTTTGGTGTGTACTGTTTGCCCACTCTTCCCTAGTTTATGCTGATTGCTTCTTTTAGTTTATGGATCTTTGTGTAATTTAACTGCATTGTTACTTTGCATGGCCATTTCATTTTTGACACATGTTTACATACCCAAACTGTTACTTTAAACTTTTTCCTTTTGTTTCTGCGTATCTAGTGCTTCCCCTCTTAACTTGTTTAATCTTTTCCAGGATTTTGTGGGGAGACTGAGGAGGACCATGAAGAGACAATAAGCCTTGTAAAGGCTGTTGGATATGATATGGCTTACATGTTTGCATATAGCATGAGAGAGAAGACCCATGCAAATAGAAACTATGATGATGATGTTCCGGAGAAAGTGAAGCAGAGGAGGCTGACTGAACTTATTGAAGCTTTCCGTGAGAGCACAGGTCAGTGCTATGACTCACAGGTGGGAACTACCCAGCTTGTATTAGTAGAAGGACCCAATAAGAGAGCTCCGGATACAGAACTAATTGGCAAGAGCGACAGAGGTCATAGAGTTTCTTTTGTCAATGTGCCGTTACCAGATCGAGATGCTGATTCAAATGAGGAACGGAATCCCAAAGTGGGTGATTATGTTGAAGTTCGTATACAGAAATCTTCAAGAGCGTCACTCTATGGAGAGGCAATTGCTATAAGTAAATTGAGCACTTTTTACAACATCGTGAATGAAGAAGCTCTTGCTTGTGCGAGTAGTTGAGCTGTTTGGGAATGTACCAGCGTAATTTAACTTTATATATCACTACAGAATTTCATGTTTATCAATGGTTGAGGCATATGGATCAGCTTCTCGCTGTAGTGTTGAGAATCAAGGATGATTGGTTCAAAATGATGCTTTTTGTTCCCATGGTGACTCTTTCGGAGTATATCTTTGGATGCTAACAAGTGACAGCCTCCAACTTCAAAATAGTTTAGAGTTCTACTACAGCGTGTTGATGTGATATAAAAGTTGATGCATTTTTATATCACATTAATTTTGATTTGGTTTGATGAATATGAATTCAGAGATAAATACCTCTTCAAAGATCATTGCACTGGGCATAAAGTTTGCTTAGTTATCTGAATTATAGAAAATGATCAAAATGATCGATCCTGTTCTTGGTGTAAAACTGTAAATTATGAGCATCACAACTGATTGTCAGGTTCAAATACAGTTTCAGACAACTGAAAGAGCTCATGCTTGAAACTGTCGTATTTCTTCCTTCTATTTCTTCTTGTGAATTCAGACGCCTCCTCTTTTTCTAGTTCCTTAATTTCCTTCTCCTGGCGATTGAAATTTTTTCTTTCTTCAAATCTGTACCGGGAGTGCCTTGGTCTCTTATGTGTCCAATATGCAATATCATTAACTTTTCTCCATTATTGTCAATTTCGTAGAGTATGATAGTTTCTTGCGGATTCTTGTTTACATGTAAAATCTTGTTTAATCACTATAAAGTGAGTGTATTTAAGATTTCATAGTTCATGCTTTAGCTAGTATAGGACGTGTAATTCTGTAAAACGATGCTTTCTGACGACTTCACAGGGTGTGTCATCTTTGTACTGCTTGTTCTGATTTAAATAAAATGACAAATTAATTAAAAAAAAATGTAAATCTCTCTCTATCATACAAATGTACTATCTAAGATAAAACCCAGTTGAAAAACACATGATTGTATATAACCAAAAAAGAGAGTCAAAAACACATAATGGCATGCAACCGAAACACCATGCTAGTCCTTTGATCCCAACATGATTGACAATGATTAAAGCAGTCAGAAATAATGCAAACCGGGTCTCCATCAGAGAATTCGTCCAGTGATCGCCTTGCTCTACATGTTCCTCATTAGTATCAAATACACTAATGGGTGGCATTGCACTGTCAATTCTCAATCATAACCCAAACAACAAACACAAAGTGGTCGATCACTATGAGTATCACCAGCACTGACCTTGTCCACATGCAGCTAATAGCAGCCATCCATAGAAAGGAAGAACACTTTGAACTCCACTGCTAGGTGGTGGTCGTGGTGGTGAGAAGCTAATGGAATTCGGCGGCACGTCGAATCGGGCCGATGGGTTCTGAATCGGACCCTTCATAAGTAGTCCACATCTGGCGGGTGAGGAATAGCATATACCACCACCCACTCATGACTCACCAGTCCACCTCCATTGTTATTCAATGAGGAAGACTGGAATAGATGATCGACTAGACCCCTGTCACCACTCTCTAATCAGTAGTCACACACTTGTCCTTGTGCTTCTTTGTTTTTTCTATACACAGGGTAGTCATGATTTCATGTGAGGGGGAAAGGGAGATAAACAGTAACTACAGGAGGGGAAGAGGGTAAATGAAGCCACAAAGGTCAGATTTTCTTCTGAGAAAAGTTTGGATTCATACGTACTTATTTTAATCAATAAACTTTTTAAAAAGCTTACATGTTTTTTAAAAAATTCATAAACTTTCACTGATTTCTTAAAACCATCGATTTTTAATCACAGACTTTTACTGATTTATGAAATCTACGAATTTCATATAAATGATTTATGTATATTTCTCAATACTTACAGAGTTACAAGATAAGAAAAAAAAATAAAGATGCAATAGCAAACACATAATGATACCGATTATAAGTTTAAAG
>NC_020491.1:8864274-8869478 GCF_000184155.1 Fragaria vesca subsp. vesca
CAAATACTGCATCTTTATCATGACATATTTTATCGAATAACTAGCTATCTATGTTTAATAGCTACTGTACTTCTACAGTTGTGCTCTTGTGAATTTTGAAAACTTGTATTGGTGATTTAGAGTTGAGATATAACAATAATCATTTGATTATAAATTGAACGATAATAACCAAAAATTTCTAGCAAAAATTAGATGAAATAATATGTAAAAAGAGGTACCAAATAGTAAATATATATTAATTATATTAAATAACGGAATATTTCATAAATTAAGGGCATTTTAGACAGTTTGGGATGTGTATTAAGTATAATATTGAAATGAAAAACTTGATAGGTAGTGTATTAAGTAAAGGGTGTGTATTTAAAATTTCTCCCTATTTTATTGATCACAACTTGAGAATAAGTATAACAGCATAAACACGATCTGCTCGCAGGGGGTATGTAAGAAATGAATCTTGCAAAACTACCTTAGTAGAACTACCTAGTATCAACTAGACAATCTCTATGCTAAAAACTATGGGATGAAGCGTTATGATCAATCTTCTATAGTAGAATAGAATGTTGATAACACAAAAAGAAAATAAAAAGAATAGAAAGATGATGTATAGCATGATCAACCTTTTCACATGTAAAGATAAAGTGTATCGTAGACTTTTCCAAATCTTTGCTCTTATAGATGGAAAATTATTGGAGTTTTGTGTGTGTAATTTACACTATAAAGTCCATAGTTATTCATGAGTTGCTAATTCCATAAGTATGAATGATATTTTGAATACATCTAAACTTTTATTCAATTTAAAAAGTCTGAATTGAATACCCCTAGCTTTTAGTATAATTCATAATGATTTTTTAAAATCTAGTTGAATACACCCAGACTTTGATGTTTGTATTGAATACACCTAGACTTTCATATTCCATAGACTTCTTAATTCCATATACAATACACCCCCTTAGATTCTCAATGTTTCGAGAAATTTGAGTTTTGAATAAATTCATTTGCTTAGTACCATTTGGTCTAGCAGCATAGTCCCTCTTTAGTAAGTGAGAGGGTTGTAAGTTCGACTCACGAAAAATTAGTTGTACTTGATCAAAAAAAAAATAATAATAAATTCATTTAGTTTGTGATAATTTTCCTAGCCTAACATTGGCACAGCTAACCATAACCACATAGTGTGGTAAAGTTTGTCGAACTGTCTAATATGAAACTCTCATATTTAGAGTTTAAATCTCAACACCCATCGATTTAAGAAGTCTTTAGGTTCGTGTGGCCGCTGCGATAGATTAGTCTGTGTTGATACTCTCATATACCTCAGTCTCAATCTTGACTGAGTAACCGTGGTAGATTGCTACCTCACAACCAATAATAAACAATGGCACCCCGTACGTAATTCAAAACTCAAAAATTTCGTAGGACCTGGTGAAACAATCGACTATTGCTAGTAGTCATTATGGCATCACGCATAAACAATTGTAAACGTAAACCCCTTTAATCGATATGAATTAATTAGTAGCTGCACTAGCTATTTTGATATTACAGTATGTTGCTTCCCCATTATTGGTTTATTTGGTTCCTTCACCCTGCAAGACGCAGTATGAACATCACCAAAGACCAAAAGTTTTAATCTCCTCCATCAAATACAAATTACCAACATCCTTTTGTATAGTTCTTCGTCATCAAAGAGAAACATACGTACACATGCATACGTGCCATTTTATTAATCTGATTTGGAATGAACCAATGCATTGACAAGCTTACAAACATTGATAAAAGAAATGTACTTTGTTCATGTTTTTAGTTGAGATCAGATTAATTTGCCATGAACATCTTAGTTTAGAAACAATCCTAAGAGAAAATTACTTCTTATTTAAGATGGTAGTCAAGATCGAACTGATTTTGGATAAAAACTAGGGAAAAAGCCCTAATGCACAAATAGTATCTTTTCCTAGCCCAAACCAATCAAAAACAGATTACACAGCTCAAACCAATGTTTCTTAATAAAAATACAGTTATACCCTAGCCTTAATAACCGCTTCCAACCCACTCCAAATTCAATTCCTTCGTCGACGCCACTCCGAATTCAATTCCTCTCAACAGTTCTCACCATTTCACTCCATCGACGCCGCTTCGCTGCTTCACTCCATCGACACCGCTTCGCTTCTTCAATCCATCGACGCCGCTGCCTCACTCCTCACTCCATCAAGACCTCAGCACCCATCCCTACGCGCCGCTTCGCTGCTTCAGTATATCGCCGGGGCTGCTTCAGTACTTCACCGCCGCTGCTTCACTCCATCGCCATCCCTACATCGCGCTAAATTCTTCTTTTTCAGGTGACAAGAAACCCTAACATAAATCTGTGTTTGTACCCCCAATAATGTTGTCTGGGTTCATATTTCTCTGCTTCAATGTGTTTTATGGCAATGTAGAAACGGTGTGGCAACTTTACTACCCCTAGTAAAACTTTACTAGGGGTAGTAAACTTTAATTTTTGTTTGCATGTCAGTTATTTCCATTGTCTGGATGTGTCTAATGGCTGTGTTCAATACTAGGGGTAGTAAAACTTTGATTTTGTTGAATGCGAGTTGTTTTCTAGGTCTGCATGTGTATAATAAATCTGTGTTTGTACCCCCAATAATGTTGTCTGAGTTCATATTTCTCTGCTTCAATGTGTTTTATGGCAATGTAGAAACGGTGTGGCAACTTTACTACCCCTAGTAAAACTTTACTAGGGGTAGTAAACTTTAATTTTTGTTTGCATGTCAGTTATTTTCACTGTCTGAATGTGTCTAATGGCTGTGTTCAATACTAGGGGTAGTAAAACTTTGATTTTGTTGAATGAGAGTTGTTTTCTAGGTCTGCATGTGTATAATAGTGTTGGAAATAGAAGTTTACTACCCTAGTAGAAGTTACTAGGGGTAGTAAAATAAAGTTTTGTTTGCACATCAGTTGTTTCTCTTTCAGAGTGTATATTGGCCTTGGAGATGTTCTATTGCAAGTTTACTACCCCCAATTGAAATTTACTAGGGGTAGTAAACTTTTTAATATGTAGTTTATAAAGGCAGGATCACTAGGGGTAGTAAAACTTTGGTGTTTTGCATATGTAGGATGACACGAAGGCAATTTGTTACTAGCCCAGAGTCTGAGGAAACCTCACCATCTACGTCCGTCAACACAAGCATGAATTTGCGCTCATATATACAACGGGAAAAATTGAAGGTTCCCCAAAAAAGAGCGAGACAAGAAGAAGAAGAAGAAGAAGAAGAAGAAGAAGATGATGACACAGAAGAAGAAGAAGAAGTGGAACAGTATTTTATAAAGAAGAGAGCATTAGAAGCGGCAGAAATAGAGAAGGATGACAAGGATGAGGAGGAGGACGAGGATGAGGACCTGGAAAAGATTCCGCACACTCAACAGAAATGTACTCTGGTAACATTCTTCAAATTAATAGAGAGTCACAGAGACAAAATCCCTTCAGAAGCATGGCAGCTGATCAGTCAAACTTGCTTTGGTGAAATGATTAACGCATTTAGAACCAGGAGCATCGTTGCGGATCAGGTCAGCAGATTTGAGTTGGATATAAAATTTTTATTGAGGCACTATTGCAAGGAGACAAAAAAGTTCATGTTTGGAGAAAAAGAAATGGAGATTAAAGAGGAAGATGTGCATCTTTTGTTTGGATTAACAAAAGAAGGTGAAAATGAGGAAGAGAAAATCTCCAGGAGAAAGAAGAGCAGCCAACAGTCAATCATATTCGGCAAAACGAAAGGATCCATCTTTAGGAAGATGATCCACGACAAGTTGACAGAAGAGCTCAACAAGATTAAGAACAAGGAGGCAGAACCAAGGAAAATTGCTTCCTTGATCATAATGTTCCTACTGGCTACTTTCTTCTTCAGCACATCTGGAAGCCAAATTGAATGGCAAATGGTGCTGACATGTGAGGACCTAGAAGCAATAAACAAAATAAACTGGTCAAGAAAGGTGATTGAAGCCTTCCATGAAGGAGTGAAAAAGCATGTCAAGGGCAAGCCAAAGGGTCTGAATGGTTGTGTAGTTCTGCCTCTGTACTGCTTCTTGGAGCGTACAAAAATCAAGGAAATGATCCAGAAGAAACAAGCAGCTATGCCAAGATTTGTAAGATGATCCACAAATGGCATCAGCTACGGAAGCGACTATCTAAAGAGACCGAAAAAGCTTGAGGTAAAAATTGGTTTTTGGTTTTCCAAATATTATACAGCATTGTACTTAGATGTTGTTTCTGAAAAACTGAACAAATCTTATTTTTGCAAAAACAGGAACTGGTTGCTCAAGGTCCATGGAAGGATGAGGAAGAAAGCACTTCCGGATCAAAGGAATATGGCACCCCAGACGAACATGGCACCCCGAGCTTTGAAGAATTGGTAAGTCTGAAAAATGAATGAAATAAAAGTGCATTGGCATACTTTACTGCCCCTAGTAATAGTTCACTACAGGCAGTAAATTTCACTTTTCATTGCATAAGTAGTGACACGACTCACCCCAAATTTCACCCTGAAACCTAGAGTAAGTCGTGCGGGGACCACCTCCAAGGAAAATTTACCGAAAAATCGGCATACCTTCCCTTGAAAATGGACAACCCTTCCTAATAATACCTGCAAACACTTCTGAAAATTTAAATTCAACCTTAAACTCCTAGAGCATTCGTGCTCCCCAAATCACAACACCACCCAAATTATTTACTAATCTAAACAAATCTCATATCCAACCATTTATAGGTTCAGAGCAACTCTAACAGGAAGAAAGGAAACATAATAAATTAACAATCGGAAGCTATATGATGACTATGCCTCATCCCCATGTACCCCCAACCTCAACTATGCAATCCTGCAAACTGGGCATTTTTAAAACGAAGAGCCCAGGGGAAAACATTTGAAACACGTTAGAGTGAGTGGACAAAAATAAATTAACGAATAAAATATTTATGTTTCCCCAAATCAATTTCCAAGGAAAATCGAATGCATACTGCAAGCGATAAAACTTTTATCTCATAAATGTCGAGCCTCTCAGGCTCTATAATATATGTATGTATTTACACACGTCCATACTCCCTATATAAATTCATGGGTCTATATAGGGCTACTACGCTCGCGTCCAACGCTCACGTCACGCCTTAATGCGGTGCAACACTACGCCATTAAGGTGGACAGACGGGTGTATAAATATGTGCT
>NC_020491.1:8869540-8872722 GCF_000184155.1 Fragaria vesca subsp. vesca
TACATATTTATATTCACCGAAAATCCCATTTTCGGTAACTCTCCAAGAGAAATAAAACCGTCAAAATAAAATGACGTCAAAATGCTCCACAACATTAATTGTTCATCTATGAACTATAGCATGCATTTTATTTAAAACAAAAGTCCACTCACAACTCTAGGCATAAGCCCGACGAAATCCAAATCGCCACTCCAGAGAGGTTTCCTCGAACCCTGGCACAAATATAAAATTAATTTCCCAACTAAAACTCTAATATTTAAACAAAATAGGCAAAATTAACCGAGAGCCATAACTACGCTCATCATTGCCTAACTTAGATATTCTTAAATCGAAACGATCCGAAC
The DNA here is from genome assembly GCF_000184155.1 of Fragaria vesca subsp. vesca. Lineage (NCBI taxonomy): Eukaryota > Viridiplantae > Streptophyta > Magnoliopsida > Rosales > Rosaceae > Fragaria > Fragaria vesca. The sequence continues at coordinate 8,869,885 of NC_020491.1, forward strand.
TTAAATATCATACTCGGTAGCCATAATTACAACCTCCCCAAAAATACGACTTAAATCCTACGGCCGGATTCTACATTAATTAACCGCCAAAAATACCACACTTCGGAAATTCATAAACCTATCCAAAACTCATCCAAAAATTCCATAACTCATTTCAACAAACCCCCCTTAATATTCTAAATTTAAAACCCTAAAAATCTTCCAAACAGTGGCGGCGCCGGCAGCGGCGGCCGGAGGCCAATTCCGGCGACCTCCAATGCCTATGAAATTTTGACAGAATAATCCTCTCATCATGCTCTACAACTCTCCTAACTAGCACAAACACCAATTCCAAGCCTAACTAGGCCAATCGAATGAAAACAACACAAAAAGCCCTAGAGCTTCCACTCACCGGTTCTCCTTACCTAGACCACGAGAGGGCGAGCTCTTTGGAGGGGTTGCTGCACGGGAGAAGAGCTTTCTTTTGAGCCAAGAATCGCCGGCTTTAGCGGCCGGAGGAGGGAGCTCCAGCGATGGAGAGCTACGGCAGTCGGACCCATTCGAGCTAGTTTCCACCCGATTGGCGGCGCTAGGGGGGCTGTCACCGGTCCAGGGAGGTGGCTGGGTTGATGGCCGACCGAACGGGACCGGTGCGGCGGCGGTTGGTGGCCGGACGGCAACGGACAGCCAAGAAGAAAACTGGCGGGGAGAGAGGGCTCGGGTGCGGGAAAACCGAGAGGGAGAGAGAGAGAGAAAAAGGGCTGGGCTTTGACCACCCCTTGTCCCGGTCCAACCTTCTTATACCACCCAAATCCAAAATAAAACACCCCGAAAAATAATACCCGAATAAAAATTATCTTTTACTAGCTAAAATTTACCATTTTTACCGTTGTCATATTTTCTCCCACGAATAATTCCCCGAAATTAATCGTCCCTCAAAACACCTCTAGGGACCGATTAAACTATTACCTCAATGACGGAAACGGTAAAATTCTTATTATAACCAAGCTAGTAAATAAGGTAAAAATTTAAGGGTCGGGATGTGACAAGTAGTGTATGATATCAAGTTTACTAGGGGCAGTAAACTGTATAATCATCTCTAAATCAATAGTTGACTGTTGGCATAGTTAACTGTGGGTAGTAAACCTGTTTGGCATAGTTTACTACCCCCAGTAAATATTTACTGGGGGTAGCAAGTCACATTTTTTTTCCCTGATTGTGAAAAAAGTAGTTTACTAGGGGGTAGTAAACTTCATACTTATCTGTATGTATTTGGTCTCAGGTTCCTTTATCAAGCCAGCAAGAAGTGGAAGAAAATAAAAAAGTGGGCGACAATTTTAAGACACTACTGACAGACTTGGAGGAGGAGATCCCAGAAGATTTGAATAAGAAGCTAAAAGAACTCGACAAGGCAAACGAAGAACTCCAGAATAGAATCAATGATTACGTGCACAAGTTACAACTTGCCGATGACAAAATAAAGCAGCTACAGATGGAGAAAAGGGCGCAAGACAGCCTTAACAAGGCTCTGAAGAGAAAGCTTAAAAAAGCAAAATCCTCAGCAAATGGACCTCCCGAGCAGAAAAGGCAATTCGGTGGGGAAGAGTATGGCTGCCAAGGAGATGAACAAACAAAAGGGAATGTAAGATGATACTTTACACTATAACTAAGACTATTTTTTACTTTATTTTGTTTTCTTTATTATGTTAACTAATTTTTTTTTAATTTAAAAAATCAGGAAAACCAGAACAGAAGCCTGATAGTCAAGTTCAAAGTTGGAACTGCACAAACAACACAATCTGCAGATGATCAACTAGAAGCTTTGGTGAGAATAGAAAATTACTAGGGGGTAGTAGACTTAATAGGGAAACTGTGTTGCAAGGTAGTAAACCCCAAGCAAACTATTACTAGGGGCAGTAAACGTTTTGTTATTGTTTAAAATCTGAGAATAACATGTGTTATTTTATTTTGTGAAGACTGTGATACATGATGAAAAACCACTGAATCACGTATCTCCAATGACTATGAGGACTTGCCGCTCAAAGATGATGACATCTGTAATTTAGATAAGATAGTTGAGTCCCAAGCTGCATCCATCCAACAATCAGCAACAGAAAAGGACAACGACATCTCTGACTTATGAAGCCAGATTACAGGTTGCCTGACGGCCATCAGATCAGCACACGCCATGGCAGCAGCCTCTAGCTCGTTGAAAGTCACCAAAATCCTCAACAGAAACACAAAACAATCCATTCAAAAACTCATACGTCCATTGATTCATCAAATTCCACAACTAAATTAGCAGTCAGTGATGCGTGATCAAGATTGAACAAGAATAGAAATGAATCGAAATACTCACAAAACCATAGCCCTTGGATTGGCCGGTGTTCTTGTCAGACCGTCGGAGATTTGCACCTCATCGACTAATCACCTTCGTTGTCACCGTCTTGAACTCATACGCGAAGGTGCGCAGACGAAGACAACGATGACCGTCAACGTGCCGAGGCCGATCGGAGAAGGTGTTGCCGGCGATGACGATGGGCTGATCGGAGGATCAGACGAGGTAGAGGTCTCGTCATTCAGATTTGAAGATCTGAGATCGATCTACTTACAGCTCGTCGACGTTCCGATTGACTCCAAACTTCGATGAGATCGAGGACTCAGAGGCGGCGGCATTGCTATCGTCGGCGACGATGTGCTGAGGATGAATGATACGACATGGAGGCTGTATAAGGCAACGGAGGCCATAAGGCTTAGAGTTCCGACGAGGGATTTAGGGTTCTGGTCGATTTTCTGAGGCCCTCAAGCCGGAGAGAGAGAGAGAGAGAGAGAGAGAGAGAGAGAGAGAGAGAGAGAGAG
>NC_020491.1:8872742-8909074 GCF_000184155.1 Fragaria vesca subsp. vesca
CTCTCTCTCTCTCTCTCTCTCTCTCTCTCTCTCTCTCTCTCTCTCTCTCTCGCATATAGCCGAAGAACATACACTGCAATACACAACACAGCAAACCAGTTGCATGGAGTGAGAAGCTGACAGCAAGCTAGCTAGGGTTACATAGAATAGAAAAGAGGAACCGGGTTGATTTGGGGTGAGATGGAAATGGTTACAGGGTGTTGGGTTTTGGTGGGATTTTTTCTGGGATCAATATGCTATTACTGGTTTATTAGTAGTTCTAATAAGAGCAAGGAGAAGGAGAAGGAGAAGGAGAAGGAGAACTACCAAGATGAATATGTTAAGGGTCGTCCTCAAGTTCCGAAAGGGAGGTTAGGTTGGCCTTTGATAGGAGAAACCCTCGACTTCATTGCTTGTGGCTACACCTCTCGACCTGTCAGCTTCATGGAAAATCGTACATCTCAGTAAGCTATTCTCTCCTTCTCTCAGTCTCATGATTTTCGATCTGCCTGATTCTCATACCGTCTTCCAGTTTACATTTGTCGTTTCCCTCTTTTTGATCAATCTCCCTGTCCTTTGATTATACCTTATTTCCCAAAACATGAAAATCCGAAATTTCGTCCAGAAACTAATTCCTCTGTTAGTTTCACCGGCCCTTCATGTTTGGTATAGATCGGATCATAGAGATTCTTTTGAGAAATTACATATCCCATCATTTACATTATCATGTTAATTAATCATGTGATTATGGTCTTAATGTTATACTATGTAAAAGTGTTCATATATTTTAATCATCTTTTTCTTAGAACCATATGGGTCAAATTAAAGATATGTTCATCTCGATCTTCCTGCTTATGCTATCAATGATGAAGATGGATATGTTTATATATATAGGCTGTGTGTGTTTATATATATATAGCGAATAAGCAAGTTGCAGGAATACTGAGTATCTAATCCACTTTGTAAGAAGGATATATATTGGTGTTCTTTCTCAAAGTAGCTACTTGACTAAACCAAACATCCAAATAGATACTTTTTCGTTAAAGTCTTGATGGGTGATCATGTGGTATAGAGATTCTCAGAGGTTAAAGGTAGCTTTTGATGGGAATCATCTAACATGTACAGGAAAATGAGAGAAACAGCAAAACTAGAATTAAAGAAACAGCTAAGTGTACTAATAGTAGTTAAGCTTGGGTTGCTCTGGTAATGGATGTTTTAGACCAAAAACAAATTACTAAGGTAATTTAGACCAAGACATAGTAGAAGAAGAAGAAGAATGGAATTTGTTCATTCATGACAGATGGTGACAATAGCAAGAAAAGAGAAACCAAGAGTGAAAAAGGAAGTGTCCCAAAGAAGTAAATGAAAGGGAAAAAAAAGCCTGCTCCACTCTAACTATATAGGCGTCACCTCAAATTTTATTGCTTCTACAGGAACTAGTGGTACTCATCCACCCTATTCTATTCAATGAACAGTGTGTAGCAAGCCAAGGAAATTGGGTGAATAGTTAAACCAAATTTCTCTTTGTACAGGTATGGGAAGGTTTTCAAGACACACATTCTGGGAACCCCTATCATAGTGTCTACAGATGCTGAAGTGAACAAGGTGGTGTTGCAAAACCATGGCAACACATTCATTCCTGCTTATCCAAAATCAATCAAAGAACTTCTGGGAAAAAACTCGATTCTCCAAATCAACGGAAGCCTCCACAAACGAGTTCATGGACTCATCGGCGGCTTCCTGAAATCCCCGCAGTTCAAAGCCAGAATCACCAGAGACATTGAGAACTCTGTCAAGCTCAACTTGGCTGGCTGGACAGATCACATGCATCACCCCATTTACATCCAAGACGAAACCCAAAAGGTCTCATCCGCTATCCATTATCCAACATATTATTATTACATTGTCGATCACGCTTTTCATATCCACATTAACTAGAAATGAACCACTTATTACATTAATTCGATAGCGCTAGTTAAAGAAGAAGAATAACAACTAATAGCTTTTGTGTTTTCTAGATCACATTTGAAGTTCTGGTTAGAGTATTAATGAGCATTGGTCCTGGTGAAGAGTTGAATGTTCTCAAGAGAGAATTTGAAGAGTTCATCAAAGGCTTGATCTGCTTACCTATCAAGCTCCCTGGAACTAGGCTCTACAAATCTCTCAAGGTACAACAACAAGATTTACAATTAGGGTTTTAGCCTTTTAGGGTTCTTTCTACTCTCAATGTACATATATATAATGTATGTACATTATTCTTGTGCAGGCTAGGGAGAGATTGTTGAAGATGGTAGGGAAAATAGTAGAGGAGAAGAGAAAGGCGATGGAAAAGAGTAGTACCATACCAGTCTGTGTCGACGCAATGGACGCTCTGTTACGGGATAGCTGCGACTCGGACGACGCACAACGGCTGCCGTTGGATTACGTCACCGGGAACATAATAGAGATGATGATTCCGGGAGAGGAGACGGTGCCGATGGCCATGACCCTCGCCGTCAAGTTCCTCAGTGACAGCCCCCTCGCTCTGGACAAGTTAAGGGTACGTGATCTCTTTGCTTCTTAAAAAAAAAAAAAAAGCTTATAATGTCGTTTCAAAAAAAAAAACTTTTTTTATAATTTAGTATCGGACGGTCGGAATTTGATTTCGGAGGGAGAATGGTTGGGTGGGCCGCGGCGACTTTCGTCTTTTCTGAAGTGTTTGACTTCCGAAAAGTCGTTTTTGGTTTTTCATTAGACACTCGAATGGCACCGTACGAGTTGGACACGCGGACTGGTGGGAGTCGGGGCCCACTTGTAGAGAGTGTGAGTGTTCTCCAGCCGTACGATTTTGGATCGTACGGTGGACAGGCGGAGGACCACTGATATTAACTTTGCTTCTGTGTGCCTCTGCAACCACCTAGTCCTTTTCCTACCCAAAAATAAATAAGTATATGAATAATGGACCTGATATTAAGCTGTATTTATTTTTATTAAATATGATGTTAAAAATATAGTATACCCACAAAACAATAATACTCGGGTTTATTTTATTTTATTTTATTTTTTGACGGGGTTTATGGTTTGAGACAGATATTTTTCATCACATTAATCATATTACGAGAGTTTTTACGAAATTTTTTATTCAAGTGATATAGGAAGGAGTGTTTGAATATGTGGGTCTTGAATTCGAGTTTCACTTTAGAGGAGAAAAACGAAGGGAAATAAATTATACGGTTAGAAAGAATGGTTCGCAAGCATCTTGCAAATTGTAGACCCAATATTGGCAAATATGAATGCAATCTATTGAAGGAACATCATAATGGAAGATGAAACTTATAGTGATGCAAGTAGCTGGTGTGGCACCCGAGTCACAGACACTCATCAACGTACTAGTTGTAAGAAACCATTTGTTTCCTTCTGACATTAAGAATTGCTGAGGAAGTGGGTGAAAACTCATAGCTGTAGAGCTAAGCTGCTCCCTCAATTTTAGTACTACATTACCTTTCCTTGTATGCATAAGAATTGAAGTGATGATTGCTCGGTTTTGTGAAAGGAAGCTGATGATCAATCTGTCTAGTTCTGGCTTTAATTTTGTAGTGAGAGTCCTTTTCATGTTACTGTATGTATGTGCAGGAGGAGAACATGGAATTGAAGAAGCAGAAGAATGATTCCTCGGAGAACTATTCATGGACTGATTACATGTCCTTGCCATTTACTCAAAATGTGAGTTACAGAATGTATTATTTACTGTGTTCATAACTTCATACTTCATAATAGTGCACTCTTTATTTTTATTTTTGCTAAAACTAAATTTGAGGATGCCCATTTTGGATCTGAAGGTGATAAGCGAGACTCTTAGAATGGCAAATATTATCAATGCTATTTGGAGAAAAGCTCTCCGAGATGTTGAAATCAAAGGTCAGCATGTTCTTTACACTCTTTGAACATTAATACTTAAACCCAAACCATGTCTTCATCTGTTAAATATGTTCTTCCATTTGACCAAATAGTGGATTATTGAGAGTATGAACGTATATCAAAGACTACTAGTATTTTCAAAGTTTATATGTGTATCTACATGTATGAAAGGCCAAGCATTTCTAAGTTGCTTATGATTTTTATGTTGGATTTTATGATTTTACAGGGTATTTGATTCCAAAAGGATGGTGTGTTTTGGCGTCTTTCAGTTCTGTCCACATGGATGAAGAGAACTATGAACACCCATATCAGTTTGATCCATGGAGATGGGAGGTAAATTACAGCATGTTTATTTTTTAGTTTTAAACTTCACCTTCTGGTGATGCTACACACTAACTTTGTGTCTGCATGTCTACTGATCATATTCATGCATATAATACATACTATTTTTTGTTGACATTGCAGAAGGGAGAAGCTGCCTTAAACTATAGTACTAGTTTTACACCATTTGGTGGTGGACAGAGACTGTGTCCTGGTTTGGAACTATCTCGTCTCGAATTATCAATCTTCCTTCATCATCTTGTCACCAGTTATAAGTAAGATATGCTCAAACTAACATGGCTCTGGAATTTAAGACAATGTTATTACACGAAACTCAATGAAGGCTGTAAGAGTTAGCTGATCAGGTACCTTTTTCTTGCAGATGGGTAGCTGAGAAAGATGACATTGTCCACTTTCCGACGGTCAAAATGAAGAGGAAGCTGCCTATTTCAATCACATCCACAAGCACTTAATCTGCTCTAACTCATCCAGGAAGTTCAGTACAGAATATCTCAAGCTAAGATCAATCATGGTGATATCATTGTAGCCATAGACAGCCTAATAGAGGTGGATTGGGGATGGGCTCTATTCTATTATAGGGTTAGTTCTGGTGTCACCATCTTTGTCAATTGCAGGTGGCCAGGTGCTTTTGGGGCCTTGGTTCTAAAAAATTGAGTGCAAGTGGGTGATGAATGAATCTAACTCTTAATATGGTTATATCTAAGTCCCCATCCTATGAATTCTGGTGTTTGATCTGATAACTTCTGTACTCCCAAATTTGGCTCTATTCTGCATAGGGGCTCCAGTGCCATCCCTCAATAATATTGAGCTGGCCAGTGTAGCCAAACTATGGTACCTTAAATTTTATGACCATGAGAAATTTCTCATGTCGGTGTGACATGTTATCTTGCGAGAATGCTTTTATTTTATTTTACAGGGAATTATTTTTAAAATAACCCTAAATCCAGACACATCAACTTGTGTTTATTCCCCTAAATCCAAATGTGTCCAAATGTGTGTATAAGATTGCAGTGAGTTGTAAGGGATTTTAGTATTGAAAGCGAAAAGAAAATCTTGGCCTTTTTCTTCTTGGTAGTTTGGACATGGTATGAAGCTTGCCATGAGTTGGTGTTATTGTTTGAGGGGAGATGAGAGCCTCAAGTGACATTCCTTACAGATTAGGCAACTAGAAACTGAAAGAAACACTCCCTTTACTAATGAATGAAATTGCCAGAAGACAATGTATCAAGCAAAGCTAGTAGCTATAACCTATTTGACTAATCAGTCAAATGATTCGACCACTACACTTGTACTCTTGGATCGATCAAGAAAATATATTCCCGCTTGATTAAATAGGGCCAGTAGATGAAGTAACTCGTCATTCGACAGCTTTGACGGCCTCTTGTTTTCGAAATCAGCTGATTTTAGAACCCCTATTAACTTCTCCTTGAAAGAACTGGCTTCTCCCATTTCCAAGCAAGCAGATGAACACTCTTCTTCATCGCTTTCTTCTTCATCGTCAGGGCAATTGCTACCAATATGATTTTCACTTTCGACATTTGAATCTGTCAATTTGGACAATCCTAACAGTTCCACAACCTTTTTCTTTTGCTTGAACGTCGCCCCAAGAGTCTTATTCTTCTTACCAAAACAAGCTTTCGTAAAAGCACACCATTCCTCCAGATTAACATCCGGAACTTCAGCTTTCGGACGAATAATCACCACAGACGAATCCACTTTCGGACAAGGAACAAACTCCCTCTTGCTCACATCCATGACAAACTCCACATCCGCCACCAGGCTCACATTTACAGCCAAACGGTTGAACTCCGACTCACCAGGCTTAGCCAACAATCTCCTCGCGAACTCCTTCTGCAACAGCAGTGTCGCGCTCCGAAACCTCCTTCCCCCATACACCAATTTCGCCACAAGAGGCGAAGATATCCCATACGGAATGTTTGCCACAACAAGATCAAACTCCGGAAACTCCGCCTTCAACGCATCTTTACACACAACCTGCAAAAACCAATAACCAAAAATCTCAGTCCCAGATTTTAACTCAGGCATTTCATCAAACACCGAATATGCACCCAACTTACAGTCAACCGATCTCCGACGCCACGCTCCACAACGCGTTTATGAAGAGCCTCCACCATCCGCTTGTCAATCTCAAACGCTACAACTTTATTTGCAGCTTCCAGAAGCTTCAGGGTGAGATTTCCGGTGCCGGGTCCGATCTCCAGGACAGTATCAGTGGGTTTAATATCCGATTTCCGAACAATGCTGTCCAAAATTCGTTGATTAGTCAAGAGATGCTGGCCTTTACTCTTGTACAACTGAAAGTAGTCATCTCTGTTCACCTCTCTTCTCCGAGCCTTGTAGACATCGTCTTCGTCATCAGGATAGCAACGATTTCTGGACCTAGCGTGAATCAAACGAAGCGAATGTTTCTTAGGGACGTGTCTAGAAACTGAGCTTGAGAATCGAAGCATGTGTAGGGTTTTTGGTTTAGGGTTTAACTTGGTCTTCTCAGGGAAGCAACTGACCGTTAAGATTTAAATTTCAGTTACTGGGTGGTGGGAGTTTGGTTCCCTAGAGTTCGATACTAATAAAAAAGGCGGGGAAGAGTCCTGACCTACCTCATCTAGGCCCAAATCATATTCGGCTTATACTAGGCCCAAAACCTCCTCATTTTTTTTTTTTTTTTTGTATTCAAGCTGGTTAGGCACCGACAGAAAGCACCGGACTATGATTGCTGTGGTGAATGCTTGTCATTTTTTTAGGAAGAAAGAGACGGTGCTTGATAGTTACGTTTAACGACCCGAAGTTTTGATGAAAGAGGATCATAATGAAAGCATGGAATACTCGTAATAATAGCTTCAAGCTTATGTTAGGGTTTTTTCTTGTGGGTTTTTTTGAGTACTTGTGTATAAAACTAGTTGTAGGAGTGTGTGTGTTCTTGCTGTGTTTTGGAGGGAACTGATCATGGTGTTCTTCTTGTTCCTTGTTAACTCTTTTAATGACAAGCAGAAGACCACATTATAGTAGTTAGCAGGTGCTGATCCGTTGATTAAGTGGAATCCTAGTTTAATTAATCTATGATGAACGTTCGTATTGATGATGATGATGGAGATTGTTTTCTAATTGATATTATTATACTTGTCTTTTTCTTTTCGTTCCCTAATTGTTTATCTAAATACTCTAAATCTCATATTGGAAAAATAAAACATTGATTGTGGTTTATAAGAGTTTTGGTAACTCCACCTATTGTCAATTGGTTTTGAATACGAACCATATACTACTTTATCACCGAGTAGTATTGTCTACATGACCAACATGAACGCGACAACACTCCTGCAAAGAACGAGGATTTATACATAAGATAGAATGATGTTGATAGTATAATAAGATTTATACATAAGATATAATGATGTTGATAGTATAATGATCGCTCATTTTATATATTTCAGATGTAAAACTATTAGCTGATTTACATTTCGTCATTCGATTAGCTTGTATATTATGTCGTTTTTGATAAGGAAATCTCGAGGCCACATTGCAAATTCAACGAAGTACATTTGCTCTAGTCTTTTTCGTTTATGGCCCTCCAAAAAGGAAAAGAAACAAGTTAAAGTGATGTGTGGTAACCCAATAATGAATAATCTACTTTATAAAACACCAAGTGTTGTGTTCTTTGCGGGAGGTAGCACAAATTGATTGGTTTTTCTAGAGGGTTGGTCATATAATGCATGAGATTATAATGCCAATATTCCATGGATGATGGAAACCTTAAGAATTATAATGGAGGCCAACACCTTGGTCCCATTTGAAGAAGAAGATTGTCTTCGAGATAATGATGGATTCAAAAAGAACACTATCCAAGCAAATCTTGAAGACGAAGGAAATGTCTTTGGCAAAAAAGCGCATGCCAAATCCTAATGAATCCAATTCCCTGAAAAATCGTGTTTGGTATCCACGTTCCTGGTTCACTTTTAATCGTGATTGGAGTTCATGTGATTGTAATTTGTAAATCATTGTTTTAACGACTAATTAAATTACCGTTCTTTTGTTTGATTGCTATGGATGCAGTGAGTTTACCTAGTTATACCTTTTTTAGTTGCCTTTTCCTTTTTGCCTTGATGGGTGGCATGGAAAGTGATTGACATGAATATACTCTTAGTTGTTCATGAGTGACATGATTTTAGAGTCGTTAGGATTGGTAAAACATTCTTTATACACATAATGAAATTTCGGAAGCTAGATATTCCTTAGGGTTTAGTGGAAATAAGAACTTCAAGTTTAAGATTAGGTTTTGTGTGATTTCATCTCCACAATCATATTTAGATAAGATTTGACTTGTTATGATACCGTGTAGATTATAGATTCAAGTTGTGGATTAAGATTTGAATTATACGATCTAAGTATTAGATTATCACGATAATTTCTTTTTATTTCATAATCATCAGATAGTCAAGCGTTTCAACTTTGTCGACTTCTTGACGTATTATGTCATTTATGTGAACAAAAATGTGTCATTCTCATATCAAACGAAAAAACGTAAAATATAACATCGGCGCTTTATCATAACTAGTAAGTTATGATTGTTCTCAACATTCGTTCGTAACAAGATTTAAGTTCTATCAAGTTCAACATAGTAGTAACAAGAGTGAATAGTAAACATAAGTTTTAGAAACACTTATGTTTAAATAACTCATCACAATTTTAAAATTCTACTATAAACAAAAAAAACGCCATCAACAAAATCCCCTTCCTCACATCCTCTTGGGTAGAATCGAAGAGCGCTCTACAACGTAGGAATTTTGGAGGATGAGAATCCAGAACTTGGAAAGCTAACGTGGCTGCATTGTAGCATAGCATCCAACAAAGATCCGCTTTCTGACTTGTCAAATCCATCTTTTACCGTTAGTCCTGAGCATACCCACAACACGCCACCACAATGCGCGCGTGAAATCCACCTTCCTCAATCAACCACTCAAACTCACACACATAGCTCCACCACCTAAACAACACCACCGACAGCGCGTCGCGTAGCGAGAAGATTCCACCACGAGAATGAACGGAGTCGTTTCCCACCGACTTTAACAGAAGAAGGATCACGAGAGTCCGTAGCTAATCAGACTACGACAGCTCATTATGGCGCGAAACGGTGCCCAACGGCGCGCGCAATCTAGAACCTCTGTGCAATAATCCAGTGTGGCACGTGCACCGACGGGTTTTGCTTGTGGACCAACCACCACCTACCGCACGTAAACGCGATCGGCTATTCAGTGTACGGTCCTCTTCCTTCCGTAGTAGAAGCAAAGCCTAGGCTATCCATAAACCTAAACCCTTTCCTTAATATTTCAGGGCTCCATATTTCAGAAGCATATAATCTGTTGAATTATTGGCAGCTCGAAGTGACTTCTTACAAGAATATCGATCAATAATTTTTATGATTCTAATGATTACTTGAGGCATAAGATGCTAACTTTATTCTTGATTAATAGACAAGGTTGTTGATTTTCTCGATGAAAAAATAAGTACACGACTAATTACAACACAACTATACATGTATGTTATTTGTTACGTTAAAATTTAAAACGTGAATCATTCTCTTTAAATGATTTTAGATCTACACGGAACCAAAAGAATGACAAACTCAAATACATACACATGTAACACAAACTTATATAGCTTCATTCTCATCTACAGGATATTCCAAACATGAAAAAACAGACAACACGTACACTACAGTCACACTTGCATACACACACACACCCTAACATGGAGTATCACGTTTCAGAGTTGTAGCACCACTCGATCAATCCATGGGAAATCTTTCCAACCATTCATGGCACAGAAAGATAGAGATATGAGATCCAGAATTCCAGATCGAGACGAAGGAGGAAGGTTTGTGGTGGTACATACCGGTGGTCCGGCCATATATAAATTGATGGTGGTTCACGGTGGTGGGTACGCACGTACGTTGGTTATGCCCAGACAAGAACGTGCGTATGGTGCAAGATTATATTACAGAAACCCTAAGGTAGTCCGTAGTTGTCTATACTACGTACATCATATATATGTCAATAAAAGCCAACCTAAAATATACTAAAGCTAATGTCTTCAATCTTTGATCTCCTCAGCAAAGTTAGACACATACATACTAGCTTGTTGTTGAATCGAATAACAATCTTCGAATAATAAGGGGAATATTGGACTCTGACTGCCTTTTTTTGCCTAAATCGAGCTACATCGAGCTACTAAATATATGCTTGATTGCTTGTAGTGGGGATCTTAATCTTTATATAGTACGTTTGTGCTAATTACTTAATGTAACTAAAGATTAATGCAGTCCAAAAGCTGCTTAGGCATGGATTTGTTATGTGAAAATGACCCTAATTTGCGTCCTAATCAATTGATATATATGCACTACTGCAGCACTAGCTACTTTGTTATATGTACTTTTATTTGGTGGATTTGGCCATTTGGGGGATATCTATTGATCTGGTTATAGCTAGGGTACGTACGTACAATTGTCTACACACTACTAGCTAGTTGACACTAATTAACACACCTATATATTATACTTCTCTTCCTGATCATGTTCACTTGTGATTAACAATAATTAACCGTACCCTTACTCGATCCTGGACATTCATCAAGAGGCTCATCATTTGCTTGTGAAACTAAGAATGTTACAATCGTGTCGTAGTTTTAGTGGTCAAGAATATCATGTTAATTTTAGCTTATGATTATTATTATAATTATATATATGATATCGAGTTTCAGCAAAAAACCTGTAAGATATTGAGAATTTTCATTCGAACATACTCTAAATTCGTAAGAACTATGAAAATCAAAACTCCCCAATACAACATTAGACATATTCACAGCTTCGAAGCTATGCACTGAAGAGTCGGTTAGAATGGTTAGTTTTGGGTACAACAATCAACTTAGGATCTTGCACCGGCCATGGGTTCACTCATCACTTGAACAGGGTTCGATGCTTCGATGCAATTGATCTGTGCTTAGCCACAAGAGTTGGAGAGGCTGCTAACTAATTAACACATATATATGATCTTGCGCCAATCCACACCGTTATATATGTACTAACTCCAAGGCCAACTAATTAGCTAGCTAGCTAGTTGGTCAATTCATTCGCATCAGAACAACAGTAAGTGAAGGAGTGAGCAAGTTTGGTTGACCTAATCAGATTCAAGTGGTCAGTGCGACGAAGGTCGATCCCGTGGTCTTAGGGTTCCAACGAATTCTCAACTCTATTTTCTCCATCGTTCACGCCTTCGAATATGGCAGCTGAGTTAGATCACAGAGAATCGCAGACGAAAACCCAAGGCAACGGAAAGAGATAGATTAGAGAAGCAGAAGCTTCTTGGTTCCTAATTGGTGGATTACCTTACTAAACATGACTCACATGGAGACACATGCTCGATAGCTTATGACGAAAACCCCGTTGAGTGTTGACTATGTGTACTAGCCAAGCCACAACGGATTACTATAATTAACGAGCACATGAGGATGCGATTATTATAAATAATCATGATCCTTTTTACATAATGGAAACAAATATAGCAGGCCGAATTTGATTGTTTAGATATAGAAGTGAGGGTTAAAGGTGAGCTTCATGGACCATGCATAATGTTCTGCTAGAAAGGAAAGCTGCAACGGATATTAGATTATTGGAGGATTTGATAATATTCTGGTAAGCTTGCTTTTCTCCGTCAATCAAGAAAGAAATGGTGGAGATCGAAATGCTTGCTAGCTAGGGTGTGTGGCGCCATGTATGGATGGACTGCGCGCCAAACTATCTGTCTTGTCTAGTTGGCCAAATCGTGCTTTGCTAAATACAAGGAGTATGTAGTCAAAAACTAGCTAGGTTTTGAACTTTTCTTTAACTGCTGCTAAAACCCTAAAGGCAATGGCTGGTAACAAACTAGTGGATTCATGTGTGGTAGTTACCGATATGAACTACCCTTCACCTTTTTGCTAGTAAGTAAGGATAATAAATAGTTTGAGTTTGTAATACCTTTTCCACTTTTGCAGACTTTTGTGTTAATACAAATTACCGGAATAGTTACGTTTTCGGTTATTAATTAATCGTCGTAATTTTAGAAGACACATGATAACGTGTATGAAACTTCTCACAACGAAAGAGAAATAGATTGATTGAGAAAAATAGGATATTTGATAAATAAATCATACCTATTAAAATAACAAGATATCGATTAAGAAAAACAAGTGTATATGTGATCGAGGTTCCTTCATTTTGCAAATAGAACGAAAGTTCCTCTCATTCCATCACATATGGTGAGATTGGAAGATGAACATTGGAGTATATATAGGGTTATAGTAAATTTGGCAGAAGTTTTCATTAGCTTCGAGTCTTTGACCATGAGCATTATTAGTGTAGTAATATTCCAGTCCCCAGAATAGAATAGTGGAATTCAGCACATCCCTCGGAAGAAGAAGAGCTGGTATATTGTTTACACTACAAATGCATGGAAACCTGGGTCGGAATACATTAGGCGTCACATATACATTAACAGAATAGAACCATATCCCAGCTAGCTCAGCATAAAATGGATATACATATACAATACAAAATTACAAATACAGAATATATTTATGAGTATATTTATGTTTATAGATTAATTGCTTCTCTTGCATGGAGCAAGATTGAATGACAGCTAGTCTCTGTGATCGACAGGGATATCAGATCTACGAGGGTGAAGCTCAAATAAATATGATGGGGAAGAGACTGGGACAAAAAAGATTGTGGAGGTTGGTGTAGATGTGAAGCAAGGAAATCGACACGAGCAAATGTGACATATTCGATGTGGGCGATCGAAGAAGAAGAAAGTGAGACGGAGCTTCTGGTTCACATGACGACGACCCCAAATGAAAAGATCACCCGGGATGGTTCACATGCAGATGCCACGGTGGTGGGTCGACATGTCCTCCTCAGAGGACAGGGCAGCAAACTGAGACCTTTGCTTGGCTACCCTTTTCCCACTCTTGCACCACAGTTAGGCTCATGGGTGTCGTAGCTAGTTTCATTGGCTAGTCAAAAACCCTCCATTGCTACCATAGCTCAGCGGCCTCAGCCTTGCTTTGACAAAGAAATAGAAATTGATCATTTGAGAAAACTTTACTGTGTTCTTAACTTCTAGCTCATTGCCCGGAACTAGAGTTACGAGATTAGAACGTAGCGAGTTAGTTCACCAAAGATCAATTTAATGAAATACTCAATTGGCCGGTTTATACATGATTATGACTCAATGTGATTGAACAATTCAATAATACATTAAGACGATCTATACAAACCATAATATCTAACTTTTTAAACTATTTTATCGAACATCTTGTTTTTACTGTGAATCAGATATATACTCTTTTTTATATACACAGAAGTTCTAAGGTAGGTAGAAACCCTAATGAACCCATCCATAAAGTGTTGAAACCCTAAGATTTCAGTAACTAACTAAACCTGACCAAAAGCTAAAGTGTAGTACTGAAAATAAGCTCATAAAGTGCACTTTAGTGACTTTAGTCACTTTACACAAGGCCCGGTTACGCATGCCGTAAACCAGTCAAAACCTCTCTCACATTAATTTTACTTGAGTAATTTCAAAGCTCGTCACATTTTGACCTTCGTCTTTTTACCTTCTCCGACTGTTGTACAGGTTGGAGCTCACTCTCCATGCGTAGCTTTCAGTTGCAGCCACGCAGTGACAACCGTCGACACATGCGAGAGTTATGAGTTGTGGTGGTGATGGAGTCTCATGCTGTCCGTATATTATTATCTTTGCACAAGTCATAAATACACCTCCACTCCCAACCAAAAAGGTTATGCAAAAAAATAAATACTAAGTTACTAACCCTCTATTTTTCTTCTTTCCTTCTAAAAAAGTTAACCATATAATATATATATATATATACAAGTGTGAACCTTATAGAGCTCTGCTCAGAGACTCAGAAGCTGTGAGGAGTGTGGAGTGTCCAAACAAGTAATGGACTTTGTTGCTCCTGCTCCACAGAACTGAACTCATTCTCTCTTTGCACATTTCAGTAGTGGTTCTCTGCTTTGAGTTGTGTTGTGTTTTGTTTTGGTTAGTAGAGAAATGGAAGGCAACTCAGTTTCCAAGCTGTGCTTGTTCTTGGGCTTGGTTTGGTTCTTGGGGTTTCAGCTGGTTCAGTGTACTGTGACTTATGATAGGAAGGCTATTGTGATTAATGGGCAGAGAAGAATCCTCATTTCTGGTTCAATACACTACCCCAGAAGCACTCCTGAGGTACCCAGTCTTTCCCCATTGTGGGAACATTTCATTGTTCTTTAATTTTAGCAAATTCTTTACCAAAATGTGTTCTTTCTAATTTTGTTTTGCTGGCCTTTTTGTGATTTAATGGAGATATATTGGGGTTTGTGTTTTAGATGTGGGAGGATCTGATACAGAAGGCAAAAGATGGAGGTCTTGATGTGGTTGAAACCTATGTGTTCTGGAATGGTCATGAACCTTCTCCTGGCAATGTACTACTACTATTCACTTTCTCTCAGCAATTGCTACTTTGGTTTACTGTGTTTGTAATTTCTTTTAACTTTCTGACCATGCATGTTTGCTGTGTTTTGTTGGGTTTCAGTACAATTTTGAAGGGAGGTATGATCTGGTGAGATTCCTAAAGACCGTACAGAAAGCAGGGCTCTATGCTCATCTTCGCATTGGGCCTTATGTTTGTGCTGAGTGGAATTTTGGGTACTTCCCCTCATTCTGGATCTATCTTTTCTTCTTGAATTGCATGTTGAAGAATTGCGGATTTTCAACTACCAGTTCTTTCTTAACTGTAGGGGTTTTCCTGTTTGGCTGAAATATGTTCCAGGCATCAGTTTCAGAACAGATAATGAGCCTTTCAAGGTTAATTTTATTTACATACCTTTTATCATTTCCAGTCTTCATTGATTATGTTGCATGACTTGTCTATGGAGAATTTACGGAGCTTCTTCACTTGTGGTGTTGCAGAGGGCAATGCAAGGGTTTACTGAGAAGATTGTGGGACTGATGAAGAGTGAAAAATTATTCGAGTCCCAGGGAGGCCCCATTATTCTATCACAGGTAAATGTAGGGTAAATAGATATTTTCTAATTTTATAGTTATATGTTAATTTATGTTCTTGGTTTTTACTGTTTTTAAAAATATGTAGAAACTAGAAAGAACTTATTAGTTCAGATCTAGAGAAGTGAAGTGGACTACTTCGAGTAAAGTTATACTGAGGATTTGTTTGTTCTATCTCTTTTTGTGTTTTGGGGTTCAGATTGAGAATGAGTACGGAGTACAGAGCAAGTTGTTTGGAGCTGCTGGACATAATTACATGACCTGGGCAGCAGAGATGGCTGTTGGGTTGGGAACTGGGGTCCCATGGGTGATGTGCAAGGAAGAAGATGCGCCCGATCCAGTGGTGAGCATTTAACACTCTTCTTGCCGCAGATCTAGGCTTGACTGGTTTTACATTTTCCTTTTTAGTCAACTCTCATGCAATAGAGTGAATAGACCTCGAGTTTTAAAGAGTTTAGTGACTAAGGTCTTTTCCTAATGTTTTAAGAGTTTAATTTTACCTATGGGAAGAGGTCTTTATTAATGTTTCATGCATTTTGGTGACAGATAAACACATGTAATGGTTTCTACTGTGATTCTTTCTCTCCTAACAAACCGTACAAGCCTACCATTTGGACAGAGGCCTGGAGTGGCTGGTAATTTGTTCAGCTTGTTTGATTGTTTGCTTGGAACCTCAAGTTTGTGAACTTACTGCAATTGAAAATATAAGTATTTAACTCTTTCTGTCAACAACTATTAAGGTTTACGGAGTTTGGAGGTCCAATTCACCAACGACCAGTTCAGGATTTAGCATATGCTGTGGCCAGATTCATACAGAAAGGAGGATCATTTGTTAACTATTACATGGTCAGTGTTCTCTATATGATATTCTGAGGCTGCAGATAGTTTGCGAAGTTAATATTGAAACTGAAATACTGAATACCTGTGTTTCTGACTGAAACAGTACCATGGAGGAACCAACTTTGGACGCACAGCAGGGGGACCTTTCATCACTACCAGCTATGACTATGATGCTCCCTTGGATGAATATGGTGAGAACCAAGAATTGTGTGCTCTTGTCCAATGAGTTCATCAAAAGTTCAGCTTGAAACATTGTGCCGAACACCAACACCTAGTGGCCTAGTGTGGTTTTGCTTGTTGTATCAGTGACTGGTTGCATTCTCTTAGGCATCTGATGATCACTACATGTACAGATTTTCAGTTGCTGATCAGTCTATATCGATATGACAATGACTAAAATTGCAACATGATGAGTTTACTAGTATTTTCCTAAGCAAACTAATGTCTGCGAAATCACAATATGTGTTTGAGAATGTAGCTAGCTAACTGCTCAAATTTAACCTGACAGGTTTAATCAGGCAGCCAAAGTATGGTCATCTGAAGGAGCTTCATAAGGCTATTAAGATGTGCGAACGGGCTTTAGTTTCAGCTGATCCTATCATCACTTCACTGGGGGATTTTCAACAGGTTCAATTTCTATTCCTAAACTAGCTCATAGGTGGTTCCACCAGTTATTCCTGTTTAACTCTAGGTATTTTTTATTTGCATCTCCAGGCCCATGTGTATACTTCAGAATCAGGAGATTGTGCAGCATTTCTTTCGAACCACAATTCCAAGTCAGCTGCAAGAGTGATGTTTAATAACATGCACTATAACCTGCCTCCATGGTCCATAAGTATCCTTCCTGATTGCAGAAATGTAGTCTTCAACACTGCAAAGGTATTAAGTTTGAATTTGAATCTCAGAACATGAGCTACTTTGCATGAATTTGAGACCATACTTGTTCCATTTCCTCCATTTCATTTTGTTGTAGCACTGAAAGGTTCAAAATCTCTTTGAGATGAAATTGACATTTTTTGTTCTTCATACTTAGGTTGGAGTTCAAACATCACAAATGCAAATGTTGCCAACAAATGTTGAGACTCTGTTGTGGGAAACTTATGATGAAGATCTTACATCTCTAGATGACAGCTCGACGATGACTGCTTCTGGTCTGTTGGAACAGATAAACGTTACAAGAGATACTACTGATTACCTGTGGTACATAACTAGGTGAGAATTTCCTCAGGCTAACTCTTTTAACATCTCAATAGTTTTCCACAGTTAATCTGTCTATCCTTTTTCTTGGTAGTTTTTCAAAAATTACAGAATGTTAGACTTGGCAGTGACTTCTAAACATTCAAAAGTTGCAGTCTGCTCTAGTTGGCCTATGCCAATTAGCTAATATGTGGGCCTAATATTCTTCTCCCAATGTACCTGCAGCGTCGATATTGGTTCATCTGAATCCTTCCTGCATGGAGGGGAACTTCCAACTCTTATTGTTCAGTCAACCGGTCATGCTTTGCACATCTTCATTAATGGACAGCTTTCAGGTGCAGTTTTGATATGTTACTTGAACTTCTTATCATCCTAGTTGATTAGTAAAAGAATGTAACAGTTAAATATATATAATAACAGGTTCTGCCTTTGGAACAAGGGAGAGTAGGAGATTCACATATACCGGCAAAGTCAATCTACGTGCAGGAACCAACAAAATTGCACTGCTCAGTGTTGCTGTTGGATTGCCAGTTAGTACCTTTTCCCACCTTTACAATTTTTGGCATAGATGTGATTACCTCAATACACAAACCTGACATTTTGAACTCGGTACTTCATCTTCTTAAATGCCTGACGTAAAATTGTTATTGTTTTTTATTGAAGAATGTGGGTGGACACTTTGAGGCATATAACACAGGAATCCTTGGCCCAGTTGCACTTCATGGACTAAACCAGGGAAAATGGGACTTGTCTTGGCAGAAATGGACCTACCAGGTAGGTGATCTTG
Source organism: Fragaria vesca subsp. vesca (assembly GCF_000184155.1). NCBI lineage: Eukaryota > Viridiplantae > Streptophyta > Magnoliopsida > Rosales > Rosaceae > Fragaria > Fragaria vesca. The sequence continues at coordinate 8,890,893 of NC_020491.1, forward strand.
CTTGGGAATATTTGTGCTGATTCAAAGAAACATTTTCGCTTATCACTACTACTTTTACAGGTTGGATTGAAAGGAGAAGCCATGAACCTTGTATCTCCAGATAGTATTTCCTCTGTTGATTGGCTGCAAGCATCATTAGTTGCTCAAAAACAGCAGCCATTGACTTGGCATAAGGTACGTGACAAAGGACTATGGAACTTGATGTTGTAATGGACTACAGGTGATGGGGAATATTAAAACTATATCACTTTTGCAGAGTATTTTCGATGCACCTGAAGGAGATGAGCCATTAGCTTTGGATATGGAGGGAATGGGAAAAGGTCAGATATGGATTAACGGGCAGAGTGTTGGAAGATACTGGACTGCATTTGCTAATGGTGATTGCAACGGGTGCAGTTATGCTGGAGGTTTCAAACCTACAAAGTGTCAAACAGGTTGTGGCCAACCCACACAACGATAGTAAGTACACCCATATAGAAAGATATCATCTCAAGGATTGTAGTATACAAGTAGGCATACACATCTAGTGGCTTCCCTTAACTTCCATGTGACTTTCATTTTCAGCTATCATGTGCCTCGGTCTTGGTTAAAGCCAACGCAAAATCTGTTGGTAATATTTGAGGAACTTGGAGGTGATCCTTCAAGAGTTTCTATTGTAAAGAGATCTGTGAGCACTGTCTGTGCTGAGGTCGCTGAATACCATCCAACAATAAAGAACTGGCACATCGAAAGCTATGGAAAGGTGCAAGACTTCCACAGCCCCAAGGTTCACTTGCGGTGTAATCCAGGCCAGTCCATTTCTTCCATTAAATTCGCTAGTTTTGGCACGCCTTTCGGGACCTGTGGAACTTACCAGCAAGGAAGTTGCCATGCTTCGACATCATATTCTGTAATAGAGAAGGTACTTAACATTGCTATCTGGTTTTCATGATCTGCTAATGTCCTTACACTATTCCCTAACTGTGCCTTTTCTTTTCATCTCTTCCGTTCTCACAGAAGTGCATAGGGAAGCAGAGATGTGCAGTGACCATATCCAACACTAACTTTGGAGATCCATGTCCGAAGGTGTTGAAGCGCCTCTCAGTTGAAGCAGTTTGTGCTCCCACAACTTCAACAACTGCACAACCCAATTGGAGGGGTTAGAGTGTAGAGAACCTATGATAACTGTTGCACCTAATGACTTAATTATATACCACAGCAAGCAAGTGAATCAAGCAGAGAAGAAGAATAAGAGGTAACGTACAGCGAGATAGTGTTTTAGTTAGGAGGAGTGTCATAGTTTTTTCTTCTGATTAAGTCTAGTAGCTCTGATTAAGGGTGTTTGGAGCCAAAGGCAAGTAGTTTGTAATTTAAGTGAGCTTAATGGACTTGTGCAAAATAGTTACTGTTGAGTAGGTGAGCTGTAGGTTCCTGGGGTCCTACAATTGGGTGCCCTAGGGCTCCGGCGCTCTGGTTCCCGGCCTTTTAACCGGGGATATGAGCAGTTGGGCAGAGCAAAAACTGTGTTTCTGTTGATTGATTGTATTGTTCATGTATTGTTGGGGAACAAGTATAACCCCAATTAGGTACTTAGGTTCATGTTAGGAGCGGATCCTAGTATGACCATTTGTTTACTGTGCAGTTTCTGAAAAAAAAAAATTTGAAGGTGTTCATTTACTGTGCTTCCCTTCTGATGGCATATGTTACAATCCTTGAAACTGGAAAACTGAATGTTGGAGTTAATCACTGACCTGTATGGTACTTTGAGGCAAAGGCTAACAATCTGTGAAAACTTCAAAAATTGCTGCCTTCGATTTAATTTCAAACTCCCTGATATCTAAATGGACACTTCAAAGAGAACCTCCACATACAAATAAGAAAGATTATATCATTCACCAAGTAGAATTCTTTCAAACCATGAAAAGAGCTAAGATGGAGCTGTATTTATGAAAAACTCATACGAAAAGATCTCGAGTACCACCCGAGACTTGTACAAGCCAAAAGTTTAAATATAAAAGTCTAGATTCATATAGCAATGATCATAAGCTTTGTGGCCCCCTACAGGCATAAGATAACTCAGATCTTGGTAATCAAGCAGAAGCAGTAGCTACGTGCTTTGCTACAGTCTGCTGCAGTTCCTCTTTCTTTGCTCCCACCACTTTGTCCACAATCTTTCCTTCTTTCAGAAACATGAAGGTCGGCATTGCCTCTACAGCCCAATCTTCAGCAACAGACTACAAAGAAGTTAAAGTGAAAGTGAGCTTCATTATCTTACAGTTATCATCTTACAGTGCACAATTACTGTCTCTAAAACACATTTTATCTTAGAAAGACAGTAGTTATTGTTCGATTACCTTCAACTCATCCACATCAATCTTTACAAAGATGACATTTGGAAGCTTCTTGGCCAGCTCTGACAAAAATGGTGCAATGATGCGGCACGGTCCACACCATGAAGCAGTGAAATCAACAACCATCTGCATCAATGGTAGAGCACAGTAAATGAGCAAGTGGAAGGAAACAACAGAAATTCACTATGAGAAAAACTGATTAAGCATGGTGAGATCTTATTCCTCTCATTGATTCATGTTTTCATAAACAATATTTCATCCCACTCATCATCCTCGAATAATTTTATCTCAAAAAACTCCATGACCTATTAGAGTCTAGTAGCATCTCTGCTTACTTTTCAGAAGACTACCAAAAATTTAATATTTTGAAATGCTGAAATTCAAATGTAGATGTTATCCTAGGATCATTATTGTCTTTTAAACCCGTCCAAAGACTTTCATATGACATTTCAATTTCGAATGTACAAATCACTGAAGCACCATCATATAAACATTCATGAAAGCAACAGTTGATGCTGGTAGCTAGGATGAAACAAAAGAGATGGTTTGTAGCGAGACTAACAAGAGTAAACATCCCTAAGATTCTCCATGCCGTTTGTAGAATATACCTTATAACAACTAACACTTTGCCAATCCGTTTTAAACTAGAACTCATACAGGTACAACAAAGCTTCTGAAATATGCTGTGATATTCCTTGAACAAGAGAAACTGGACAGAGATATCGTTTGACCGTTTGTCTGCTCCAAATAACAAATCTTGTATAGTAAACTAGTAAAGGGCCTGCCTTGGATTGTTTATCTATTTATTCACCTCTACTTTTGACCGTAATTAAAACGACAGTAAAGAAAGACATGCTGCTGCATATAGATTCTATACAATTCTCTGGTCAATAGGCCCATTTTCCTCAATCTAAATCAACAAAGGAAAACAATTGCTCTCCAACAGTAATCAGTCATGATCAGAATGCAAAGCAGAATCCCATATCCAATAAAAGCATAGAATCAATGATCAACCTAACAATAAACATATAACATGGCATCAAGAATGAACCACAAATCTAGACAAAACCACGCAAATAGGATCAAACAATCACAAACCCAACGCAACCCATTACTCAGATTCATCATATATCACAACCCAATGACCCAAAACCACAAACATCAACCAAATCTGAAATCAAAAACAAAAGGTTTACCAACTTTTCAACACACGGTGATAAAAAAAAAACTAAAAATTGTACCAGTTTCTTGGTGTCGTTTCCCTTCTGAAGCAACTCGGTCCATGCATCCACAGTGTGAACACCGACGACTTGTCCCTCCTCTGCTGCCATATCTCGATTTTTCTTGCAGAAAACAAACACAAAATTCCAAGCGAAACACAAAAACGCAGAGCTTTCTGATATCTCAACTCTGTTTTATACATGAGAAGCGTGATTGTTTAAAACGCCCTTGGAATTCTCATATATTACGATATTGCCAGGAGGCTCGAAGATAGGAGATTCCCATGCAACGTACGAGAAGCTGTACAGATCGCAGCTGTTGATTGGTGTGCTTTGTTGTTCTGGACTTGGTGCGGTTTAGCGCACGGTAAGATACATGGGTCTTAGTGTAGTAACCCTATGGAATTTATTTAGAGAGAAAATTATTCAAACAGTGTCTCACATTTTGAATAAGAAAAGCTTTGGTATCTCATCTTCAGAAAACTTCAAAACAGTATCATTCGTTCGTACCTCGACCGAAGTTTGGTATCTAGAACCATTAGCTCCGTTAAAAAGACTGACGACAACCATTTTTATTCATAAAATGACCAATTTACCTTTGAATTTTTATTTTTGTTATTTATTTTATATAATAAAAAGAGAAATTTGTCATAAATGTACCTCATATTTTCTTGCTTATAACGTTACGGGGGTTGGTAGGGGGCAATTTTTAAGGAAAAAAATCCATGGTACCGTTATCCCACTTACCAAAATTTATAAGGAAGAAAATATGAGACACCGTTATGACGAATTTCTCTTTTATTATATAAAAAGAATAACAAAAACAAAAACTCAAGGGTATATTGGTCATTTCATGAATAAAAATGTCTGTTGTCAGTTCTTTTAACGGAGTTAATGGTTGTATATACCAAACTTTGGTCGAGATAAGAACGTGAAATACTGTTTTGAAGTTTTTTTGAATGTGAGATACCAAAGTTTTGCTTCTTCAAAAGGTGAGACACTGTTTGGACTATTTTTCCTTATTTAGATGATGGTTGAGTTTTACTTTTTTCTTTTTTTTTTAGTTTACTTGAGTATGATGTAATTTTGATTGTTATTGGTAAATCCATGCCATTTAGATGGTGAAGAAAGGATTTGACCCAAATACACCATTTGTATATATCCCTTTAAAAAAAAAAAAAACACCATTTGTATATAAACAATTAATTATTGTTATTTATGTTTTAAAATATTCACCATGTGTGTGTTTTGGTCTAATGCTAGTCAAATGAGAAATTACGATTTCATGTAGTGATAGGTTACAAAGATTCTAGAGGATTATGTTTCCTTATACAACGCCTAAAAGGTGTTATGTAATTCCCTATATATAAATGGTTACTATCAATAAATAAGACACATACGGTTCTCTATTTTCTTTGCTATCTCTTATTGTCTCTATAATTTTCTCTATAACACGTTATCAGTAGCTCTTGAGCTGATAACCCCATCACCTCAAATAATACCCTAAACCCTATTTTTTCCGAAAATGCATCAGACCCCCTCGACTCCATTGTCGACCATCTCCGGTAATCAGCTCAAGAGCTGTTGATAACGTGTTGTAGAGAAAACTGTAAAGACAACGAGAGATATCAAAGAGAATAAAGAATTGTGTGTCTTATTTATTGATAGGAGCAATTTATATAGGAAATTACATAACATCTTTCAGGTGTTGTACAAGGAAACATAATCCTTTTAGCATAATCTTGGTAACCTATCACTACATGGAATCATAATTCATCCTTTGACTAGCATTAGACCAAGGCACACACATGATGAATATTCTAGAACACTCCCCCTTGTACCGCGCATCTACATGCCGAATGGTGCATACAGTGTTGCCTCATATGAGCGGTCATGTGACCAGACAACTGTCATCGTCTCTTATGCCGAAACACCAAATAATGTGTTATCTGATCCTCATGAAGGGGAATGTTCTAGAATATTCACCGTGTGTATACTATACCTTGGTCTAATGCTAGTCAAAAGAGGAATTACGATTCCATATAGTGATAGGTTACTAAGATTCTAGAGGATTATTTTCCTTGTACAACACCTGAAAGATGCACAGTTCTCTATTCCATGTATCAATGAATAATACACATGCACAGTTCTCTATTCTTTTTATTATCTCTCATTGTCTCTACAGTACAACAATTTATATTTAGTAATAAATTAAAAAAAAGATTCAAAGGATTCAAACCAAGATCTATCACAAGCATTGTCAATTTGTCATTGCTCTACCAATTAAGCTACATCCCCGATATTTAAATAAAATAAATAAAGGTTCATTGTCGAACCAAAAATATATATATATATATATAGCATTTATTATTACTAACACGAGAAAGATTTTGAATAATTAAAAAAATAACATTGGAGATGCAAGGAGTCGAACCAAGATCTATGTCATGCATTGTCATCGCTCTACCAATTGAGCTACATCCCCGATATGTCAGTTTTAATACTTGATCTCATATAATTAGCTATTATTATTACTAACACGAGAAAGATTTGAATAAATTAAAAAAAAATTTGTTGGAGACGCAAGGAGTCGAACCAAGATCTATATCATGCATCATCATCGCTCTACCAATTGAGCTACATCCCCAATATATTGTTTTTTTTATACTTGATCTCATATATATTGCTATTATTATTACTAACACGAGAAAGTTTTGAATAAATTTTAAAAAATATATTCATTGGAGACACAAGGAGTAGAACCAAGATCTATGTCATGCAAAAAAAATACCGCGGCTTGCCTCTGCTCTCTCTCTTTCTCTAAGGCGGCTAGGGTTAGGGTTTTGGTGAGAGATAACAAGCTGTGCGGTGTGATCTCGGTATCCATGACCGCTCGCTTGATCTCAAAGCTCTTTCTTCATCAAGAGGATGAACCTGTGGATCTCAAAAACCTAAAAGGTCCGGGAAAGGGTTTCGTCGCTCAAAGGTTTTATCTGGTGGGTAAACTGAACTCCGCCCGTGCGGTGCAATTTAATTCCTTTCGAAGCATCGTCCGAGCGATGTGGAGACTATCTGTGCCGGTGGAGGTGCAACAGTGTGGGGATCGTTTTTTGTTCACGTTCAACAATCAACGTGATCTTGGCCGGGTGAAGAAATGAGGTCCATGATCTTGTTGAATGATTACGACGACTTTTCCGATATCATGGTGGTGCCGCTCGATTTCTTTTGGATTTGGGTGGAGGTATGTGACTCTCCGGCGACACTCACCACTGAGGCCACTCTCCGGCGACACTCACCACTAAGGCCACTCTCCGGCTGGTAGGGGAGACCATCGGACCTGTCCTCAATGTCGACCAGGCGGGACTGAGGAGGGGATCTACTCACGTGCGCGTCACGCTTCCTCTAAACAGCCAAGTAAGGATGGATAGGAGACTGTGCGTGTCACTGGAGGATGGGATTAGGGTGCAGTACAGGGATGAAAGGCCTGTAGTGGATTGCCTTGCCCTAACGCCCAAGAAGCTGAAGAAGGGACCGGAGCTCTGCTTGGACCAGTTGCAGCACCGGCGGCTCTTCCCATGGTTTTTAGGGCAAACACTCATGCTGCCCTAGTGGTGCCGAATTTGCCGACACTGTTTAGAGAGAAGAGACTGGTTCAGATAAGGGAAGTGGCTCTGTATCCCTCCCCGGCTAAGGTTACGGGCGTCATCCGCGAACGAGAGGAAGAGGAAGCTAAGAGCGGGAAGAGATTGAAGCTCTCGCTGGCTATGGTGCCACTGGACCTAAACCTGGAAGATCTTGGTTTCTCCATGGCTGTAAGTGGGGTGCTAGGGATAAAGAAGACGGGGAAATCCCCAAAGAAGAGAGGTAGACCTCGAGGAAACAAGAACAAGAAGCAGCTGTTTACTGGTGAGTCATCGAGCTCCATGGAAGACTCTGTCATACATGATCCTCTTTCTAATGAAGAAACCGGTGGCGAGTAGTTCCGAGCCCTTGCTGGGACAGATCCCTACTTCACTTGACTATAGAGCATACCCCCCTTCGTGTCTAGAAAGGTACACCGAAATGGTCCTAGGTCTTGATGCATGAAGCTGGGGTACTATGGTTGAGTGAGGTAGGTTACATGCTTTCTAGGCTTTAATAAGTTCATTTGAACATTAGTCTTCTTAGTAGTTTTTAATAGTTTTCTTTTGGAATTGTAGACATTAATATGTGCATCGCATTGTAATATGGAGTTTGTTCTTGGACACTCTCCTAGTTTGATCTAGTACAGTCATGTGATTTGAAATCAAAGGAGCTCGACTCCATTTTCCCTAAAAAAAAAGAAAAAGATCTATGTCGTGCATTGTCATCGCTCTACCAATTGTGCTACATCCCCAATCTGATATTTTAATACTTGATCTCATATATATTTAGTTCTTTTCAAAAAAAAAAAATCTACATTTGAACCAAGAGCATTTACCAATTGAGCTGCATCCCGGATTTGAAAATTTATGCTCCCATGCTTGATCGATAATACATTGACCATATGTTCTACAATGTTTGGTGGAAGACAGATGAACATGCTATGCTAGCTATCAAAATTTGAAGCTTGTTGGAGACTTGCCAATTGCTAATGAAATTTTGAGTGGTACAACAGACAAAGAATTTATAGATCCGTGACAGCCCCTAGCCTCATACAATTCTGAAGGAGGAGAGAGCAACTGATTAAGATGGGAACATAGTGGAACTTCATTATTTGAGTTGGCTAGTATTTCTTTTCAATCCGTTCACGGTGAATAAACATGTCATTAGTCTAATCATGTAAAAGAAAAAGAAAAATTACTCTAAGAAATCAGATTCACCATTAAAGCTACATAAATTACTCTAGTAAACCTCTACATCTGTCAGAAATGTGAATACAAAACTATAGACTGCAAGATGGGAGAACCTTCAGTTCTAAGATCAAATACATTCTTTAGAGGAAACACACCCCTGAAGTTCAGTACTTGGCTTTTACAAATAGGTTGGCAAGTGCCAATACTATATCTGAATCACAAGGTTTCTTAAACTGAAGATTTGTATGACCATACCAAATAACATTATCTACAACTGGATCAAGTTCTTGAAACAGTAAGTACCAAGAAGAAACCAGCCAACAAGGAAGGCGATGAAGAATCCTAAGTAAGTTAGGAAGATTGTACCTCCTATTGCAAGTCCAAAACTGAATGTTATTAAGAACGGCAAAAAAGTCCGCACCATGGATCTTACACTTACCCAGTCACCCTTAAGGAAGATGAGAGCTGCGAGGTTCACCACATTCCACCCACCAGAACGAAAGCCTAACCTGTTAAGGCTGTTGGCTACAAAGGAGTGGCAATTGCAGGTAAAAAGGTTATAAGCCCGGTGTTGGAATTCTTGAGTGCCCTTATGAAGTGCATCATCCCATGTCAATATGTCTCTTCCAGGATCATCATGCAACACTGCTTCATGCTCAGATGGACAGGGAATAGCACAACACTGCTTGTCAAAGTTTTAAGGAGAAAAATGAAGAGAGCAATGAGCTTGTGAAAAATAAAATAAAGCTGGACTAAGAAAGCAGCTCTTATACACAAAATATTTGCAACAATCACACATAATCTGAGCTCATATGAGTCACAATCTTTGCACAAATCAAGTTATACCAAACGGATTTCCTGCTCAACAGGCAGTGTTTCAGTAACTTTATGCTTCTTCAGTTTGATTAAATGAGAACATTACCCATTGATCAGTACTCACCCAACAAAGAAACATGCAATGTTGGTAGCTGGTGGAATGCCAGTAACAGAATTTTATGAAAGTTATTTACACAGGACCCAAAACCATGGTTCAGATATAAAAATCAGTCTATACCTTTTCTTTGCTTATTTGGATGTAGCGAGTTGGTGCTCCAAAAGCAAAGTCATCCACAGACACAAAATTGGGTCCTGCAAAGTCCAAAATCACGCCATCTTCTCTGCATATGCCAATATGGCCAACAAAAGGAACCAGCCATGATATAACAGGAAGCGGTGTCCACACAATGCAGCTTGGAAACCGAGCTCTTTTAGGGTCAATTTGCAAAGTCGGTGAAGCACTTCCTTCAATCATCATGTGGTGCTCAGAGTCTCCATTTGCTTCCATTGCCAGAGTCAGAAACTGCTGAATTGACTTAAAAACATTAGATATTCAGTGAGAGTGATACACAAACTGGTATAAATTTTGGTGCTGCACAGAAAGAACAAATTACATTCTCCAAAAGATGAAAAGAAATGCTTCGTGACCCTGCTATGATCAAGGCATTGAACAAGCCAAACATTGCAAAGAAATCACATCAAATCAGACAAGTAAAATACCCGTCTCATCGAAACAGACCATTCTGATCTTACTCCACGACCTTCCAAAATGAAATAGTGAATCATATTTGTCCCAAATAGGAACAAGCACCATATTTCAGCAGATAGTGAATCATACTCTCCAATAATATCAGAACATAAATTTGGAACACGAATTCAACTGCTAGTATTAGTGTATTACACTATTACTGTACTACCATAGAAACTTCTCAACATATCAAAACACAAGAAATTCAAACAAAAAAAAAACAAAAAAACTGTCATTTGGGAAGCAAAGCACAAATTTGGAAGTCTTAAGCTAATTAGGATTAAAGGGTTCCTCTTCACTATGTTAAAGATCATCATTTTCCAACCTCAAACGAAAGATTTATGAAAAGCTTCATCCGCCTACGACCTAAAATGCTTCGCACGAAGAACGAAGCTAAATCTGAAACAGGAAGTTACAAGACAAATCACAGAGACAGAGGAGATGTAGAGAAAAGTGGTACCTTACAGATGCGCAATGGAGTTAGTCGAAGGAGAAATGAAGTTGGGAAACTTGGGTCAACAGAAGTTGGGATCTTTTGTGTTTCTGGAACCGGTTACTGGATATGAGTCTCGTTTGCTTTTCTTGTTTTTCTGGGGTTTAATAAAGCCACATTTTTCCTTATACCGTATCTTTTTTTCTTTTTTTTTCTAGAATTATAAAATGAGAAACTATTATTTCTTGATGAATTTCTTTCGTCATGTGTTTGTGTAGCCATTTGGTTATTGGAGTGCAGGTTGTGTGGTCTCATCTAATAGATATCACATCTAAAATTCATATGATTAGGTATGACTTCGTACTAAAATGGTAAACTTATCAGAAAAAAAAAGTCATAACTCATAAAAAGTATGTCATACCCTTATAAAGAAAAGATAAAAAATTACATTTTTAACAAGTTGCCTACATTTATTTTGATGTGGGCATGACTCATGAGAAATCAGTATATTACACACTCAAAGATCAAATTTATTAGAGATGTTTATCAAAACCATAGTAACATATGATACATATGCTACAAATACTTGATCCATGGGCTTTTAAATCATGCAAACTTTGTTGAACAATAAGGATAGCATTTTATTAGCTTACTAAACTACTGAGATATAGGGAGCAATGCTTGAACAATCAGTCATAACATGTATCCAGACAACAGAAAGTTTTACATGCATCTGGTCATGAGTGGTTTTATTCAAAATGAAAGACAGCAAAAACAAGAATCCTTCATGAGCTTGAACTATTTGGAAGAGGAAGCGAGTAATGACTGAAACAGAAAGGATCCTTCATCTGCAGGCATTGAGGGAATTTCACCCCTTTCCTTGCCAAACTTGCTCTCTTCATTTTTCCCCCAGACCACCAGGTATAGTCCAGCTACAATCAATACCGCTCCAATAATGCTGAAGTGACAGTAACAAACAGGCACCAATCAGTTTCAAATTAAGAGAAAATAATCAAGAATATATTATGTTTATTAGCAGAATGAAACCTACCCTCCCATGTAGAATTGTTCACCCAAAATGACCGAGGCCATTAGAGCTACGAGTAAAGTCTGTAGAGGCAGGTACACTGAGACGAACACTGGTCCTCCTTTTTCGATCACCCATATCTGTATTGCGAACGCCATTGCTGAAGCCACCACTCCCTGCAACCACCAACATAGATACTTTCTCACATTCTTCCATGTAATACTATGAATTGCTAAAGGGATCATAATTTCAGATCACATCATTAAGGTCATGAATCATCAAAGTTGATCTAAGCCAATTGTCACATTATAATGTGGTCAAAAGATATGGCTGATCCAGAATTATTATACATGTATTAATAATTTGCACACCAACCGCGTAGAGAATAGCGAAAACTTCACCACCAGAATGGATCTGCCAAGCTTGTGATTCTCTTTCTACAATCCCCGCGATTGCAGAACACTGCAGAATGCCAAAGAAGCAAGTAAAAGAGGAGACAGAGAGGCGAGCTGGGTAGTTCTTCAAAACAGGTACTTGTAGCACAATCCAGCTAGACCAACACAGACAATGACCAATTAAACATATGCATCCCAAAGTCCAGTTCTTCTCCTTGGCATCTCCAAGTAATGATAACCGAGAATGTGACTGGTTTAAATATTGTGAATCACTTGGAGGTCCATAAATTGTTGGCCCTTTGTAAAGGGTTATGACTAAGGCTCCAGCAACAGAAGCCAGAGTTCCAAGCACCTTGGCTTTGCCGTCTTTTCTATTTAAGTGAACCTGTTCAATTCTGCAAGATAAATGTGGTAATGATAAGAGTTTTGTCTGGCAGTAGATTTTGAAGTGCCAAAATCGTGTTTGAATTATCACGAAAAGCATTTTAATTCTTCCAAATAGGATCAGAATTGGCAAACAATCTAGCACAAATTGATAATAAGATTGATGAGCTATATTTGCCTGAATAGTGCAGCCATGAAAAATGTTATTGCAGGGACTGCATTCTCTATTGCAGAAGCAAATGTGGGTGATGTGTTTTCCAAACCAAAGAGGTACAAACCTTGATTGCATGTGATCCTAACAGCAAGCAAAATCAGATTAATCGATTACTAATGATATCAATTTTCGATGTAATCTCAATGATGTATTAGAACATTTATACCCAAGAAGTCCCATGAGGAAAAACTGCATAACATGACCAAACTTTAGTGGTGGTCTGTCATTCCTGCATAGACAACGTAGATACATTTTAGCAAGTATTGCAGAGATAGATGAGCTCAAAAATATAATAAGATTTGGTCTTTTTTAAGCAATGCAGACAAGACCAATGACAAATTTTAAGAAGAATTTTCTTCTAATTTGGCTTTAACTATGCCATACTTCTCTAGAAAGTATGCAATGGGACCGAGCAGAAGCAGCGCGATGATGTTCCTGTAAACTGGAAACACAAGCTTGCTTACACCCATGTTAAGCACAGTTCTGAGGATGACATGTTGCCCTGCATAACTGAACTGCAGAGCAGTCAATGCCATGTGAATCCGGGCACGTTCAGGCACCATACACCATAGTCTCTTGCCATGAACTCTACTTGGTGATGAACCAGCAGCCTCATCAGCCATTCTAGCAGATACTCCAAACTACACAGGATCAATGACTACCGAGGATTGTAAGGCAAATGCTTGGGACTTCAGAGCTAGGCACTATAGTGCTATTTATAATGACCATACTTGCATGTACTCGTATCGATTGTATAACAACATAACATGCCAGATTGTTTCACGATAAACTATTTTACAACTGTCATGTTTTACTGTGTTGTTGACTGCATCTATTTCAGACATGAGATGTATGAAAATACAAAACAGTGAGAGTCAGCAATGACTATGACTGGAGTTTCTATTGATGACTATGACAACAAGCATCTTATAATTACTTGTCCATCAAGTTTCAGTGGATTGATTCTCAAGATATGTTCCTTAGCATACTAGTGATATCAAATATCGATCCATATGAAGAAGTTAAAAGAGTAACACCTGCATTTTAAATTGACTGACAATTTTGTTTATTCGTCCGAGTTCCAACTCACATCGGTCTGTTGCCATTACAAGTATGTAGGGTTTCTAACTTCGTACGCTTGCTGCATTTGATTGAATTTACTAGAATACCCTCATGGACTTCGGTCTAAAATATTATCGAGTGACTGAGTGAGCATATGTTACTAACCCGTTAACAGAGTAGTGTTCACATCGCCAATCACTGATCAATAAATTTATGGTCAGTCACTGTTAAATTAACATTTAAGATTTAAAAACAAAACAACTCTATTAAAAAATAATTCTTCCCACCGGTGAACGTTACCGTAAAGTGTAAACTACGAAAAAAAAAAACCAACCCAAAACGCAGCGTTTTACTCAAAATTAAGAAATAACCCCCGAACCTGAACCGTGCCGTGTCACTGTGATCAGAAGCTGGACCCTTCTGAAATGTCGACCCAGAAACCGAAGCCAGATCCAGCCGCTGTGGTGGAGCTCGACAGCAGCGACGACGAGAACCCAGCTGCGACGCCGAACACTACTCAGAAAGTCCCGCCGCAACACTCGCCGGCCGTCGGGCAGCAAACCCTAGCCTGCCGGAGCTTCTGGAAAGCCGGCGACTATGTTGTGCCCAAGCAGCAGTTTCTGGCCCAAGACCAATTGGAGCACGCGCGCGTGCATCCCAAGTTTCTTCATTCCAATGCCACCTCGCATAAGTGGGCTTTTGGAGGTTTAAAGCTCTTTGCTTTATTAAGGTTCTTAATTTCGAATTTCAACTCATTTTTAGTTTAATTTGTTTGCTTATGAGCTTTAATTTGCAGCCATTGCTGAGCTGTTGGACAATGGTGTTGATGAGGTTAGGCTTTTACCTTATGATGTCATGCTTCTTTTGCTATAGAGTTTATACTGCTCAAATTAGAAACTAGTTTTTTAATTATTTTTTGTTTTTAATTTAGATACAAAATGGGGCAACTTTTGTGAGTGTTGATAAGGTTGAACTGAAGAAAGACAACTCTCCGGCGTTACTTTTCCGAGGTATGGTCTGATTGCCGCGGTTTTATTTATGGAAATGGGGTTTGTTTAACAGTGAGAGGGAATTTGAAATGAGAATTGGGGTTTTTATGCAGATGATGGGGCTGGGATGAATCCGGAAGGTCTGCGCAAATGCATGAGCTTGGGTTATTCTACAAAGAAGTCGAACACGACTATCGGGCAATGTAATTACAATGAAGTTATTGTTTCATTAGCTGCGAGCTTAGTTTGGTAGCTCACAGTTCTGTTGTCGTTTACATTATGTGATGTGTGTTTATTTTCAAATTTATGTTCAAGCCATTGTGATATCATGCTAGGTTTTTGCATTTGTTTTGTTTCTGCTGGAGAGGTAATGCCAAATCTAAAACGAGACCCTTGCTCTCTTGAATCTAGACTGAGAATGTCGTCCAACTGCATTTTTTGACTATATAATACGATGTAGAGTAGAAGTGTAGGTTGACACCATTTCAGCTTTAATAGAATGAGCAGGTCTCTAGTGTCAGATGGATCGGAAACACAAGAGTGATACCCCTATCATGTAAACCTAGAAATAATTTTGTTATACAATGGTGTAGAGGTCCTCATGATTATCTTCTTGGTAAAATATGCTTAATGCATTCTAGGTTTAGTTCATGACTATAAAGTATAAACACTTTTGTATTTATGGGTCATCCATGTCCTGAACAGTTCTATGTAATTGTTCGCCTTGAAATGTGACAAGTGTATGTGTTTTCAGATGGTAATGGATTCAAGACAAGTACTATGAGACTAGGTGCTGATGCTATCGTTTTCAGTCGTGCAACTCGTGGAAGGTACTTTAAGTTTCTGTTTTCTTCTAAACCCCTAGTGTACCTGAGGCAATCAACTCTTTAACGTTTTCTATATGAATAACTTTGAGTTTTTTTTGACACTTTTTTTTTCTTCTCTTACATCTTTCTTTTAGCAAAGCTACCCAGAGTATTGGATTGTTATCTTATACGTTCCTACGGAGAACTGGGCAGGATGATGTTATTGTTCCAATGGTATTTCTTTGTTTATTAATAATAAGCTTCTTTGCCACTTCTTAAACTTTGAATATCAGTCTGTATCCTCAATTCACACTTCAGTTTGATTTCAATTACAGATTGATTTTGACATCTCTGGAAATTGGGTTGAACCAATAATTTATAGCTCACTGGATGACTGGTCTTCTAATTTGAAAACAATCCTTAAATGGTCGCCCTTTGGTTCAAAGGAAGATCTCTTGCAACAGGTTTGTTGAGTTAGATGCTTAGATATTATACAGTTGTTTTCATTGGAATTATAATGAGAGTTTTCTTTTTTCCACATTTTATATTCATCACCAACATGAGGTTGATGTATCAAACCAACTACAGTTGAAATTTAGTGAGCATCTACTCTTAGATAGTAATTAGAAGTGGTCTGTTTACATCTTCTGTAGATTGATCGTGGGAGATATGTTGCTTCATGCGTAATTGGTTACCCATTCAATGCAGGCTCATGTTTTCTTAAGATATTAGAACAAAGAGTTCATGCTGATACATGGGCAGGAACAATCCATTGTGGTATAGCAGGGAGCACATATGCTCATCATCCTGTTACTTGAATATCCTCTGAGGGAATAGTTGTTAATATCTAACATTTCTAAGTCAGTGCCTCCAAATTGTCCAATGTGTCTTGATGCCATCAGCTTCTGTGGTTCTTCAACCACTATGGTTGATACATTAAATGAGCCCAGTGTGGTATGCAATTACTTATTTCAGAGATAGCTGTTCGACTCTAAGGCCATCCTATTGGTGCCTGCACAACTTATCCAACATGCTATGATATCATCAGCTGAGTTGTTCACCCACAATATCATGTATACAGTGCACTCTGCTTAACCAAAACAATTTAAGAGCCTTCAAATGACCTTTCTTTTTTCTTCACTTTCAAGATCTCTCTAGACAGTTTACGATTATTTATGCTTTACTTTTTATATTCTTTTGCTAGTTTGAGGACATTGGAGCTCATGGAACAAAAATAATCATATACAACTTGTGGCTAAATGATGAAGGCATATATGAATTGAGTTTTGATGATGATGATGAGGTATGTTATCTAAATTATAAAAGGTTGGAGGGAGTGTATTGGTATACTATATTAGCTAGATCTTGGGTTGCAAAATTAGCAGAATAATGTTCAAAATGATATGGTAATCTCAATTTCAAAGGTTGGAGGGAGTAACTGTGACCCTAGATTGAAAGCATTTAATCTTTTTTGTTGACTCTGATAGTATTTGTTGCTCTTTTTTGATATTTGGCATAGGATATACGGTTGAGAGATGAAACTAACCATGGAAGTTTGACCAAGTCAAAGAAAAAAACAGCTGGCTTACTAAACCATGTGTCATATCGTCTACGCTATTCGTTGAGGGTAAACTTATCAAAATAAATTCTTATTCTTTGTTCAGCATCATTTGTTGGTTAAGATGATAATAGTCATTCTTTTGCTCAGGCATATGCTTCCATTCTGTACCTCAGAAAATTCACAAACTTCCAAGTCATTATAAGGGGGAAACCTGTACAGCAATATAATATTCAAGATGACTTGATACATGCAAAAGTGATTACATATAGGCCTCAGCTAGCTACCATGTCAAAAGAGGTAAGGTTCATAGTCCAGACTTCAGAGATGCATTGATCCTTGCTTGTTTCTCTCTTCTTCCATGCAATGTATAAATAGATGTGTGCTCCTGAGGTTTTGAAGCCTCTACTTTTAAGTGTCGGAATAAATGACATTGCAAATTTTATTATTTTGAAAAGATATAAAGATAAGGAGTTTTGAAGATCTGATTTTGTGGTTAAAGGTCCTAGTTGAAACAACCATTGGATTTGCAAAAGAGGCACCTGATCTTCCAGTTAGTGGGTTCAACGTGTACCACAAAAATCGCCTCATCAGGGTATGTTTGATAATGCTTAAGCAAGCTTTCTCTTTATTTGTTAGTTGTTGTTTCACTGGAAATTAATATTGTTCAGGTATGTATGCGAGGTTTTGAAGCTTTAGGCTAGTACTAAGTGATTAGTAGTGCATGCATTCTGATTCATGAAAATTCAGAATTTAAATTTCAGTTGCACAGCATTATGAACTTTGTTAATTACCATATTTACTACAAAGACTGAATCTGTTTATGGAAGTCCAAGATGGAAAAGGATAACAGTGACCCGCATTTTGTAACTGCAGGTCAGTGAATTTATAATTAGTTTGCTAATGCAGTGAGTTTGTTAATCATGTTTCAGCCGTTCTGGAAAGTCACCGCTGATGGTTCATCGAAGGGGAATGGTGTTATTGGTATGATTCTGTTAATCTGTGATCTCAATGTAGATGCTCCTGAGCATTCAGTTCCTTATTCCTTGAATGTACATATCACAGGAATTCTTGAAGCAAACTTTATAGAGCCAGCACATGATAAGCAGGACTTTGAGCGATCATCATTGTTTATCCGTCTCGAAACAAGGCTGAAACAAATGGTAATGGAATATTGGTGAGTTTTAAATTCTGGACAACAATTTCTGGAAAAGCTTGTGATAGCTTTCTGAGTATGCCATCCACAGGCTACTTGTCTCCTCATTGTTGTGGATGGTTGAATAAATAAATAAAAGACACCAGTCAGTAAATTATCCTCTAAAAAAGAAACTGAGTGTTGAGATAAACAGTACTAAATGCAGAAAAGTAAATTTTTTTTTTTTTTTT
>NC_020491.1:8909094-8942603 GCF_000184155.1 Fragaria vesca subsp. vesca
TTCCTCCATTGCAGAGTGATCCAAGGAAAGAAGCTTCAGTTTGCCCTTGGCTTTTATAGAATAGTTAAATTATTGTGTGTGAGATCTAATAGTTATCAACATCACTATCATATATGCATCAGAAGTAGGTTATGCATCAGAAACATGATAATGTACAATTATCCTATCTAGAAGTGTCGTACGTCTTTTGTTTTCTCTTACACTCACATGGTGTAGTGCTGCCATTTCCTGACATAATTTATGATGCATCTTTACACTTTTTTGATTACTGGAATATTTCTGGACAAGACAGGAAAGGCCATTGTCACTTTGTGGGCTACCAGCCTCTTATTCCTAGTGAACTCAAGCTGCACAGGGAACAACGTCCTGCTAAATCTTCTGGTGGACCAACACGTATTGATGTTGATATGAGTGATGCGCAGCATGTAAGTGGACACTGAAACAAGTGATGAGTTGTTGCTGTTCATTTTGTTTATGACTAATGTCAGGTTTTACAATATGGTGAAACAAACTTTAGTTGAAACAATACTTTTGAGTAATGAAACAAGAATCCCATGTTGCCAACCTGATATCCCTTGAAATCCTTAAAAATGAATACATGGGTATAGCCACTTGAAGGTTTAGCATGGCAGCAGGTCCAGCCACATTTATGTTCATGAGCACCTCTTTTTTTACTTTTTTCTCTTTTTAACTAATGCCGTGTAAATGGGCAATGAACCAAAAACGGACCTTGAGGAAACTCTTTCAGGCTCTCTGATTTTCAGATTAGTGTTCTTGTTTTTAACTTTCTGAAGTTCAGAATTCTTAGCATTGTTGAATACCATTACAGAGTCCAGAAGAAGTAGTGATCTCTGATGGCAATACAGATGGCATGTCAGTTGAGGAGATATGTGAGGAAAATATACAACTCTTCTTGAGGTATGCAGTTAATTTTATCTGAACAGATCCTTGTTATCCATATTATGAACTTCTCTAGCTTAACCAGGCAGGTTAGTTGGAAGTTCAGGACCTGTGCTTTTGTTGTTGAACTAACCCCAAGAAATTCCTTTTGCTACAGGTATGAGGAACATGTGAAGAAGGAGGATCAGTTGAAACAGACGGTATGTATAACTTTCAACTGAATCACATCTTTTTGTTTCATGGTTTCCGGTTGGGAATTTTCAACAGCTTATCTTTCGACTCAATTGTCTATTGGATACTCAGTTTTTGCTTTTTTGTTTCGGGAATGAACCAGATTAACAACCTGGAGAAGGAACTAGAGTTCGCTAAAAGGAAGAAGGATCAACTTGCTGCATATCTAGAGATGCAGAGGAAGCAAAAGGCAGCGGACCATGGTAGTGCCGACACCAAAGCCTAACTGATCATGATCCCAAAATGATTTAACTGTAACTTCTTGTAAACTGTAACAGAAAATGAGGCAATGAGCCTCCTCTAACAGTTCCCTTTGTGTATATGTATATAGACCAGACAGTAGCTAAAATATAATGCAGTTTCATGCCTCAGTCTTTCACCATTGTCCAGATGATGACATTAACACCTGCTTAACTACAGAAACTGCAAAAAAAAACGATGCATCAGTGGTGTTTACCTTGGCAGTAATTGACGAAAGAAATCCATCAATATTTCTCATAATCATTTTTGCACATCAAAATTCCATTGCTCTATCGGTCGGTGAGCCATGAGCTGGTGAGATCGATGATGTAATAACTTTATAGACAAATGTAGGCAAGTGTGAGAACCGGGGGCATCAATGACTTTTCGTCCATAATGTTAACAAATTTCGTTATTGGTCCCTTTTTATGACGTGTCCGCTAAGAAGGTCAAAACGACGTCGTTCGAGAACTGGAACATACTCACAGTCACACAGGCTTCGTCTCAAGTCTCAACACTACAGCTACAGCTTTGGGTCTGCCGAGTTCTCACCGGAGCGTGATTAAATTAAAGATGAGGAAGCGAGATTTGGCGATTCTCATGCTCTCTGCTTTCGCTATCTTCTTCTCTCTTCAGGTTCGCCCCAAAACCCTAGCTCTCTCTCTCACCGCTTTTTTTTCCGTTTCTCTCCGATTGACTCTTTTGCCTTGTTGTAAACTTTCTCAGCACGAAGGCGACTTCTCCTTCCGTGAGGCATGGATGCACCTCTCCGACGACTACCCCATCAAGTACGAAGCCGAGCGCCTCCCGCCGCCGATCGTCGCCGATCTTAACGGCGACGGCAAGAAGGAAGTCCTCGTCGCCACTCACGACGCCAAAATCCAGGTCAGTCTCTCTCACTCGATTTGACCTAATTTCATAGAGGCTTCAACTTGTTGTTACTGATTAGATAAATTTACTGTTAGATTTTGGAGCCTCATAGTCG
The DNA here is from genome assembly GCF_000184155.1 of Fragaria vesca subsp. vesca. Taxonomy (NCBI): domain Eukaryota; kingdom Viridiplantae; phylum Streptophyta; class Magnoliopsida; order Rosales; family Rosaceae; genus Fragaria; species Fragaria vesca. The sequence goes on from NC_020491.1 coordinate 8,911,451, forward strand.
GCGCGTGGATGAAGGATTCAGTAGCGCGCGTGTTCTGGCTGAGGTCAGCCTTTTGCCGGATAAAATCCGAATCTCCTCCGGCAGACGCGCGGTGGCGATGGCTACCGGAGTTATAGAGAAAGTGAGGCCCGGGCAGAGAGCCAGGCAGGTTTTGGTGGTTGTTACGTCCGGCTGGTCTGTAATGTGCTTTGATTCCAATCTCAAGAGGCTGTGGGATGTTAATTTGCAGGTTTGTGGCTGCGATTTTGTTTCGTGTGGTATTTGATGATGTTTGTTTGAATGTGTGGTCTTACTGGCAATTTGTAGGAGGATTTTCCGCATAATGCTCACCATAGGGAGATTGCGATTTCGATAACCAATTACACTCTGAAGCATGGGGATTCTGGGTTGGTGATTGTTGGCGGAAGGATGGAAATGCAGCCTCATGTATGTTTACGATTTTGTTTTGATCACTCTCTTTTGTAGTTGTTTGTTAAGATGATTACTCATTGTCGAGTTCGTGTGGATGATTCTTGTCTCCCCGTGTGTTTGAAACGAATTCCTACGCTGTTTGATGCTGTATTAATGTACTTTGGCTTTTGCAGATTACCTTGGATCCTTTTGAAGAAATTGGGATGGCAGAGAGAAGTGCTGAGCAGCATAGAAGAAATCTAACTGAAAAGGAGGTAAGAAAGATATATTTTTGATTTTGCACGGACAGATTTATCAAGTTTTCTTCAGTATTAATGTTGTGATTAGTGTAGATAATGAGATTTTGGCACTTATGCATTTACTTGAGCATTTTCTTCTTGATGTAAAGAATATCACTTTATATGTTCCTTTCCCTTATTGGCTTCTAAATACATGAGCTATGCTTTCTATATTTTAGTAGTTTGCTTACTGTTTGCTCCTCATTTTAACTGCCAAGTGCATAATTTTTAAGGCCTTAAGCTCTTTGAGTTCCTCTAAAATATGAACGATTGAGCTATACATGTACCAGTAGTAAGAGCTGAGTGCTTTTTATTAGATGTAGAATCCTTTCTTGATTTCATTTTTCTCTCTCTTTCTTAGGCATCTGAAAATTCTGAAACTGTGGATTTACGCCATTTTGCACTATATGCATTTGCCGGTGGTTCTGGAAAAATTAGATGGACTAGAAAAAATGAGGTGAGTTATCTTATCACTTTGTTTTATATCTTTACGTTTTCGCATTTTCCTTTGTAATGCTATATCTAAAAGGAATGTTGAACTAGGAAGTCTGTGCTCCTTCTACCCTATTTCTGTCCTCCTGTTTCTATCTTGTGAGAATAGGTCCTTCTATCTCCTTTCTTCAGTTCCTGTACAAGATATGAGTAAGTCATAGTCTCATGGTAGACTATTGAATGGAGAAAGCTTGGGAAAATAGTACGTGTTTATTATTAGATAGTAACTAAGCAAAATTATAACTTAAGCTTCACCAATTAAGTTTCTTTACAGAATTTGTGGAATGTATTTCATCTTATGGTTATTTGAGCTCGTGAAGTATCTTCTTCCCATATAGCTGATTCTGTTATTTGATTGTGTAGAATATTGAAGCACATGCTTCAGATGCATCACAGTTGATTCCCCAGCACAATTACAAACTTGATGTTCAGGCTTTGAACAGTCGTCAACCAGGAGAAGTATGTTGTGAATCTTTTCATTCCTTCTTAGTATTGTGGAGCATACAACTTTTATTGAATCTCAAGCATGAAGCCCACAACAGATCTTATTTCAGGAAGATTATTCATCTTTGTGTATAAATTTTTTGGGTTCTTTCTTCTTTGGATTGAATACATTTCATATAGAAGTGGTGTTACGTTTCTGTGAGATAAGCTTCCTAATACATGCTAAATTGTAGTTTGCATGTAGGGAATTCAGAGAATCAATCCTTGGAGTTATGCCGCATCATTGGGTATTTTAACAACTCTGTCTTTTACCCTATTGGTTGTCCCTCCTTCAGCCTAATGTTATTTTGCTGATGGCATGATTGGTTGTGAATTTACATGTCATTATCAGGATAGAAGAGAAGATACTATGTTGAAACTTGCACACTTCAGGAGGCACAAAAGGAAAACATTGAAGAAAACAGCAGGAAAGAATACAAACTACCCTTTCCATAAGCCTGAAGAAAATAATCCTCCTGGAAAGGACTCGTCAAAAAAGATTTCCAACTTAATTGGAAAAGCTGCCCAATATGCTGGTTCAGTGAAATCCAAGAAGGTGAGATTTGTGAACACCCTTGTGCGGAATGTCTTACTCTTATATATGAACTTCCTTTTTAAGCTGTTTCTTTTACTGGTGCAGCCATATCAATATATCCCGACCATCACAAATCACACTCAACTTTGGTGGGTCCCTAACGTGGTTGTCGCTCATCAAAAAGAAGGGATAGAAGCTGTTCACATAGCGTCTGGTCGCACTCTTTGTAAGGTAAACCAAAACCCACATGTGTCCGTTGTAGTGCCACACAACTTCATATGGTCTAGTACCCATGAAAACGACTTATTTTGTTTTATTGTATCTAAACCCTTAATGTGTTTAGTCGTTCAGTGGTTGTTATTTTAATTCTGTTTTTCTTTCTTTATTTATTTATTTGGATATCCTTCATTGATTTTAGGTAAACCTTTCCACTTATATCTGACAACTGGGATATTACTTCTCTGGTTAAACTATGCTTGGCTTGTTAAAAGTTTATGTAATATCAGCTTTAACTAGCTCAAGGTGTAATGCAAATTATTTGTTGATCTCTACAGCTTAATCTTCAAGAGGCTGGTCTTCATGCAGATGTAAATGGTGATGGTGTCCTAGATCATGTCCAGGTGCACAATTCTTTTGTTTCCATTGTTGGTCTCTTGGCAAATCTAATTGGTTTTTTGAACGGCCAAATAAATGAATGTAAATTGCTCACTGGATGTTAGGATTTGGTGCCTTTCTTCAGAGATTCTTTGATGTACATAGATGCCAAGTAATATTTCATATTAATCTAATATGCCCTGCAATGATATGGATAATATTGAATCTAAAGCAGAATAGTAAACCTCCTATGTTTGGTGATTGCAACAACCAAGAAAAAAAGCTGTTTGCAAGTCAATTGGCCATGCATATATAAAATATAGTACATATCTGAGCTTTTGATGTTTTTAAGTGGATGTGGAGCATCATAAAGCACACACTGGAATAGGAGCATCATAAAGCACTCACTGGAATAAATTGTAGTTGCATATGAAAACCAATTAAATGGTGACTACAAATTTCAAGTAAATGTATTCTCTTATAGCTAAAATCTCTGTGATAAGTGAGTTAATATGTTTCTTCTCTTCAGGCTGTTGGCGGAAATGGCGCTGAACAGACTGTTGTTAGTGGATCCATGGAAGTGCTCCGTCCTTGTTGGGCCGTTGCAACCTCCGGTGTACCTGTACGAGAGCAACTATTTAATGCTTCTATATGTCATCATTCAGTTTTTAACTTATTCCAACATGGAGATTATTCTAGAAGCTATGGTCGAGCTCCTGATTTGGCTTCATTGGAAGTAGCAACACCTATTCTCATCCCAAGGAATGATGGCCACAGGCACCGAAAGGGAAGCCATGGTGATGTTGTCTTTTTGACAAATCGTGGTGAGGTATGCATGCTACTTTGTATTAGTATTCTTGCTGTGGTTATCTTGAAATGGATCTTTGTTTTGAATTACGTAATCAAAGTCACTTCAGTTGTCATTTGAAGACACAATCTGAGCAAATACATGTTTGACCAAATTGGGACAAAAGTGAGGTGTATTCTAAATTTTGGTTTATCTGAGAAAATTTTGTTTCACCATTATGATAGTCATATTGCTCCAAAAGTAGCTACTCTTCAATGGTGCGACGAATGTGGGGTGTATTCTAAATTTTCATTCTTTGAGCAAATACTTGTTTGACCATTTGATAGTCATATTCCTTCAAAAGTAGCTAGACTTTTCATACTGGTGGGACAAAATTGGGGTGTATTCTAAATTTTCATTGATCTCCTATGTGTCACCTTTTATTATGTCTATTATGAATTTCTTTCAAGATGGATTCAGATGATTTTGAATCTCAATAAATCAAATGGCCCACTTGAAAAATTGAACTGTTAGCCTGCAAGGTATGCTGTTTTCTCATAAAAGTTCTGTTTCTCTCAGGTAACATCCTACTCACCCGGCTTGCACGGTCACGGTGCTGTTTGGAATTGGCATCTGTTAACGGGTGCTACATGGTCAAATCTTCCATCTCCAGCGGGGATGATGGAAGCTGCTGTAGTGGTCCCTACACTGAAGGCATTCTCCTTGCGTGTCCATGACAATCAGGAAGTGATCCTTGCGGCTGGAGACCAAGAGGCTATCGTGATATCGCCTGGGGGAAGTATTTTAACCTCCCTTGAGCTTCCAGCATCACCTACCCATGCCTTGATTGCTGAGGACTTCTCAAATGACGGGCTCACCGACCTCATTCTTGTGACCTCAACTGGGGTGTATGGGTTTGTCCAAACCAGGCAACCAGGAGCCCTCTTCTTCAGCATACTAGTTGGTGTCCTCATACTTGTGATGGGAGTCATATTTGTCACCCAACACCTGAACTCCATAAAGGGCAAACCTCGTCCATCTGGTCGGTGAAAGTAGTTGTGCTTGCATACTAGTAATTCATCTGAAGACTGCCACAGCCCTGATGAAAGTTAGAAGAGTCCTTACGACAAACAAACTCAGAATGGGCATAAGCTGGTGGAGGGTTAAATTTGAAAAGATAGGGACTGCATCTCATCAAGGATTTCCCCATCTTCTGGGTATGAAGGATATTACAAGCTGCCATACACTAGCTTTAGTTGCTTCCCTTTTGTTCACTGTGATAGAGTACTGTAGCGGTTCATTATACTCGGGTCAGGTTTTTCATGTAACAGCATATTTAGACGTATGGGAAAACCCTAACACTACATTCATAGAAAATTTTGGTATATAATGGACAGACTTGTGTTTTCACTTCGACTATGCCTTGTTTAGCATGAGCTTGCCGCTTAAAGTTGAAATGCCTCATTCCTTGATCTTTGGTTTTACGGCTGTATCATTGGTACCATTTCCCAGTGGTCGGAGGGTTCCGGTGGCTTTTTTTTTCTTTTTTTCTTTTTTTTTCCAAAAGGAGAGACTTGCTGAGGATTCATTCGTAGGCTGAATGGTGTAAACTTATTTCTTAGAGGGAGCTTCTGAGGAGTCACATCCGTCGAACTTCGTGTTCCAAAACTTTATATTAGAGGATTTTGGCCTTGAATCGTTGGCTGGCAAAATGCGTCTGTTTTCTGTTTCTCTTTTGCCAGCCGAATTTTGCCGGCGAACAGTGTATATTTCTTTTAGTCTTGTGATATGTTTGCCGAAGAAATGTTGTCAGCAATGGTGTGTTTGACTACGAAATTTCACTCTCTTTTTCTTATAAATCGTTTGCCAACGAAATTACTTCGGCCACGAAATTTTGTTAGCAAAAGGCCATTTTTGTGAAACTTTTGCCAAACGAAGTGTTATTGGCAATTGTGTATGGCAACAAAAATTACGGAGCGAATTCTACGCACTAAGATGCACTTGAACAATTAATGTGCAAGTTCTCAAATCGTCGTATGTGAAGATCCAATGTAAACTAAAGACCCTAAATTCCTTCATTTCATTTTTATTTTAGATCTGATCAAATTAAGAGCCTATAATAATTAAGAGTACATCTTATTCGACCTCAGATCCTCACCTCCTGTGTTAGAAACACTTATGACTATTTTTTTTTTGTTTCAATTTTGTTAACGGTATTAGAATACATGCATGATAATGCGACATAGATGACTAGATCAAAATATTACAGATTAATTGCTCGGTTCACTTGCACCTTGGTGCGTATTAGAATTTTCACAAAACTTGCCTGGAAACCTTGTGCATTTTTTTCTCTTTTGGATGAAATGGTGTTGGCAAATGGCAACCCTTTTCTATTTATTTTGTTCTTACTGAGAAAGGGGGGTTCCTTCCAACCTTATGTGATAATGGGGGCCGGGAATCCCTTTTTAATCTAAAAATGGTGAACAATTGATAGAATTCCTGATCATGAAGATAGAATTCTTAGCATTTCTATGAAGGAAATTCATGCAGTTCATCTTTGGTATATCATTTTAGGATCCTTATTAATCGGTTGCGGAAGTTTTAGAAAAAAGTTTGCATTTGATCTGTGAAGCTAAAAACACACAGCAGACAGTTTCAGATAAATTCCAATTTCTAAATTTTGTGGTAACAGTGCATGAATGAGAGAAGCTTTAGAACCAAGTTAACCTGATATTAGAGCAAAACATAATTTCTTTTTCTCATTCATTTCTCCCTGAGTATATGAGAATATGCATGAGTCCTGATACAATATGACTCTTGTAGTCTTGTAGTCTTGTAAAATACCCGATGAGAGAATGTACAGTCTGGTAATTTGAAATTCCTTGGTGGGATAGGGATCAACTAAAAGTAAAGGCTCTTGGTCCGGAGATCTTACAACCAAAAGAATATTTACTGGTCCATTGAAGAGACGATTCATGAGAAAAATAAATCAAATCTTTCGTCTCTTCCAAAATAAATATATGCCTAAAAAGTCACAGCTCCTCCCCTAACCCCTCCTTTTTCACTTGCAGAGCTAGAGCTACCCTTCTTTTTCAGGCTGCTGCTTTCATCTTAGGGATAAACATAAACCCAAATCTTCTTCATCTACTCCTTTCCCTTTCCCTCTCAGAAAAATAGGGCTTGGATTGGAACAGCAACAGTATCAACAGCTGGTGTAGTCAAGTAAAGCAAAACTTTCTGCAGCAAAGCAGAAGTCGATTATCCAATAAGATTGCTTTGTAACTTGGGACCACAATTACAATAATGCCCACACCACGCAGGGAAGAAAACCCATCATGTTTCCCTTGGGCTCACTCTAAGCTCTACAAACCCTAGAGCTGGGGAAAAATGATCATGCCGAACCCGCCTGCTTCCTATTGCCCTAATATCATGGTAATTACCATAACAAACCCTAGAAGGGGGCTAAGCTAGCTATGGTTCCCTTTGAATGCATGCCTCATTGGTCGTGGTGCCCCTGGCTTATTAGCTAGGCAACCCATCTGTGTTTTTTTGTGGAAGAATACAGCTAGAAGAATCCAAACAGAGCCGCTCTTTCTATATATGAAAACCAATTGCTCATCAGATAAGCTGATGAGGTCTCTGCTGGTTGCAGGAAGAATTCTGAGTGTGCTGAGCTAGGATTGCTCACTGTTGCATGGGAGTCAAGAGCACAATCTCTTGTAGCACAGAATTGTAGTGTGATGACAGCATTGGAAGAATAATTTATAGGCACACTTGAGAAGCTGAGATATGAACATTTTGATCAATGCAGTTGTGTAACGCTGCATAGCATAGGCCCCTAGTAGGATTAAACTGATGCAGAAGATGCATGATTGAAATTTAACCATAATTAGGTATTGCACTGATAATCCGGTAGCTATTTATGTAGTGATTCATTAAAAGAACTAATTCAGTACCAATAACCTGCTACCGTGTATCTATATACTTGGACATTCCATGCATATCTGAACTTCTATCTTGCTCCAACTTAGAGCTAGGGGCACTTGGATTTAGTATGCGTTGAATTCCATTGTGCTATAGCTATAAACTGTAGGAAAAAGAAGCAGAGAATTAGGGATTCAACGGCGAATTGAAAACCTCTTGTGAAGAGTGCTCGCCACATCTAGTTCATGATTGAGCTCGGAAAAGAAATTACAAGGTGCTTCTACACCTACACATACAATGCTGATCATAGACCAAATATACCTAGGCAGTGAGGAATTACTTTTAACACAATCATGATCAAAATATTGGCATAACTAAAACCTACCTATATGTTGGGGATCGATGTGCTTGTATGGTAGTGAAACTTTGGTGGGAGGAATTAGGCACCGACAGAAGCACAATGGAGATTCGAAAGCAGTTGGATGATCGATGATTCCCAAAGTACCAAAAGAAAATGGATGGATGGATGTATTGGATGGATGGATGATTCAATTCCCGACAAGTACGTTTCTAGGAATTGGAATATTATTCTCTTGTGCTGCTCAAGGAAACATGGTTCTGAGTGGAAGTTTTTCGAGCCAAAAAATATGGGCGTCATATTCATCATCATCATTTCTAGTAAAGTAGCTAGCCTCAATAATTTTTTTGCATTGGGAATGGATGAAAATAATTTCCTCTCTTTTTGTTTTTCTCTTTCCAATTTCTTTTGCCAGTATCACTATTAAATTCTATTAAATTGTGATAAGATCTTTTTACCAACACCAGCCAGGAAATAAATTTGGCTTCGGGTTCTAGGGGTTTAGACTTTAGAATTACCAGTTGTCATCTAAGCTTTTTTACCTATGGAATCCCAACAATAAATTTGTGTTTAATTGTGTTCTTCTGGGGAAAGAAGCCATGGTGAAACAGCTGCATCACATGGCATCACTGTTGCAACACATTTTGCTTTCTATTCATTCAAGCTGCTATTATGTGCTGCAAACAACTTCCACCTAATTTCAGGGAGACTGAAATGCGTTTGATAGGAACTATAACATTGATTTAGACAATGTCGACCTATTCAGAACATCATCTGTTTTCAACAAAATTATGCATACTAACAGTCGAACACATTATTTGTTAAACAAATTTTATGAAATCACAAGAGCGAATCTAGCATTTCTCATCATATAAGTTCAAAAAATGAAATAGCAATACATGTGATATCACTCGAGAGAGCCGGAATGCAAATAATCAGACAAGACTTGTACTTCAATACAAGCATAGTGAAAGCAAAGTTAAATGGACGAAATTGATTCTGAATCACATGCAAACAATGCACTCGAAGTAGTTTGATCAGATATGCATCAAATCAACAGCTGAGAAAACATGATAAGTAATTTCTACATTATCTGGACAGCAACAACAATCCTTGAAAGAGTTCCTGCTTGATAAATTCAATATCAATTCAAAAGACGATCAATAATCACATTAATTATCAGATCTGTACTCAAGTAGAATCATTATTTATCACCTTAGAGATCAACTTTAACAAACCAAATGAACAACAACAAATCAAGTCCTTACTGTACATGCAGTGTTTCTCACATGACCAATGATATGTTCAAATTATATTGGAAGGCACATATCATATAAGGAGAAAAAGAATTTCAGACACTATTCCTGGTTTTCAGATGCAGATATTTTCACTGCAGTTGATATTGCAAACCAATTCTTGTATATCCTACCAAAGACTCATATATGAGAGCTCATATATAAGATCCATCATAATCAAATAAGAAAAAAGGAGCTAGACGACACACACATTGCATATATGTATGTATACATTTTCCTAAGACCTCAAAGAGCAAGCATACTCCAGTTACAAAACCCTAGCACACAGAAACGCGTTGATTCTAGACTACCACCATCAAAATTCCAATAAATTTTCTGGATATAAGCTTCGTCTCATTGCACATATACATCTGTGGCATGATAGTATCTGTGGAAATGCAGCTTTAAGTGCATAGATCTCCTATTTACCAATGTGCATGAAAATTCATGCCAACCACCATTAGATCAAAATCTATTGATGACTAATATTTATTCAAACAAAGAAATGACATATCCACTGTTTCCTCTCTAATTAGATGGTAGGTAAGTTGGGATTTCATGCTAAGAAACGAGTAAGAAAGCAAAATGGCATAGAAGGAATTTTCTAGTAACTAATAAACTGTCTACTAATATACAAGAAGTAAAGATATGGAGCCGTGCATTGACCAAAATCTAATTACAGTTAATCAGTCAAACAAAACCCCTAGCCTCCATTAGGAATAGTTGGGCAAAAATAGACAAGCTTGCAAAAAGCATCTTGACTAGTTCAGGTTTTCCATATACAATTTCAATAATGCATACAATATATATAAAATGATTCAGTTAAGTAAATTAGGAAATAGTTGAAAACTGCTGACGATAGGTCAGACTTAGCTATTTACTCTATCCCAAAATCTATCAGGTCACAAAAAATTAAGATCTAAAAATAAAAATTTACTCAAACTATAACATTTATAAAAGGCTTGCATGTTTACTATAGTATAGCATATAAACTTCAATACTTTGACCCCAACCACCCACCTTACTTGAGTTATTTTGGTACAAAAGCCTGTGATACAATTTAGTTACATCAATAAGCATGGTTGAGCTAAAATGTTCATCAGGAAATATCAACGACTCATGCATATTCATAAGAAAAGAAATCTATTGGGAACTGAACAAAAATTGCAGAAATAGCCTTCAATTTTCTGGTCTGTTTCATGGTTCCTAAGTATTCATGCAGTAAGCTCCAACAACAAAGGTTTATATTATGGGAAAATATATTTAGACAAGTGTGCAAAATCCTACAAGTTGAAGCAGTTCTTCAACTATATATACCTTCCTGCAGAATGCAGATATGCATTAAACATGGCAGTAGATAAGCACTAAACCAATATTTCCAGTTTTGACATGAAAGTCACGTCTATGTGATTTAAGTATAAATTAATGGGGAAAGATGTTGAACAAGAGATAGACTTGCTTCCACCTTTTGAACTTGAAAATAGTGAACAGACGACTTTATATACTTAAGCAAAAGTTTCATTCCAATCTTCCAAACCAGCAAACATATATACCGGTAATAAGGGAAAAAGCAGCTTCTTAAGTTCAAAACCAACCAAAAAGTGTAATAGGATTCAATCCAAGAGAGGAAAACACACCACAATTCAACACTCAAGGGAAACTAGTTACTTATAAAGAAAGGAAAGGAAAGCTTTCAGGCTAACAAGAAAATAATTGAGCGACTGAAGAAGAATTAATAATAATGATCATAATCATGTTTGAACTAAACAATTTAAGCAGCAGCTAGCTTTGGATTGGTAATTGTTAACAAAACAAACACGTTCCGCATCATTTTCCTCTCTCAATCTCTACCTCAGTTTCCTTCCCTTTCTCTCTACTCCTATTCTAGTTCAAATGTGTGAGTTTCAAATCCCACTACAAGGCATTCATCAAATATTAAACGGAGACGACGATCAAATCGTCGAATCGTGGTAGTAGTACTCGTAGCTACTAGTCAAGAAGAAGAAGAGGACCATGAAGAAGAATGTTGTTTGTTTTGATCAATCAAATGACCATCAAGATCTTGGTGGTAGGAAGAATTGCGTACCCGATGCCATAAATGGGTTAGCCGGGTATAGAGAGTTAGGATCCATTAACGTCCCGGAACCTGAAGCTGCAGCCACCGTTACACCGCCACTGACAGCTGTAGTGGGAGCGGCATTGATGAGATTGAGGGGTTGAATGACTCCTCCACCACCTCCGCCTCCGCCTCCTCCCCCAGACGAGCTCTCGCCACCTGTGCTCATATTGTAGTTGTTATTATCAGCAGGGCCTTGGTTGTAGAGAATTCCCTTGAACACGTGGCCGGCGATGTTCACCGCCGTCTGATATGCGTACTGATCTTCATCGTCGTCGATGGAGCTCACTCTCACGCAGCGGAACAACGCGGGAGAGGTCAGTTCGGGCGGAAAATTCCCCAGTTCCAACCCTACATTCATGTAAATCACCAGCACCATAAATTAGTTAGATTTAACTTGTACAAACATATAATATATTTCTCAAATAAATAAACAAAGACAGAAATCGTATATTTGTTTATTGCAAGAAAAGAGCCAGCGACGCGAAACACACATGAACACAGATATCAAGAGGAGGCCCAAGAAATTATATAGTTTTCTTGTTTCTTTCTTCTTTCTTTCTCATCAGCTCACTGTGAAACGGATCGTCAGGAAGACTGAAGAACAGTGTTTTGGAAAAGGAAAAGGAATGAAAAGAAAGAAAGAAAGAAAGACATAAAAGCTGATGGGAATGGTGTTTCACTATAATGGAGGTCGATTTCTTCTCTTCACACGCAATCGAGATGAGGTCTCTCAGTAGTTGTTGGAGGTTTTATGGATCACTCACTCACTCACTCATAGTGCGCTACCTTCCAAAAACCCTTTCATTCTTTTTCAGAGAACAATTCTGTCTGTATATGCATCTCTCTTATATTCCTTGCTCCACTCCACTCCACTCGATCTCATCAGGTAAACAAAGAAGAACAAACAAACAGTTGGTTACAGTAGCAGAAGTAGAAGTAGAAGTAGTACTACCTGACGTGTTTGTGATAATGCGAGTGCAAGCTCCCAGAGAAGAATTGGAGCTTGGATTGTTTGGATTGCTCTCTCTCAGCCTTTTCGGATTCTCTCCGCCTCCGCGGATCACTTGAACTGTTTCGTGTTGTTGTTGCTGCTGCTGCTGCTGCAGCGCCGTGAGATGCTGCTGCTGCCTCTCACGGCGCTTCGACGCCGGGACCCACGTGCTCTTCACGTGGGTGGCGCACTCGAACCCTCGGCTCTTGCAGCAAGTCCTGCACCTCATGTGCACGCAATCTTTCTTGGCTTGGTTGCCGCAGTCTTGACAGCTGACGGTGCTCCCGGACGTCGATCCACCTCCCCCACCACCTCCACCTCCTCCTCCGCCGGACGAGGAGGGTCTCATCAACATGAACGGCCGCGACGACGACTCATCAGAGACGTTGATGCTGCTAGGACCGACGCCTAGAGCAGCGGCCGAGGCGTACAGATCTTGCTGGAGTTGGAGCTGGTGGAGCTGATGCTGCTGTTGCTGGTGGTGGTGGTGCTGTAGTTGCTGCTGCTGGTGCTGCCATAACTCGAAGCTTCCTTTGTTTGGCATGCCCTCTTCATTATTCTTGTACCAAAACAACGTCTCCGGCGGAATATCACTCGGTTGCGGTTGTTGATACTGATTCCTGCTTTCCGGATTCCGACTTCCTCCACCTAATGAGAAAAAACCAGCCATTGCTTCTTCTCTTCCCCGTCCCCCAATCGTAACCGAAAATCCATATCAGACGCACGCCCTCCTCTCCCACCTCAACTCCAAACCCTGCCTCGATTTCAAATTCTCCAACTTTCACAATTCTTTATACCTCACAAGCTCACCAGAGAGAGAGCGCTAGAGAGATCGAGAGAGAGATCAGTTTCCTATAACAAAACCAACATGTGAGTGTTTGTGTCTCTCTTTCTATCTCTGTGCTCTAATTGCAAGACAGATGTTGGCAGCTCAGTTGGTTAGAGAGAGAGAGAGAGAGAGATAGAGCGCGTCGTCAATGAAGCTCGCGCTCGCGGGCTTTTAATTCTTGTTTTATTTTTCTTCTCTCTTCCAAGATTGAATATATAGCATTAAAGACTTGGAATTTACATCCCTCTCTGCAACGCCGCCATGCCCTCTCTCTCTCTCACTCTCAATTTAAGTCTCTCTTTCTCTCTCTGATTCCTTTGCAGGTGTTGATGAGCTTTTTGGCGCTCTATCTCTATCTCAGAGCACAGAATAGAAGCAGCACTGCCCTTTCTTCCTTTCTTTCTTTCTTCTGTCTCTGACTGTATAACAAAACACCTTCCTCTTCTCTCTCTCTCGCACTCAGTCACTCACTTTCTCTTTTCGTTTTAGCTACGGGTGTCATAGTCTCATCTAAACCAAAAAAAAAAAAAAAAACGACCCATACTATCACTGTTAAATTCGCATGCTCATCTAACGGTCAAGGCCGCCGCCACGTGTAATGGCGCCAGCTTTTTGCCTCCCTTCGTCCTTTTGCACCGGAAAACCCGCCACTTTTCTTTAATGTCACTATTTCTATTAATATTCACCCCATTTATTCGACGCGTAAAAAATAAATTAAAATTAAAAAACCCCCCGTTTCTTTTATTCCACCTTTCCTTTTCACTCCACATGAGGCAAAATTGTTTATCCTTTTTTCTCTAGTTAGTAAAAGGGAAAAAAATTACGCCAAGCTTTAGCTGTAAAGCAAATTCTCCACCACTGTTCTACGGCCGTGTGTCTTTTAAAGGGGTAATTTGGTAAATATGAATGTTACTTTTTTTTCATTTACTACTTAACCAGATCTTTACGTTCCTCCAACATAAAACACTGGTATTTCTGTTTAGACTAAAAACAGTAAAATTTCATAGATAAACAATGCACTCGCATATTAATTATCTAACGATGTATCAGCTCTTCTAAAACTCACAAAAACACTATCCGATCAACGCATTGATCGGATAGTGTACAATAATGTATGTATAAGAAAACATGTGTACATGACGATTTGAGAGTTATCCATAGCAGCGTTAACTAAGTGAGCATGGATTATTAAAGTGTTAATTATTGTTTAGCTGCAGATAATTAAGTTATTAGTTTATGGAGGTAGAGAGATTTGGGCAGTGAAATGGAGGGGGGTGTTTTGTCGTGTTTCTAGACAATAAAACCATGTTGTGTCTGCATCTATGTAATTAAGGGTAAAATAAGGAGGGAACACAGCGCCACCTTCCTGTACTTTTGCTCGAATTTGTGTTTTATTTTACTCAGAGGATTAATTATTAAACTAATTAGGACAATATTCCAAAGCTTTTTTAATTGGACGATTAGGAGATATTGGGGGGCCATGATATGGAGTTGACTCTGTGAATGTGGGCTAGTTTCGTCTTTTTGAGTTCACTTGGCATTTGGCAATGGTAGATTGGTTGGTTTTTGCAATTTCGCTCGAGTCCCTTTTAACCAGTCTTTTTTTTTTTTTTGGTCAAGCCCTTTTAACCAGTCTTGAATTCAACTCTTTCATCATTGGAAGTTTGGAACTAATTTCCTTTCAAGATGGTTAAGAAGAATACATATAACACTGTTTCACTCTCACCTCATCTTTGCCTTTTTCCCGTTTTTCATTTACATTTTTCATAAATACGTTCAACAACAAGATTACACTTGCTACCGTTACACAACATGATATATGGTTGTTAATTAGTTACACCTACTCATTGATAATGACGTGAAAACTTGTTGTACAACAAAATTTTACATTACGCTTTGATTCTCTTTAGCAATTGCCAAATGAAAAATCGAATACTAATAGTCGAATGGGTTTGTATAAAAGATCAAGTAGAAATAAAAATAAAAGTGCATGTAATAAACATATTATTTGTAAGTATATATTTTAAAATCCGACTTACATGGTGGATCATGAGCGGTCATCGTTTTTTTATTTGATTGTCAAGTAAGATATAAATCAAGAATACACATAATTTTTCGATATTAATTTATAGTTTAAGTAACATTTTTTATTCATTTCTATAAACGTGTCAATTCTGCTCACTTTAAGTGCCACGGAGTTTTCGAGATTAGACTGCGAACAATTAGCTCGTGTAATAAGTAAATATGCATGACTTAATTAAAATTGAACTAGATCAAAAGTCTTGATTCTATGTATAGTAACAAAAAAAACCACTTATAAAGAAAACAAAAAGAAAAGTGAAAACTATCCTATCTGCTTATCTAGTGACGAGTCCAGATGATGATATGGCAAGTTTAGTGGGATATGAGTGGCTAACTGCAGGTTCCTTGGGCATGCATTTTATAAGATCGCAGCACTCGTCCACCAAGTTGCTCCTTGCTAGTATCACTCACTCTTTTACAGTCTTTTGCATGCATGATACTTCCCATCATTGAGCTAAAATAAACCACAATTTAATGTCAATGTGGTCCGACAGCATCAACGCTATATCAAAGATTGAAAGGGGGGCTTGGACAAAAAAAAATTCATACATCTAATAATTCATTCATTGTCGATAATGAGATGCAATTATTAACATGAGTGTTCTTTGCAGCCTGTTTCGATATACATATATCATGTTAGATGTGTGCTATTTAGAATTGTCACGATGAAATGAAGCTAAAGAAAATCAATAATGTTTTACTCTTGTAATGCAATAATAAATTAGTCAAATTTAATATTTTAACAGTGAAATAATAATCACAATAAGATTATCGGGAATGCAAAAATAGAACATGTGAGCCGTGAAAAGTGAAAACACACGACTCTAGTGATCACTGATGAATAACATTTATCTTCGTATTCTCATTTTGATTCTTCACATTTGCACGCATCATTTATGGCTGTAAATAGCCGAAAATTCTTCTAAGTGAACCTAATATTTAGTATTTTGATCCCGCCATTTACGTCGCACTACATGCATATATACTAATGCCATTAGCAAAATTAAATCCCAAAAAAATAGTCTCAAGTGTTTCTAACTAAGGAAATGAGAACATTAGGTCAAAGAATATATACTCTTATTATGAACGTTTAATTTGATCAGATTAAAAATGAAATTAAAATGAAAGAATTTAAAGTCTTTTAATTTTTATTCGATTTTCTCATACAATAATTTGAGCACTTACGTATCAAAATACAATGATTTGAGCACATACGCATCAAATAAATTTGATGCGTAGAATCTGTTTTGATACGTAGAACCTGTTCCGGTAAATAACCAAATAAACATCTTGTTATCAATTATATTAACTATCGGTTCGTTCTTCACGCATGAAATTTGAACAAAATTTCCAGATTTTAAAATGTTGGTGATTAGACGCGGACAAACCATCATACATCAAAATAGAAATTATTCCCTCGAACTATTTTTTCCATATATGCTCGATATTTTTGATTTGCGTGACGACTTTGGTCACAGAGATGACATTTCACTCGAGTGACTGCACCCAGTCACATCACGCCACGTCATCCGGAAGTGAATGGCATCTTCGTCAGTTTACGAAAATAGCGAATTATTTTCTCCGAAGTAAAAGATCTTTGTTAAGGTCAAATTGGACATTGACCTCTCATGGTTGTTGTTCCAGTACAACAAACTGGTCGATTCACTATTTCCATCCAACTTTTCTATCACAAGTTGAAGAGGAGCTACCGATGAATAATGGCAATGGAAATCTGGACCACCCCTCCTCCTCGTCTTCTTTCTTTTCCAGCGCAGAGTTTATGTTCTGTTTCGGAAATTGAATGGGATCTTGTATTTGAAGCTTTTGAATTGAATTGAAGGAGGTCTGTGTCGATTGAATTTCTGGTGTGGGATTGTTCCTACTGAAATTTCTGGGAGCTGGACGGCCTGGACCAATTAATTTATTCCTTGAACCCAAGTTAGGGCACAACCTTGTCACATTGGAGAGACCCATCTCTCTAATAACCTGTCATAGTTATTCTTGAGGTAAAGAAAAGTGAACTGGCATACATGCCGTGTGTGAAAATTTGATGGACATAAAGATCTACTAATTAAGATCATTGTTACATCTAGACCTGTAAATGGATTGCATCTAGAGCAGATTGATATAGATCCGGATTCGTTTAGCAATAGAAAATTTTCAATCTAAATCTCACTCGTGAACCGTCGGATAATTAATTATTCGATTTAAATCTATATCTGGCAGGTTAACGGATACTCAACCCGTTAATATATATGATTCGTTTAGTAAAAAAATATCTTAAAATTTTAAATGATAATTTAAATATTTTATCATAATACCTCATAAAGCATAAATGAAATATTTAATATTATAATTTTGTTATACTATTTCTTAAGACAGACCCGGTCATTAATGCATCATATTAACCTAGACTCATATCTGATCCGTTTAATAAACAGGTTAACGATTTGAGATCATTAACAGATCAACGGATCAAATTTTGATTTAAACCTGTTTAAAAACCAGATATTTGGAGCAAATCCGGATCAAGATTTGGTCCGTTTACAACTCTTATCACAACTATTAGTCTATCATTTATTTTCTAATATTTTTATTATCAAACTATTTGTGAAAGTCATGGAATAACCGGCATCAAACTTGTTGTAGTTGAAGTTTAATAAGAATTACTTCAAAATACAAAGTAATCGTAAAGTTAAATCAATTTAGTACGAAACTACCTGGTGTTGTAAACTTGCTGGTTAAGCTCCTTAGTATGAGACTCTGTTAAGAGTTCAAGTCTCAACTCCTATTAATTTGTGGTCAGCATGTTTAAAGGGCCTATTAGTTCATGCGCATACAACGGGAAATTAGTCTGATTTTTCTATGATATTTTCATAGATTTTAGTATGAAATTTAACTGAATATGTCTATTACTAACTTGTTAACGTAGACGGTTGACTTGATATCTCACTCCCATTTAAAAGAAGAAATTGTCAATTTCCATACAAAATATGTAATAAGATATGCTGAGCTATGAATTTGCCAAGGTTTTAAGATATATTTTGACACCATTTTTCAGTTTGTATCGGTGATTGTAAAAACATTCCATATTTCGTCAAGATTTCCATTATGTTATTTTCTTCACGGTTTCCTTAAAAGAAAAAGAAAATCTAAAAGGAAATCTAGCACAGACCCTGATAAATCCAGTTGAAGATCTTTCTGTGTGTACTCTTTCACGCGCATACATTTTGGAATGGAAGAGTCTGCCTGCAGACTATATAACCCAAAATATAAATATAAGAGAATAATTAAAAATAAAAGAAAGAGGGGGCATATAGTTCTTGTTGCTTGTTCCAATGGATTTTTGTTTTTGGGTTTGTGTGGTAGGAATTGCAGCAAGTGTGCGAGTCCCAATAATTGTTGTACCTCTCTCTGCTCTTGTCTCTCTGTCATTCTCGAGCCCTGTGTTTGTTCCCATGGTTGACTACCACCTTAGCAACTGGATCAACTTTATGCCTCTCTCTCTCTCTCTCTCATTATATGAATGATACTACTCGAACAGAGAACAGAGCAGAACAGTGAGAGAGAAATCAACTTTCTTCTTTCTTCTGTAGCTGTATGTGTGTTTCTCTGTGTGTGTTTCTGTTTCTTCTTCTTCACTGTGGCTCTTTACACAAACGCGTTTCGTATTAATAATTCTTCATGATCCAGTTAGTTTATCGGTGAAACTGAATACGTCGCTGCCTTGGGCTCCCATTCCGATCTGTTTTTCGAAATGGAGCTAAGCTAAGATAGGCAAGGGAATGTAAAGGCAAACCCTAGGAAACAAAAATACCCCAAATCCCAAAGTTAACTAACAATAGAGAATAGACAAAGTCTTCCTTCACAATATGTTGTTATCCAACTTCCATTTTTGGGTATGCTGGCATGGCTTTCGTTTTCATTTTGACCCTGCACTGCACAGATTAGAACAAACCCTAATTATATACTCCTTCATTGCTAATTACTAGTTTACTACTTCTTCCTCGTTTGAAAGAGAAAGCCAGAGATCGACAAGGATATAAAGTCAGTGTCATAGCAATAAGTATGTGAAATCTATCCCATGTGATCCGCGGGGAGGTCAAAAAATGCCCAAAAGATTTGGTTGCCTCCTGACGATGATATCTGAGTCCCAGTTAACCTCTTGCTCTGGCCAACCCAAACACATTCCTTCTATTCGATTCGTTTCAGTCATGGATCTTTTCAGATCAGCTGAGGCTCTGATCTGCTTGTCCCCAAAGCTCAGTAACTAGTGGGTGATGTTGAACTCAGTTTTGGGTCCCCATTTCGTTCTCTCATTTCGTTCTAAGGGATGTGCTACTGTTGAAATGTGACTAGAATAGTGGACTAGACATTTGGTCCCATAACTAAGTTGACTAAGTTGGGAAAGATCTTTCATTTTTTCATGAGGATGCTACCACATAGTTCATCCAGTGCTAGAATGAGAGGCTAGCTTCAAATTAAAACCCACCATCTCCTAATCTAACCATGATAAACATGTACGTAACAAAATCTTTATGAAATGACACATTTGAATGTATGGAATTCAAAATGATCAAGAATGCAGCCGGATCGAATTGAATTAAATCGTGAATGAAATCATCTTTTAATGTTACAAAACATCCTGATAAGTTTTAGATCATTTGTATTTGTGTTTCACTAATACTCAATTTACTTCAAACACTTGTATTTTGGATTTCGAAATTTAGAATTTTGGTTCATCAATCTTACTCATACCCTGCTGCCTAGGGAGGTTTGTACGATCTATATGACATATTAACTGCGTAAATTTTCCAGGATCACAAAGGTAAGATGTGTTCCTACCTGATCAAAAGTTAGGCTAGGGTTTTAAAAGGGAAAGCTTCAGTACACAATCCCACAAAGTGTCGTCTAATTCTTTCTGTTAATGATCAGCGCGCAATTACCAGCAGTTAATTAATTGAACTAATTTTGTTGTTGTTGCCTAACTAAAATAGATCTCACACCAATAATACCAGAGGACCACCATGACTGGGTTTTTTCAAATTCTGCCTAATTTGATTAATTATCGTCTACGGCATCTAAACACACTTGTATACGTACCTAAATCAAATTTTTGAAGCTAATTATAGTTAGGAGATGCTTTATGTTATCAGACGTCCGTGACATTTGAAAATCAGTTCAATGAAATCATGTTTGCATTTCCCATTTCAAGTTAATAGGACTTTTATGCTATGTGTATCAATATATCAATTTTCAGGGTTTAGAGTTTCTTACAATGGAAATAATACACTATGTAGAAGGGGTACGACACACCAAGTAAGTATTCTATCAAGGTCAAGAATCCAAGCAACTTCATCTTACACTCAAACAACTTACAACGAATCTTTAAGTTGATCATCGACATCAGTAGCTATGGAATACAAAGTTGTATACTTAGTAGTGATTATGTGACATCATGAGGAAAGAATCCTTATATTGCCTCATGTAATCCTAGTTATTGTATGTACATGGGGTGTATGCATATGTTAAGTTAAAGTAATAGAAATCCTGCTCGTGGATTAGATAGAATTGCCCAGATGATTCTATGAGTTAACATGAGGTCTTCTCCCATGAGGAGAGGATCCGAGTTTCTAACATCTGTCCTAATGAGATTTCGTGTTTGAATCTCTTTGCTTCAAACCAACTGGACAAGAAAAATGTTGCCCAAAATTTATTTATTAATGTATCTCGAGCGTCACCACCGATCAAGTATTAGGTGTTATGTTAGCAGATTAAAGTAAAAGGAGACTTGTTCATTATTATCAATTGTGTCAAGATGATAATGAACGAGATGTTAAAATTCTAACAGATTATTTTATCGATTTATCCTTCTCTCATGCTTATAAGGATGCGAATTTTCTTGTAGATATTTTGTCTCGGTTGGTCACTCTTTTTTTTGTTGAAGTAGGTGTTGGTTTGACGGGGTTCCGCCTCAGACTCAGATGACCCTTCTTCTATATTGTTCTTGTGTCGGGTGACCAAGAGATTTTGTAATTTATTTTTCTTATAAAAAAAAGTATTTAGGTGTTCATATCTTCCACAAACAGAAACACAATTCATATTCATAACAATTACACATCCCTCCAAAGCTCGATCAGTCATTTTCCCGTTGTGTCTATGACCATAAAGTTATAAATTTCATGATGTCCTAAGTAACAGCGACTTCAGTAAAACTGAACCACAAGTGACAACTCACAATCCCATAAAATTTAATCGTCTCTTGGTCGGCTTTAGATGAAACAACCCCATGAGTCCATGACTAGCTAAGCTAGGATGATCGAAGGGTTTGGGTCACAGATATACATGTGGTTGTTACATTGTTAAATCAATGTTCATCCCCACACTACAAAAATTAAACCATAGGTAATGCCTAAAGTACTTATTAACTTAGCTAGCTAAGGACTAACACACTGATGGATCATGGATTTGCCCATCTTGTCACCTATGTGCTGCACTAGACTATCACTATTTTCATCAGAATTGACTAATTGTGGTTGACAGTATCATGTGAAATAATTATATGCAGACTACGGAGATTAAAAGGGATCAGTTAAAGCCATTTCTTTTGGCTAATAAAGTCATGGATACTTGAGGATCAATCACTAACTTGAAGATATTAAGTTTAGGGAGCTTGACTCCACAAAAACGGGTCATAATCTTCATACAACTGATGCGCGTAACTCTGTTCGGGGAGGATCAACTTCGGTTGCTCTAGAGCCTCAATTGTTTTAGTTCAAGTGTAGAAGCTGCGGACTTTATGAAAACCACATTAAGTCATACATATTATGTGTATTTTTCTTAATTAATAAAATGAGAGACTAGACAGTATTAACTTTTCAAAGACTAACGATGAGGGGAACATACATGTCTCACCCTCGATTATGAAAGAGAATTCAAAAGAGCCGACCGCCCGTTTTCTTATTTTTATTCTATCAATAAAATAAACATACATATCATGTACATACAATAATATATAAGTTATTTGAAAACACAATTGGATGAATAATGCCTCATGGTTTCAGTACTACTTAGATCGTCGGCTTCGATAAAGTAAGACATCTCAAAGTCGCTCCAACACTCCCAATATCATCGCATACGTTCTACTCATAAGTTCACCGGCTTATAGTTTTCCATGAAAGCCCCAGATAAAGGACCTCAAACACAACTTTAAGTTTTAAGCCACGGTAGTTTTATGCCATATGTCTGAGCCCCATGATTGGACATCGATCCTTTGTTTATATCAACTGTGCATAACTGCATATATACACAATAAATGATGAAGTACTGTTTGAACCCCATTGGTGAGCAATCCTGATAAAACGTTTTTTTATTAGGCGATATCAGTTCCACTATAACAGTCTGTGGATAAAACGTGGTTACATATAACCTGCAAGAAAACCATTTTAACATGCTTTTAGTTTTCCTTACGTTTTCAACATATGAAGGTGTGATAATGTACGTTGGTCTCGCAACGACGCAGCCTAATATGAAATCTCATGTCCGGTGTTTAATTTTCAACTCCTATGAGCTTTTAATCAACAAGTTTGAGGGGGTAGTTGAGTTCATGCATTAGCTAGCGATGCATAATTAGTCTAACTTAATTAATTACGATATCGTGAACTTTGGTCCGAATACTGACCGATCAAGTATGGTATTTTGCAACAACCAAGATGGCTTTGCTTCCTTGCTCCCAATTAATAAACAAACAATTCAACTAATATATTATTTTGTTTGTCCGTGGAGAGATTTCCCTTAGCCTTCGAAAATAAGGGTGAGACTTATGACCTACAACACTTGTAATCGACGAACCACATCAGATATCACACAATCTTCATTTCCCTTCAAACAACATCACAATTTGTAAATGTGTGTTCGGATGTTGGAGTATTAGTATTGGTGAATCCCCAAGATTAGAACTTTTACTAAAGCATACACTGTTCGACCAAAATATGGATTTGAACAACATGATCTATATATAGCATACATGTTGCTTTTCTATAAGGTTGTGATTGACACCCAAAGCTTTAGGCTTTAGATAGGAAAGACATGTATGAAGAGACTGAAAGGAGGTAAAGAATATGGGTTCCCTCTAACCCTAAGCTCATGCAAGCTAATACGGAGACACACTAGCCCCCGCGCGCAGAAAGATAGAATCTCTTTCAACTTGATTTACATATAGTTCTAAAGTCGCTTGTGATTAATCAATTAAAAACATGTTTTATCTTAAACTTTATGTACGGACGCTGCAATTATTGTGTACAAAAGGGCCATACTATGCCACTTGAGCTTGCCTAACCCAATTTTGAGACCTCTAATCATAAAAGTTTTTGTTGTGATCTTTATTCTTAGAACCCAATTGAACTCATAGTATTATATGTATGTGCATGCATTGTTTCATATTAGAACAGGTTATAACGAATAAGAACCGACGGTGCAAAGCCGGCCTTCATGAGAAAGGAGTGTACGTACCAAAGTCCTATAATATGCTTAATTAGACATGAAATAAAGGTGACATAAACTTGTTATTGTCGATGATAGTATAAAGACGCTAGAAAATAGAATACCATCATTAATGTGATCAAAGTGTATGAATCTTTAGATGTTTCAAGTTACGCGTTTTTTTGTTTTAGTAATAAAAAGTTTCTCGTAACTGAAATTTTATATGTTACTGGTTAACAGAAGTGTTTTGAATATGTTATCGGCGTTTTTAATACAGTTGTTATGAAAAATATGAAAAGAAAAAAGAAGGGTGATTATGTTGGTAACATGGTGCAAGTGCCGCCGATGGAATTTTCATCATTTTGAAGTTGCCTCGATTGGACAAGCAGAGCATAAATACCATCCAATATATCCTTCCTAGTGCCATGGTGAAAGTGATGCACCGCCCAAAATAGTAATATGGCAACATCAAACTTTTGCTATGCACCCTTTTTTTGATTTTATAATTTTCGGTACAACGCCCCCTTTAGATTATTTTAGAATAGGCTTCACTATCTTACCACAATCATATTAAGCTCCTTTCTTCTTGCAGATTGTTCTTTATGCAAAGAAGCATGGATGGTATAAATTCTACAGCTAGCTACCCCTTTTCCCTTTGATTCATCTAATGCATTTTTTGTCTTTAAGTTCAAAGAAGCATAAAGTAAAATCAAGCATCGTCGAAATCTTTATTAATTCTTCATCAGCAGATGTGCTACCATTTTCAATTTTCTATAGGTCCTCGGCATGCTTGTTGTAAATTTTTAGCAGTTTAGGTAGGCTAGTGCTTGACCTTCAAAGAGAGAAAGCAAAGACGATGTACGTACGTTGATCAAATTCAAAGGTTCACATAACAGTGTTGCTTGATTAAATTCAAGTACAAGGGTTATACAACTAATTGATTCTCCTTTTACTAGTTGAATAGATTCACTTAGCAATAACACACACATGCACACAGATTTTGAAGAGAAAACCAAGTCTTCATGAGTGATCAATATAGAAGAGCATAATGGCATATACCAAAATCATGAGAAAAAACAATAAAAAGTTCACATAGACAACATCTCGAAGTTTCGTCTAACTAATATATGAATATATGATACTCTTTAGTCTTTACAACCTTACTATCATAACATAACATACTTGAAGGTAGTCTGATACAGTGAAATAATTTGATTAAAAAGAAAAAGGAAGATTGCACATATGCTTGAAGAAGAATACAACAAAAATAGCAGTAATACAGAGAAATCTGTCAAGGTTAAGTTGGCAACGGCTAGCTATACTAAGAGAACTAGAGAAGTGACCTTAGAACCTACCATTTGGGTGAGCTTAATGGAAAACATTAGGGGAATTCTAGATGTTGCTGGCCCTAAACCAACCTTCATTACTGTCAGTCGGAAAATTTTCCGTCCAGTCGACCACTGTAAAAAACTCAAATTGACACAGCGACCTAAACTAGTACTACTTGAGCGAACGTAGCTCGTGAAGGTGGTCGAGTTCTGGCTGAAAATGAAATAGCTAGGACCCCAGAACCTAAAGGCGGTGCTGTCACCTGGGGTGCATGCATGTGTTAAGTAATCATATGCAAACGCAAGTCTATGGCTTAGCTTTTCGCTTATGGACTGGGATTTTGGCGCCCATGTATATAGCTCTAGCTTAGGGTTCCAGAAAGCTTCGTGGCCTTTTGAATATTGGGGTCCCGTGGGAGGTATGGTCGTCGTTGCCATTCACTGCCTCTTTAACTCTCTTAGCCTGAGCTATAGCAATGGCCTAAGGAGAGAGAGATCACGAGGCTACCTATGTGTGTTAAGGACGGGCCTGAAGGGATGGAGTACTTGATTTCGTTCAAGCAAGCACGGTGTGTCTTTAAGGGGGAAAAGAAAGCTCTCTCTGATGGAAATGGGACCTGAAAGATGTACATATACCTACCTTGACTACTCAGCTAGCAAATTCAACGGCGCAGATCTTCAATCTATTCGATCATTTTCTCTCTGTATATTTTCCAGGTTAAATGCATCTTTCCTGTTAAAGATGTATTTAGTCTCTTGCTAATCAAACATCTAATGCACTCGGGCCCGGGGTAACAATGTAACATCATGTGAAGTTGTGAACTGTGAAGGATTGAGCAACTGTTCGAGGCTTTTATAGTTAACAGTGATAGAGCTACGAACACCTCTACTTACGTTGGGGATTTCAACCGTGGCTTGGATCTTAATTAGCTTAATTTGTAGCTATCTTTTCCAATAACATTGGTCTATTGTTAACGTGTTTATACTCTTTTGATAGATCGATTCGACATCGATTCTTGATTATTATAAAACAAAAAACTCGTGTTTAGATGCCATCAAAATATCTGTAGCTTTCATATATTTCTTAGATTAAATGACGTGATATTTTTTCAGCCTTCAAATTTCTTTCTAACCATAATTATTTTATAACGGAATCCCTCTAAATAATGAAGCGAATAATCATAAAAAACAAACTCTTAATCATAATGAGCTAAATAATCCCTCAAAATTACAACGAAAAATCTCGACCACAACCTAATTGGGTCAAATCAACACACACAATATATGAGAATCAAGAATAGCACAACACCAGCTAGCTAGCTAGCACACTACTGTTCTTAAGGTATTCTATTTGAGTTGCATTATAGACACTAGTTCAAGTCTATGTAATTAACTATACAGCAAGTTTTGAAAAATAGAAGACTACATAAGATCCAATTAAACAAGCACATTAAAATTCCCTTCAAAGCAACCTTTGTAAGAGTTTACTTTGGGCCTTTACCTCTTACGGGTACAACCCCAATGCCCAAGTGAAAGCTGACCTTATTTTGGGACAATAAGATAAAGCCCACCTCCCGTATTGCATGGGAAATGATCGAGTTTCGACAATCAAGTCCTCCATACATGCAAATACATGGCAGTGTTTCATAACAAATTCCCTTTCCTACTCCTTTGGATCTTGAGACATTCCAACTTGGAATCCGTCTCTTTGTCTCTATAGCTCTACTAATTTCACCACAAACTAATCTACCAAAAATTTCTCTTCTTCTGATCACATAGGATAACATTTAGATTATTCCCACAAAACGTAATTGATCAAACCCTAATCTCTCCTTGCCTCTTCGTCTTCCCTTCTCTCTCATAGAAACACTTCAGCAGAGAGAGCACAATGGCGTTGGGGAATAGGTCGCGCACTAGCAGTAACAAGCGGTCGTCTTCAAGCTCTTACACATCGACCGTGATGGTAATGGGGTTCGTAGCCTTGTGTGTGGTCGGTGTGTGGATGATGAATTACTCTAGCGTTGGAGGTTCAACACAGACCACCGAGAGAACCGCCACCGCCACTTCCACGTCTGCTTCCTCCGATGAAAGCAATGCACAAGCTGCTGAGAATACCAATATTAATAAACCCAAGGCATTTGAAGACAACCCGGGTGATCTTCCGGATGATGCTATAAAAAATGGTGATAATGGGGCTAACAAAGCGGACGCTACTGCTAATAACAAGGAGGGAAAGATGTCCGGAGAAAATAAACAAGAGCAAGCTGCCGCTGAAGAACAGAAAGAGGATCAGAAGCAGCAAGAGCTTAACCAAGCACAATTATCTGAGGAAAGCACTATACCTGAAAACCAACAGGTTGAACAAAAAGCCACAGAAGAGAAGGTCATCCCTGAACAACCTGACGAGAAAATTCATCAACAAACAAACAAGAACAGCGGCCAGAGCAGTGGAAATGATCAAACAAATGCAGAGAGCAAACCTCAAGTGCAACCTACAGAAACAAATTCCGGTCAAGGCAAGCAACACAATAATGCTGAAGCTTTTCAGGACAAAAAACCGGAGAATGCAGATCAAACTCAAATGCAACAACAACAGCCGCAGCAGCAACAACCACAACAGCAGCAACAGCAACTACCACAACAGCAGCAGCAACAACTACCACAACAGCAGCAGCAACAACTACCACAACAGCAGCAGCAAGAGAAGTCGCAAGGTGTTGAAAGAAATGGAAATTCACAGGAGACCCTGAATAATATTCAAGACCAACAACAGCAGCAGCATGAACAACATAATCAGGAACAAGAGCAACATGACCAACAAAAACCGCAACAATTCCCTGACGAGACGAACCATGCAAACACCCTAACAAATGTAGTAGATCAGAATCAACAAAACCAAAACCAAGTACAACCACAACAGCAGCAGCAGCAACAACAGCAACAGCCACAGCCACAACAACAAGAATCTCACCCTCAGCGAAAGAAAGGTAACGGTGATCAAAACAATAAGGGCAACGAGGCCAACGCCGGCGAGACGCTCCTCAATGGCGGGGACAGCTCGGGGATTCCGAAGGAGTCAAAGGAATCGAAGAAGTCGTGGGGGACTCAAGCGGATCAGTCGGAGAACGAGAAGGAGAGGCGCAAGGACGAAAAGGAGGGTCAAGATAGCATCTACGGGTACTCATGGCAGCTTTGCAACACGACTGCCGATGCTGATTATATACCTTGTTTGGACAACACAAAGGCTATAAAGAAGCTGCGTTCGACCAAACATTTCGAGCATCGAGAAAGGCATTGTCCGCAGGAGGGTCCCACTTGCCTGGTTCCGGTGCCGGAGGGTTACAAGACGTCGATCGAGTGGCCGCAAAGCAGAGACAAGGTGCGTATGTAGCGGTTGAATTTGCATGCTTGGGTAACTTGACTTTAAAGTTAGGGTTTTGCTGTACCATTGTGTAACACTTTCTTTTCTGTGGCATGGCAGATATGGTATCACAATGTACCGCACACATTGCTGGCAGAGGTGAAGGGTCACCAGAACTGGGTTAAGGTCTCCGGTGAGTTGCTGACTTTTCCTGGCGGTGGGACCCAGTTCATACATGGCGCTCTCCTCTACATTGATTTCCTTCAAGACGTAAGTATCTCATGTGTTAACAAAATGAAACCCCAACGTTAGGGAATTGGAGTACGTTCTACCTCATTCATCAAGGAGTTGAGTGATTACTACGGTAACTGTAGCTTTTACAGTAGTGTGTGGATTGTAAAAGTGGTAACTCTAATTGTCTCTCTAGCTACATGTGTTGGATTTTGCAATTATGGTTCAAGCTGCAGCTGGAATATAAGTATTCACATAACAAACAGATGATGAATTGTGTTTATTGATGCAGGCAGTACCGGATCTCTCATGGGGAAAGCGCACTCGGGTTATATTGGACGTTGGGTGTGGTGTTGCGAGTCTTGGAGGTTATCTGTTTGACAGAGATGTTCTTACAATGTCTTTTGCACCCAAAGATGAGCATGAAGCTCAAGTTCAGTTTGCCCTAGAAAGAGGTATTCCCGCCATTTCAGCAGTCATGGGTACTCAGAGGCTGCCCTTCCCCAGCAGGGTCTTTGATGCCGTCCACTGTGCACGTTGCAGAGTGCCATGGCACGCCGAAGGTTCTACTCATCATACTTAGTTACCAGATCAGCTATATTATGAAATGTACGTCTTAATTTCTTACCTTGCAAGTAATATGTAGGTGGAATGCTTCTTCTGGAATTGAACCGTGTTTTAAGGCCTGGGGGTTACTTCATTTGGTCAGCCACTCCTGTTTATGGGAAGAATGACGAAGATAAACAAATATGGAAAGGTATATATGCATAGGATAACAAGCGAATTCGATGAACAAATTTGGTGACAGTTAAACTTGTAGCATTAATTACTGCTGACAGATGAACTCCCATGTTTCTAATTTGTGTGTAGAAATGACAGCCTTGACAAAGTCTATGTGTTGGGACCTTGTCGCAATCAAGAACCACAAAGTAAATCAAGTTGCGGCTGCCATCTATCGCAAGCCAACCTCGAATCAGTGCTACGAACAAAGAAAGCAAAATCAGCCTCCTATGTGCAAAACCGATGATGACCCCAACGCCGCCTGGTTGTTACCTAATAAGATTCATTTCCAACAATCAATCGCCTAACTTGTTCATTGTATTAACAAACGTACACATTTGCAGGTATGTACCTTTGCAGGCATGTATGCACAAAGTTCCTGTTGACAAATCTGAGAGAGGGACTCAATGGCCTGAGACCTGGCCTAATCGACTGCAAGCTCCTCCTTACTGGTTAAACGGCTCCCAAATGGGCATTTATGGAAAACCAGCACCCCAAGATTTTGCAAGAGATTATGAACACTGGAAACGTGTGATTAACAACAGTTACATGAAAAGTTTGGGTATCAATTGGTCAGGGGTCAGAAATGTCATGGACATGAGAGCTGTTTATGGAGGGTAAGCGATTGATCTTGATCATACCTAGCTACTTCATCTCGACTAATAAACAAAAGTGGTGAGTTATACTAACCTGAAAATTTACTCAAAGTGCAGGTTTGCCGCCGCTCTCAGGGATCTTAAAATTTGGGTGATGAATGTGGTGAATGTAGATTCTGCAGATACTCTCCCCATCATCTATGAACGTGGTCTTTTCGGAATATATCACGATTGGTGTGAATCTTTTAGCACCTATCCAAGAACCTATGACCTCGTCCATGCAGATCATCTATTTTCTTCACTCAAAAAGAGGTGTATATATATATATACCTAATCTTACATTAGTAACATATACATCTTCATGTTAAATATCTATATATTTTCTTCATGTCAACCTAATCTTTTGCACTGCATGATCACCTTTCCAAGTACATATTAACCTAGTTGTAGCTGTATGGTTGAATTTTAACAGGTGCAGGCTTGCTCCCGTAATGGCAGAAGTTGATCGGATTGTCAGGCCGGGAGGTAAACTGATCGTCCGCGATGAATCCAGCGCAATTGGGGAGGTGGAGAATTTGTTGAAGTCCCTGCACTGGGAGGTTCACTTGACCTTTTCCAAAAATCAAGAAGGGATGCTTAGTGCGCAGAAAGGCAATTGGCGGCCAACCACATTGGCAGAAAGTTCTTAACCTCGGTCGATTTATAACAGAAAGAGAGCTCGGTTCTTATATACATGTTGTTACTCCTTAAAAGTTTGTAGGCCGGCCAGAGCTGGTGAAGTTCCGACAATTTCCTAGCCATTGTGTTAATTTTGTTCGCAATATCTTGTTTGCTAAACAGCTCAATAGAACATGATATATAGGTGAATTTGTTGTTAACTGCATGTAACTCTGTGATATATGTAACCATTGGAAACATACGCTTCCAAATTCAAGAAGCATATTTAGACATTTTCACAGCATTTACAATGGAAATATTCACTCATGGTAGTAGAACTATTTTTCTTGGCAGTTGAAAAATTAGGAAAATCTGGGAATCGATCGATATGTTCGAATTGGTGTCAATTAAAGAATTATAAAAATTATTATCTTTTGATAGAATTATAAGAATCAGTATTTAATTAAAGAATCTACAATGAAAATATTCAAGGCAATATATATATATATATATATATATATATATAGTACGGTCCGTTCTT
>NC_020491.1:8943362-8977648 GCF_000184155.1 Fragaria vesca subsp. vesca
CAAAACACTAACATCAAAACTTCCCCTACCAACTATTGAAGAATATATATACCCCATTTTTTGTGTGTGGCTAAAGTCAGTCTCTCCATCATATACTAAACAGATCCTCTACCAACTATTGGAAAAGACATAACCCCAATTTGTTACGAGTGTTAATCTCTACGTGGTACTATACTAAACATGTCTCAAGACGTACTTAAAGCATACTGTACCAAATGTTTTTACAAATGCATTTTTTTCGTAGAGAGAAATTTGTAATACTAAACATGATCTCAACGAACTCAATGTATAATAAAGGCCAATTTAATTTCTTCCGATATTTCAAATGATATATATTTTATTATAATCACTACAAACTTAAAATAAGAGCCTATAAAGAAAAATCCAATAATTGCTAATTCTGCACCCTATGCACAACATTTATCTTTCATTCTTCATAGTTTATAACGGCAAAAACCAAATTTTTGTCATGATTGCACAGCAACGTTATTTGTATGTGAATCATTAATCACGCAATACATTTCACAGAAGTAGAATGCTCGAGTGGTCAGCTCGTGACAGAAAACTGACCATGCTCGGCTCCTGGGCTTATACTAGAACTTTCACCTACTAAATAGAGCATTGAGGAAACTCCGGCAAGTCCCCTGAAGTATTCGTATCATATTGCGTCAACATTGGAATAGGTTCGTTATTAACAAATGTTAATCTTTTAGTTTAATCAACATCATCAAATTATTCTTACTTTGCAACAACGGAAATCCCCATGTTAAACACACTTCATCATCGGCTATTCGGCTGTTATGAAATGCGGAGCACTAGTAGTCAGGCAGTTCCATTACACTATATATGAATCTCTCTATGCTAACGTGAAATGCCGGATAAAGAAATTAACGCCGGCCAAAAAAAGAAAAAGAAAAAAAGGACCAGTTAACATGGAAACAAATATCAGAGGCATCGTTCTGGGTTGTATGATATCAATTGGTGCGTCTCTAGTATGATGTCCTTGGTAACCTTAAAGGATTGCTGTAGAACATTCTGATGATGGTGACTGTCAAATGCATATGTTTTCTCTAAGCAATAAAAGTCATCAAAATCATAGTAAGGAAGACAAATCAATGAGACCTCTGCAGCAACAGAAATTTGGGATTCATCAAAAGATTGTCGAAATATACACTCGGTTCTTTTTCTATAAAATTCGAGCAAATTCAACACGTAATGAAGCGATAAGATACCACCATCTCACAATCTTAAGCTCCCAGAAGTGTTCAGATGCAGCTTCATATCAGATGCTAGTCTACTTGTAGTTAATTTCCAATTCGCTCTCAATTTATACTAAGAAGCTTCTGAAGTTGACCACTCGCAACAGCGGCTTTGAGATCTGAATTGAAAAACGGCAAGTCATAAACAGAATGGGAAATTTGTGGCAGATAAATAACTGATTGACTATTAAAGCAAATAAAGAAGGAAATTATGTTAATCTAGAAAAGCACACAGCAGATCAGAACTAACCATCAGAACCGCCTATGTGCTTGCCATTCACAAACACTTGTGGGACAGTGGATCGGCCAACCACATCTAGAAGAACAGTCTGAATTTGCGCCCCATCATCTACAACACATAGCTCATTCAAAACCATTTTCACATAATGGAGAAGCAGCTGAGTAAAAAACAACCATGTCCAATTCTTACCTCGAAGATCAAGTTCAACAACATAAGGTTGCTCATGTAATTCACTGAATATGCTCTTGGCACGCATGCAATACCTGGGAGCAGAAACAGCCACAACTCCTCATTCCACAGGAAAATTAAGTTCCTTTCTAAATTTATGAACATGTACTGTCCACTACTGAAATGTATGAAAGCAATCTAAGGCATGATTATGTACATAGATATACAAAGGCAACTAAATTAACCTTGGATGCATTATGCTTATATTCATCCCAATTTCAACAACACCTGATTCAACTCCAAAAATGGAAAGTTCAAAACTTCAGGGTGATTTTGCCCCAGTCTTGTTCTATTGTTCCTCAAAACCAGATTTTACATCAAGGGTGAGAAAAGGGTCTTTCAATTGGAAGTCAAAAAGAGAACAAAACTGGATATACAACTCAATTGAGCTAGCAGATTATGAACCCTAAGAATGATAAACAATTGAAAACTCCACACATTTCTCTACCAACACATCAGATTCAGCAACAATCAAAATCGATCAACTCACAACTATCAAATTCCAATCTGATTGCTAACGAATTTCATCTAAATACCCTAAACACATCAAATCCAGGACCCAAAATTGAAGAAGCGACAGAGACGAGAACCTACGGGCAATACGATTTGGAGAAGATAGCAATCTTGTTGGAGTAGATGACGTTCTGCACAAACGCAGATGATGACTTTGAAGCCTCAACGACGTCGTTTCCCAGCAACAACAACAGCACCGCCGCCACAGTGACGATCACAAACCCCGACCTCCCCATCCTCACCGATCGAGCTGTTACCACATGACATTCCATCACTTTTTATCTTATACCATCCATTCTGGGCCAGGCCCATCAAAATTGATTTCATTCCGGCCCAACAAAAATCCCCAAAATGGAAGATTTCACACACAATTCTTATTCATTTCAAAAATTTCAAGAAACAAATTCATCATCAAATCGAATCCAATCGGAATTCAAATCCTAGTTTTTCTGAGAGTTGGAGGAGGAATCACTTTTGTAGAGCTTGTTATACTCGTCGAGCTCGTCGTAGTACACGTCCCAAACGCACCGGACGCATCCGCTGCCGCAGCAATCGCCGGGCTCCGGCTTCTCCGGCGGCGGCGGAATTTCCGGTTTCTCCGCCCCTGGTTTTATTTCTTCCTTCTTCTCCGCCGCCTCAACCGGCCGAGTCTCCGTCGTCGAAGCGCCGCCGCCTTCGTCGCCCATGGAGTTGCTGAAGCACAAGGCTCGTGTTCGGCTGCGGTTGAGGGTTATTATATTGGAAGGGATGATTAGCTTGAGGGAAAGAGGGAGAGGTGCTCTCATGGTGTGGGCCCGGCGGGCATTGTTGGAAGGTGGGTTAGGATGGGGTGCGATGAAGCGCAGGCAATGAGGATGAGCCATACATATGGCTCCTCGCGGCAGCCCAGATTTGGTTATATGAAACGGAAGGTGTTGCCCATCGGGCATGTTTTCGTTTCGTTGACTATTTTATGTTTGGTTGGACGGCGTTGACTGAATGGACAGGTGGCGGTACATAATTTCATTTTCTGGTCCGTCCGATTAATTTAGCTGTGATTGTTCATGTGTTTCTTTCGTCTGTTTTCAATTTAGTCTTTATAGTTCTACTAGGAGCACACTAAGTTTAGGTTCTACTAATTAAAAATGCAAAAATTATATAGCAGCTGTGGGATGAATAAGAGATCCGCCACAAGTAGCATTAGGAATGTTGGTGAAAATATATAGTTTTTTTTCTTCTAAATATATATTTTTGGCAGATGCTTTTACATGCATCTGTCAATTTCGTTCCCTATTTTGATAATTAAATAGATTAGTAAATAGTAATTTTGCTTATTGAGATATTGGTAATTGCTTGAGCAGCAAGTATCTTATTGAGTACACTACTTGGAGAGAAAGAATGATAGGATCATAATCTATCAAGAACATAAAGAAGTAAATTGCAGAGAAATTAAAAGAAATATTCATATTCATTTGATATCATTATAAAAGAGATAAAGTTGCCTTATATAACTTTAACAACTATAGAACCTTAAATACCCGTTTAGGATATAACCTGACCCGAGCCCACTTATAAGTATTAGCCCAAAACATATGAGTAGCCCACTTAGGTAATTAGCTCACTCTAATAGGGTATTGTAGACAAGAGTCCTAACATTCCTCCCCTCTTAAGATAAAGCATGTCCTCAGGCCTTAAACATGTAAGGAACAAGAAATTTGCCCATGAGAAGATGGCATAAACCAGCCTCCTCTTCAAAATCATCACATAGGTTTCAACTATCAGTGTTTCCAGAACGAAGGGAAGAGTCTGCCTGTAAGTTGGCCTGGAAATCGGAGTCAGTTGAGCAATCTGTTGAGGGAAAGAAAGAGCACGTCCTCTGTGATGTTTGTGATATAATGCTGGTGGTATGGAAAACCCCTTCACAAGCTCTGCATAGCAAGATTTCGCAACCCAAAGTGTTGCTATTGTCGCTCGTTTGCTGGTATAATCACCAACCATGACAGAAAATGCAGAAACATGAAACCTCAAGGTCCTCGTACTTGCTGTAGTGAGAACAGATTTGTACAAGAATGCCAAGAGCAAGAGACCAACATCATTTGTCAGCCACAAGCATTCCACTCCCTGACATTGAACGTTATAAATCGAAGCAATACTCAAATGTGAGCCAAAGAGCCTCCAATGATAGATATCGACATCCTGGGGTGTCTTGTGCATTAACTTCATAAATAGAATTGCTGCTTTGGACACCACACACTACTTCGGCAAAAAGAACCAGTAAACATCTAATGGAATCTTGCTGGAAGCCCCATCATGCATACTTTTCCTCGTGATCTCTTGAGAAATAGCAAAATCACACTGTAGAAACAAATTCCTAGCGCTGTCCAGAATTTCTGTCTTCTCCCTAGAGGCAAAATCAACCTCGACGGTCGCAGATACTGAAAGAGACTTCAGTTCCCGTACAACAGTCCCAAATTCAGAACTAAAATTGATGATCTTTATAAGATATGCAAGTTCTGTAGCATCTCTGGGAACAAACGTTGAAGAAAACTGAGTATTAATCAATTCTGATATTCTTGGACACATGAGGCTTCCAAAGCGTTGTATCCAAGAACCATCTTGAAAGAATGTGAAATCATGAACCTCAGCACCGGGGTACTGCGTGTCATCAGTAAAAATTTCTTCAAATAGATAATGGCTACCACCAGTAATATCTTTGAGAAACATAGTACCCAATTTCTGCAACTCAACAAAACTCATAAAAACTTGTCTAGTAGCCTCGACTAGCTGATACTCAACTATAGCAGGAAAAATAACACACTTGAGGAGTAGATTACACCATAATGGAGTGCTGACCATGTGAAAATCCTCTTTGACAAATTGCATGACAACCACACGACCATTGATAAAAGCAACTAGGAAGCATTCCCATGGACAAGTCATTTCCAGTAAACTAACCACTGTGTGCAGCCAATACATATAATAGTAACTCATGCGTGAATATGAGTTGGTAATGTACAAGTCCAAGCCAAAATGACAACCAAGAATAATAGCAATTGACCCAGTTGTAATGATGTCAGATGCATAATCAAATAGGAGCTCGCCAATCAAAAATGCATCACCAATTAACATTTGAGTGGTGATTACTATCAAACTATGCAAGTCAAATACCCAAACTTGGAAACGTAGTGGTGTTGTTGGAAGCCAAATCCAAAAGGCGACTATCTCTTCCTTCCTCACGTAATGTCCCATAAATTCCACTATTCGAGAGGGAAATAATCTCGCTGCATTGTGCATATGCAGAAACAACATCGAAGCAACATAGGGAATCCAAGGGACCAACTTAGGGTCCGGGATAACACTATCCACGAAAAACAAGGCAGCTCCAAACACCATAGCTAGTGATATCTTCCAGACAGACTTCCAAAGAAACAATCGAGTAACCACCGGAAGGGATGGTGAGTTGGGAGGTACAATACTACCGGCAAGACCTCGCTCATGTACATGAAGCAATAACAACCAAGCTTGAAAAATAAGATGCACAAGTGAATGAATATCCCCAGCGAACATTAAAACAGTTGGGGCAGAATAGTAACTCAAAGAAGATAACTCCGATTTGACTTGGAGAGGTTCATTAAGGCCACTGGAGAATAAAAGAATTGCATCTCGCAACTGTCCCAGGCATGTCACTGTGACCTGGCATAACAAAAATCTCATTTGCAATGTAGTGACTATTGTTCTTGTCCCAACTCCTTGTGAACCAGCCAATAGAATAACATTGGGGTTAAATTTTACAAAAGCAAGTTCAGGGACTTCGTCAAGCAAGTTCATAACACCGGGAGATGAAACGTGATGTCTGAGCGCAGCCAATTCATGCTCCATGTGCTTGACTTTAACCACACATATATCTCCATTTCTGCTTCCCAAAGCAACAAACTCTGTAACCTTCCTGACAGCCATAATAGTAACAAATTTTCTAAGTAGCCTGTTCTGTCTAGTTTTCTCTAACTCATCAGCAAGAGGTAAACACAGAAGATCTCCAGTCAACCAGGCATTCCTAGTACCAGCGAGTGTAGGAACGCTCTCGTTGCAATCACAGAGAAAGAATAAACAACTAAGCCATCGACATATAAGTGATTGATCTTTCTCAGTAGTTTCTATGCTCAACACTTTGGAAATTACCATTTCCATCAACGACAACGAAGTAACAATCTTCATCTTATATGACTTCTTAGAAACCATGTCAGAACTACCAAGAGGGGCTATACCAATTGAATCAATAGCAGAAGCCAAACTAGTAGCAACTAGGAAACTATCAAGTTTAATTTCTCTAGTTGATTTGTTGTCAAACAAAGTGTCGGCATCCCTATTTATGTTCTCAATCCTATCATCAAGAAGCCAAGTGTCTCCAACTTCAGAGGGCAAGAAACTATCATTATAGGGCTTACTCACACCAAACAGGCAATGTGCAAAAGCTCTTTCAAATTCTTCATGATATAGATGTAAAGTAGAGGAGACCTGAGACAAACAGTGTTGTTTCATTGCACCCATTTCAGTATTCTCTTGCACTAGTCCATTTTTTTCTCCAGCAAACAAATTTTCTTCAAAAAGAATACCATAGGAGAAGCGAGCATCAGTTATCATGGTGGATTCAGGAGAAAACTTAACTGCATCACACAACACCCTTCGTGCCTGAGCAAAATCACCCAACTTGCAAGATTGATACACCAGAGTAAACTTTTTGTTGTGAAATGCATCCTTCATCGCAATCAGCACCATAGCAGAATCAGGACAAAGGTTGCTCTCGTTAGAGATTAGACCATCAAGGCCAGAACCATAGGTTTCAACAGTCTCTAGTTCGAGTGGCTCAACCATATCGGCCACTTTTGACCCAATAGCAGTGGTCACACTGCTAACATCGACATGAACATTAGACCCTTGTGTGAAAGAGGGGTAACAAGAAACGCCCGTTGAGAGCTCTGCTTCGTCAGATTCAAGAGAAAGTTGTGAAGGGTCGTTCTCGGTTATTGATGGAAGGAGGTGAAGGGTGACGAGTTCCGGGTTGAGCTCGTGAGCACAGGAGAGGGAGGCGTAGGTAGTGGAGCCCTCGGAAACGAGGACCGCGCCGCTTTCGTGTTTCGGTGAGGCGAGGCTGACTACATGTTGCTCCGAAACATCAGAGATTAGTGGCGAAGAGAGGTTTGTTGATGGCAGGTGCGATATATCAGTCGGAGCGTTTGGAGTTTCGGTACCCACACAAAGCTGACAAATTTGTTCCATAATCTCAGAGAAGACATCGCCGTTGTGTGCCTTAACGGCCCAACGACCGTGCTTGCTGTTTACCTTGGACCTCGAGTATTTATCCACAGTAGAGAGTAGGTCTGGCTTTCGGGTGGCTTTGATAAGTCGCAGAGTTGCTGTCAAGGAGACTCGACGGCGGAAACCCCTAAGCTGCTTGCGATGGAGATAAATGGGTTGGGTGGGGTGAGAGGTGTATGGTGGGGTGTTTGAGGGAACTGAGGATGTGACAGTCAGTGGACATTGAGTAGCTTGGTCACTTGGCCTCTCATACTGGGTCTGGTTAGTTTTCGGATTCCAGTAACACAATGAACATGTTGAACCATCGATCAGACTTCTCCAAGGGCTTGGGAGTGTTGGGTCTTCTAGAGCATATTGTGGACCACTATAGGAAGTGGTTGCGGTGGTTGCGGCGGTTGTAGCAGGTGGAACCGTAAGTGACAGTTCCCGAATCAGACGGCCACGTTCATGAATCAGACGACGACTGTGCTGAAGTCGTTCCTGAATCTTCTACGAATCCTCCATAAAGTTTTTCTGGCATTCATCCACACTTTGTCGGATAGCAGTAAAAGCGTCAATGCAGATTTGCATTGCCGCAGGATTAGGAATGAAAGAAGGGACTGAGGGAGGCTGAAATGGCGGAATCAAATGAGGTGAACAGTGTGGCGGCGGCGACAGCGGTTGGTTAACGAGGGTGGGTGAGGGTGGGACGAAAATGGTGGGAGTTTGTAGATTCCACGTCGGAACCGGCTGTGGATACCAGTT
Organism: Fragaria vesca subsp. vesca; assembly: GCF_000184155.1. Lineage (NCBI taxonomy): Eukaryota > Viridiplantae > Streptophyta > Magnoliopsida > Rosales > Rosaceae > Fragaria > Fragaria vesca. The sequence goes on from NC_020491.1 coordinate 8,951,643, forward strand.
GATAGGATCATAATCCATTAAGAACAGAAAGAAGTAAATTGCAGAGAAATTAAAAGAAATAAAGTTAAGAAATATTCATATTCATTCGATATCATTATAAAAGAGATAAAGTTGCCTTATAAAGCTTTAACAACCATAAAACCCTAAATACCCGTTTAGGATATAACCTGACCCGAGCCCACTTATAAGTGTTAGCCCAAAACATATGAGTAGTCCTCTTAGGTAATTAGCCCACTCTAATAGGGTATTGTAGACGAGTCCTAACAAAGAAACAATAGTCAAAAGGTCAGTAAATCAACGGAATTTAGGGTTATGACTTGCGGAGCAAGTATGTACATCCTTTGTTGGGACTTCAATTTCTACTCGAATAAATACCCCCAAAGGTGGAACTTCATTTTCCATCCTTGGTGATCACACAAGGCATCAAAACCCTCTTTCCCTCTGCTGTGATATCAGAAACCCTAATTACTCTTTAGTTTTGCAAGCCTCTTGTATCCACCATGGCTATTGCATCCAATGTTTTTGATCTGTTGGGTGAGAATGAAGACTCATCAAATGCCGGAGGTCTCCTCAGCATAGTGGATGATATGGAGGCCAGGGCTGCATTTGAAGCAGCGGAGAGGAAGAGGAGGGAAGAGGCCAAGGAGGCTGCGAGGAAGAGGAAGGATGCCGAGAAAAAGTTGAAGGAGGTGGCAAGGAAGAAGAGGGAGAAGGAAGAGGATGCCGAGAGGAAGAGGAAGGAGGAGGAGGAGAGGGCCTCGATGGCGAGGCGGTTGGAAAATAGGAGGAGGTGGTTCGAGAGTCAGGAGCAGAAGAAAAGGTGGTTGGAGGAAAGGCAGAGGAGAAGGGCGGCATATAAGAAACATAAGAAGATGGAGGTAGAAGATAAGAAGTTGCGGGAGGTAGATGATAAGAAGTTGCGGGAGGAAGATCCAGAGAAATGGGAAGCGGAGATGAAGAGGAGGGAGAAGGAGAGCATTAAGGAGGCAGTTCTTGGCTTGCTTCGTCCTCGTGGAGCTCGTGGATTTTCCGAGAGCCCTTCTCCTCTTGAATTTTAGAGAAGAGGTCCTGGTTATAAGCAAGGCCAAGCACAAGGAGGAGAAAAGACTAAGCAGGTGCTAAGGAGTCCCAACACTCTCTCAGATCCCTCTGATATTGGCTCTGTGTCTAGTTACTCTGGTAGTACAACTAGTACTAGGCCGAGCACCTCAGATCGAACTCAAGGAACCCAGAGATCAGAAGAAGCAAAGAATAATGGCCATGCAGTCAAACCTGCTGTGGTTGCACCTTCCGTAAGACCTATGTCTAATGGTACCAATAGTCGAAGCCCGAGAGCAGAAGCTATACAGATCAAACCTGCAGTTAAACCTGCTTTGATTCTGGCTTCCACAAGCTCTGTGTTTTCCACTGGCACTAGTCCCAGCCAGAGAGAGGCTGCAGCAAAGATCAATGGTCCTGCAGTGAAAGCTCAGACTACTAGTCCCGTTAAAGAAGAAGTAGCAACAGAAAGTGGTTCTGATAAAGCTATTGTGCCTTCTAGTACTACTAATTCTAGCTCCTCTACTGATCAAGTTCAGGAGAGCAAGAGAGAAGAAGCAAAAGATAATGAGGATGATGAGGGATGGCAACTAGTAGCCTCTCGACGGAGAAGGGCACAAGGATCTGATAGGAGGTCAAACCCAGATCAAATTCAAACCTATTGTAATGACAACAATGGGCTGAATTTGGAGAAGGAGGAGAGCCAAGGTGCTGCTGTTGTGGTTGTTGAAAATGGAATCACAGATGGCGGGCATGTCAGTATGAATGGAAGCAAGGATAGTACTGGTGTAGATGGTGATAGCAGCACCAAGAGTTCTGATGGAAGGAGAAGGCAAAACAAGAATGGAAGCCTGCGAAGAAAACAACTAAAGAAGAAGAAGGCTGCTGAGGCAGAGAAAAAGGAGGGAGACAATGAAAAGGTTGATACTAGTGGTGCTGTTCAAAAGCAGTACACTCGTGTGTACACTTTGAAAGAGTATGAGAGTTTGAAGAAGAAAAAAGATAATGTCAACAAGCACTAGATTAGTTTGAAGTAAGAAGGCCTGAATATTAGCATTTGTACTTGAGTTTGAATTAGCCATGGAGGCAATTTTGGATTATGACGAAAGCTGGTTGAATTTTAATGAAAAAGTTGAGCATTTTATTGTTGCTATAGTAATGTGTGTATTTTATCTAAGCAGTAGTATCACAAACCTTAATGCTAAGCTAAATCATCCAATCTTTTCTATTTCCTTCTCTTTGATAGATTGATTGATGTAGGCGAAAAAGAACAACCTTAAGTAGAATACCAATGATAAATACGGTAATATAAGATGGCTGGTCAGTTTTATCTTTTGTATTGCCTTGTTCAAGTTCATGGAACAGGGTTACATTTGCACCGAATTTTAAGTTGCCTGAGCTCAATGCTTCTGAAGTGATGTGTCACAAGGCTTGACTTGACTTGATTTTGTATCTGGTATATGATGTTTATTTGACTGTGTGCTCTTATTGGCATTTTGTAGGAGGATTTTCCGCATATTGCTCACCATTGTTCTGATATCATACTCTTCTTTGTAGTTAATTATTCGTCAAGATGATCATTAATTGTCAAGTTCGTGAGGATCAAATTTGCTTTTCTTTGCCATTGCTCTTGTCGCCCTGTTGATCTGAACCAAACTCCTAGATACTAAGCTGTTTGATGCTGTATCAATGTTTAAACTAGATGCTCGTAAATTTTATCAGGTCCTGATTCTCGGAAAAAGAACTTACTTAGCCTTTAGCAGACTTCCTTAGATCCATTTGAAGAAATTGGGATGGTAGAGAAAAAGTGATGAGTAGCATAGAAGAAATCTAACTGAAAAGGAGGTAAGAAAGATATATTTTTGATTTTGCACGGAAAGGTTTATCGACTTCTCTTCAGTATTGATGTTGTGATTAGTGTAGATAAGTGATTTTGGCACTTATGCATTTACTTGAGCATTTTCTTCTTGATGTAAAGAAGGAATCACTTTATATGTTCCTGTCCCTTTTTGTCTTCTAAAATCTAAATAAATGAGCTATGCTTTTTATATTTCAGTAGTTTGCTTACTGTCTGCTCCACATTTTCACTGGAATGTGCATAATGCTCAAGCTCTTTGAGTTCCTCTAAATAAGAACGATGGAGTTATACATGTACCAATAGTAAGAGCTTTTTGTTAGTTGTTACTTTCTTGATTTCATATTTCTCTCCATCTTTCTTAGGCATCCGAAAATTCTATACGGTGGAATATTTATGCCATTTTGCACTATATGCATTTGCTGGTGATTCTGGCAAAATTAGGCGGACTAGGAATTCTGTGCTCCTGCTACTATTTCTATCTTGTGATGATAGGTCTTTCTACCTTCTTTCTCCAATTTCTCTACAACTTGAGTAAGTCATAATCCCATCACTCCCATGACAAATTATTGAATTGAGAAAAGTTGGAACTATCTTTGGTATGTGCTAACTTGGTTTTTATTTTGTTTTTTGTTTTTTAGAATGGCTAAATTGGTTTTAAATAGTAACTAAGCAAAGTTATAATTTAAGCTTCACCACCAATAAAGTTTCTTTATAGCATCTCCAGCAGCATTGATAAATTGAAAAAAATTATAGATTTATCAATTTTTAAATGAATCTTTGCTCCAGCAGTATACTTAAGAAGTTGATAAATTTAGAAATTGATAGAGAAAATTGATAAATTTATCAATCTTTATGAGACAATTAACTAAAACTTAGCTAATGTATATAATTTAGCAATACTGCTGGAGCAAAAGTTCAAAAATTGCTATTTTAAATCTAAATGTTGACAAATTTAGCAATAAATTTAACTCTATTGCTGGAGATGGTGGAATATATTTCATCTTAATTATGGTTATTCGAGCTCTCGAAGCATCTTCTTCCCAAGTATCTGACTGTTATTTGGTTGTTTAGAATATTGAAGCACATGATTCAGGTGGATCACAGTAGGTTTCGTAGCACAACTATAAGCTTGATGTTCAGGCTTTGAACAGTCGTCAACCAGGAGACTGTATGTCCTGAATCTCTTCATTCCTACTGAGTACGTATATGGAAACATAAAAGTTTACTATGTAGAGCATCTCCAGCAGTATTGCTAAATCAATTTTTTTTTGAAATTTGTTAACTTTTGGGATGAATAAGAGCTCCAGCAGAATGCCTAAAATATTGCTAAATCCTAACATTGCTAAACTAAATTGACAAATTTATCAACTTAGACAAGAATTGCTAAAGAGAAACTTATGTGTTCCCTCTATTTTTTATCCACATGTAAGTTTATAAGTTGTTAAAAATATTACTTAACTTACACTTAGCAATTACTGCTGGAGCACAATTGCTATTTCAATTGTTAAATATCCCAACTATTGTTAAATTTAGCAACAAACTAACATATACTACTGGAGATGCTCTAAACTCAATCTTAACTTTGAACCTCAGCTCCAAAAAAAAAAAATGTTCAAAATATACAATTCATGAATCATGAATAAAGATTCTATTGATTAACCAATTAATAATAAAGATTAAAAAATTGTTAGAGATATACGAGTTTATGTTGATGGAAATGTCTAAGGTAAGTAGGTAACACTACCTTTGATTTCAGTGTCTTTTTTTTGCAGCAGGCTTAAGGCTGAGATTGATTTGGGATTTTAATCAGACCTAATAAAAAGGAAATTGATGAGATTCTCCAAAACGATAGGATTCTTGTGGGATTTGGCTTGGGAAGCAAGTAAGAAATCCAGATCGCATAAGGAAACCAGAAGAATCAGGAACACCCTCAAGAGTTCCAAGTCGTATAAGGAAAACTAGCCTAACAAGGAATCAGCAGTCTCAGTATCCTATAAATAACCCCAAGGGGAGACCTTGTTTACCAAAAATCCTGATAGCAAGCCCTAATCACGTTCAGTTTCTCTCTATATAGCAATTCTCAGCCATCTTTCCAAACAATGGCTCGTCTCGCCAACGCTTTTGATCTGTTGGGGGAGGACTCATCAGATGTGAAGAGAGTGGTTGCCATCGTCGATGCGAACCAAGACGCTGCAGGTTTTCTAGCAGCAGAGAAGAAGAAGAAAGAGGAGGCCAAGGAAGCCGAGAGAAAGAGGCAGGAGCAGAGGCAGCGATTGAGGAAGAAGAAGATGGAGAAGAAGATGCGAGATACCGTACTCAACTCGGTTCTTGAATTCCCCACTCATCGCCCTTCTTCTTCTTCTTCATCCATAAGACGCCCAAGTTTTCCTCGAGAATATAATGATAAGCAAAACCATGGCCAAGGCCAAGGAGTTGTTCATCATGTTCCTCTTGTTAAGAAAAAGTGGGTGCTAAAGTCCGAGTCGCAGTCTCAATCCGAGAACGGTGCTGCCAAAGTCGCTGCTACCTCGGATCAAAATCTAGGAACAAGGACTGGATCATCCTCTGAGCATAGTGACAAGAACAATGGGCTGGAGTTGGAGAAGGAGAAGGAGACTCAAGGCTGCGACGCTGTTGTGGAAAAGCAACAAACAAAGGAGGAGGTAGTAGATGGAGATGAACAATCAAAGAAGGAGGAGGGTGTTGTTAATAATGGTGGAGATGGTGGTAGCAGCAGCAAGAGTGGTGATGAGAAGAGAAAAAACAAGAATGGAAGCTTGCTGAAAAAACTAAAGAAGGCTGCTGCTAAAGGAGAGAAAAAGGAGGGGGAGGACACTAAAGAAGGTGACACTAGTAGTGTGCAAAACCAGTCGACTCCTCGTTTTTACACTTTGAAAGAATACGAGGAGATGAAGAAGAAGAAGGAGAGTTTGAAGGAGAAGAAAGATACTGACAATAACTCTTCCCACCAACAGCCTCAGCCCAAGAAAGTGACTATTGATGTCAATGGAGAGCGGAGGTTCAACAATGGAGAGCAGAGATTCAACAATGGAGGGCCGAGGTACAACAATGGAGGACTGAGGTACAACAATGGGGAGCAGAGATACAACAATGGAGGGCCGAGGTACAACAATGGAGAGCAGAGATACAACAATGGAGGGCCGAGGTACAACGATGGAGAGCAGAGAAACAACAATGGAGGGAATGGTTTTAGCAACGGAGGGAGGAGGTTTAACAATGAGGGCCGAAGATTTGACAACGGAGGACAAAGATTCAACAATGACGGCCGAAGATTTGACAACGGAGTGCAGAGATCTAACACTGAAGGCCAAAAACTTCAATTTAGTTTGGACAATGCTGAATTTCCTACCCTTGGAAGAAATTAAAAATACTGAATATGTTTGAATTATGTTATGATATTCCATGCTTTGTAAGTTTTCCAAGTTATTTCAACGTCACACTCTAGTTAAATTTTCTTAATTACGTGTGCGTCATTCGCGAATGTTTATGAATGAATTCACCAGCACAACTGCACAAATAGTAGATCGATCGGCCGAATATGTTCAACTGGTACTCATGTCCTCAATTACTTGGGGTTTTAAACTTTAATTCTTTTGGGTTTTAGTGAAACTTTTCATCAAAATCTTTGCACCAAGATCTTATCTTTTCACACAAGTAAAACATTTTTTGGATGAAAAATATTATACTGCGTCCCTTAAGCAACTTTGAGCTTCATACTACGTTTGTGGGAAACTGGGAATTTGAGGCATGCATTACGTGCTTTACTTATGTGGACAGAGTATGCATTACGTTTACGTGTATGTACACAGTGGGAATGTGCAGATCATGAGAAAATTCAGTTTTTCTTAGTTTAAAAGAAACGAGAGATGGAAGCTAAATAACTGAGACTTTATTGAAGTGTTTGAATCTGCTGTTATCAAAATTTTCTATGAAAGATTGGAAGAAACTAATTATGTCCTACAATACGGGTGGATATTCAAATGTAACCTAATCTCGGAGACATGCTTAAACATATAGTGGAAGTTCAATGTTTTGAGCCAAAATCAATGGTTTACATGATGCTTTTCACAATTTAAGGTTATGAAACACCGAACTCCAACTTTTATGTTTTTTTTGTACTTAAAACAAACATATCATAAGTAGAGTTACCAATCGTCCCTTAGAGATCGAGTTGAACAAAAACAAGAAGGCCGTCTATATTATGTAGTATAAGGTATTGATAAAAAGATGAAACTAAAATATGGATATTTTGTATGTTTTGTCGTTTGTTTCATATACCAAGTCAGATTCAGAATATGAAGTTAACTGACTGACAAGATTTTTCAATTTTACAATGACACAGTGTAAAGTTTCGGTGTTCTGGTTTCTTGTAATGCACTACCCGGGTCTGTTTCCTCTGCCAATGCTTATCATATAATACAGTTTGTCAAATATACTCTCCAGTTGAAAGTTGAAACAAATGATCGACATGCACAGTGGCTTGTTTGTAATAACTCTCTCGGATGATGTAGTGCAAGCCGCAGTCCCCCCACTGTCACTCGATCTTGTTTATCTTCTTTGATCTTCTGTGACACTTATATTATTGCAATGTCACAGGAGCACAATCCAAACACTGTTTCCCACAGTACGTCCATCGCAAAAACTATCTCACTTTGATTAGAGACTGCTAAATGTACGTAGGAAAGAAAGTCCTTGCTTGTCAATGGCTTTTACACGTTTTTTATTGTCTCTGGTTGAAGGAGGGCCGGGACAGATGTGGATGTGGCACTTTGCTCTGTAATCTGTATAGGTACAAATCACAATTACTTAGCTAGATGAATAAGTAATTGATAATACAATTTGGCACGCTATTTTGAGACGCAAGATGCCATCAACTGTTAGAACTCTCAACGATTTTAGTAGCAATTGTTAAAACACTCGCCAATATCCAATGTAGAATCAGTTCCATCTGAATAACCTTGTATAAATCAAAATCGACCATTCTCAGTCGCAGAGAAATTTGGGAATGATCTATTTCGTTTCATACAAATCAATTCTCTGCTGCCCCGATCGTTTGGCAGATAGGAGGAGCTCCTGATCCAAATCACGTACTCTCTTACCTTTGAACATGATTTAAGGTAAATGGTTAAATTATTTGTTTTTCCATGTTTGGATAGAAATAATTTAATTTGTTATTTGCTTGGGGAGAACGAAAGATAACAGATAGGCAATTTAATCAGCAATTCATTTTGGCTTGGGGAGCAAGTACATTAAACACCATAGATCAATGCCAGGACAACCAAAATTGGTTATTCAATCTCATCAAGAGCCTATAAATACACCCAAAACAAACTCCTCTTCTCCATCCCTTGTGATCCCACAGGATCACAAACCCTAGCACTCTCACAAAAACCCTGGTGGAACTTCTTTTCAATATGGCTCGCCCAAAGGAGGTCGAGGCTAAGAAGAAGTCGGTTGTGGTGGAGGGGAAAACCCTAGAGAAGCCCTCACCACAACCCTCTCCTGCTCCTCAAAAACCCATATCGTCGGCTCTCTTAGCCAATCCTTTGATCTGTTGGATGAGGACTCTTCAGATCTTATCAGCATTGTTGATGCGAAAGAAGGTGATGCTTTTGTAGCAGCAGAAAAAAAGAAGAAAGAGGAGGAGAAGAAGGCAGAGAGGGAAGCCAAGATCAAGGTCAGGGAGGAGCAGAAGAAGGCTGCGAGAGAGGCTAAGAAGAGGGCTCTCCAGGAGAAGAAGGCACATGATGCCTCGATTCTCAGGTTCCACAGTGCTCGTCCTAAACCTAGCTTTTCTAGAGGCCCAAAGTCTGCTTTGGCTAATGATGGTGTGCAGTCCCAGTTAACCAAGAGCTCGAGTGGGGTGGAGTTGCAGGCGAAGGAGAGTCATGGTGAAGCCGTAGAAAAAGCTGTTGCAGAAAGAGCTCTTGTAAAAGAAGATGTTACCTTTAACTTGGAGGATGCTGATTTTCCAGTTCTTGGAAAACATGTCCATGTTGTAAGAACCCCTCCCGGAGAAGTTGTTTCTGGAAAAGTTGTTGCGGAAAAAGCTCATATAGGAAAAACTGTGGCAAGAAAATCTGGTGCAAGAAAGCCTAATATCAATCTGCATAATTCTTGCCATAGTATTTCTACCAATTCTGCAAAAACTTCTAGCGATTAGTTTTTATTTCTTAGGGGTGAGGTTAGATCCTTTTTTTAATCGTACAATTTGAATTTTGATACTTGCCAGTGGCATTGGTAGCCATAGAGGCGATTTTGGACGATGATGAAAACTTTTTTAGGTTTATTGATGAGTTTATGCAGTACTTTTGAGTTTTAATAACAAAAAAAAACAAAGGACTAACCCTGTTTATTTTAGTTATTAAATTAACCTCGTTTTTTCTACTTCTCCGCTGTCTTCCTTAATTAAGTCTTCCATTTCTATTATATATATAGCGCCAATCTAAATATAGTGCCAATCCAACACAAGTCCTTCGTTTTTTTATATTGCAATTTTATTTAAATAATTTGAATTTGATTAATTTTAATTGATTGAAATTGGAATTATTATTGTTGGTTCGATTTAGAATTTGTTTTATCTTTTGTATGCTTATGTATGCTTATGTTTTTCTCAATATTAATATTCACAACAGTGTATCAAATAAATATAATCCGATCATGGATCAATCCACTGTATTAAGGTTTTAATAATAAAATTAAAAAATCAGAGTAAGGTTGCAAATAATTGGACCTAGAATCGAAGTGATACATTATACTATTCTATTGTTGGCTTGAGCTCTAGGTGTCCAAGTCAAATTTCTCAGCTTTGACCATTCCTAAAATCTACCAACCATACCATCATATAAAGTCAATTATGCACACAGCGCAATGTTCATTTCTGCCGGTCATTGAACAAAACCTTCTGTCTTCCTTTCCCTGGGATTTGAGAGAAAGAGAGATGAGTTTCATGATGATGAATTATGAGGTTGATCACCAAAGGATCAAAACCAATGGAATATGGATGCATGTAGCAGAGAAAGGTACAGGTCCACTTGTTCTATTGATTCATGGCTTCCCACAATTCTGGTATGCTTGGCGCCACCAGATCAACTTCTTGGCTGATAAGGGCTACCACGTCGTGGCTCCTGATTTGAGAGGCTATGGTGACTCTGACTCTCCCCTCAGCCCCAGCTCCTACTCCATGATGCACATAGTTGGAGACCTCATTGGCCTAATAGATCATTTTGGTCAACAGAAGGTGAGATATATATAAAACTTCACCCTTTTATAACTGGTTCGCTCTGGAGCGCTAGCTTCTGTATACTTATGTGCATATATTTGTGATTTGAGAAGGCATATGTAGTAGGACATGACTGGGGAGCAGTTGCTGGGTGGTATCTGAGTTTGTTCAGGCCAGATAGAGTTATGGGGCTTGTCACTCTAACAGTTCCATATTATCCGAGGTCTCCGACCACTAAAACTATCCCATCGATCCAAAAGGTTTACGGAGATGGATGTCATGTCATTCAATTCCAGGTACATCATCCCCCTAAAGCCAACTTAGTCAATGATCAGAATTGATGGTGTGACAGCATGAAATCTGTGACGAAAAATACTCAAGTTATCTTTGTTTTCTTGCCTGAGAAGGAACCGGGAAGAGCAGAGAGAGCGTTTGCGAGGTATGACTACACGACAGTGATGAAGAAGTTCTTTCTTATAACCGACAAAATGATAGCCCCTCCGGACATGGAGATCATTGATTTCCTGGAAACCAAGTGGTCATTGCCACCATGGCTAACAGAAGAGGATATCCAGGTGTATGCTGAGAAATTTGAGGAATCTGGCTTCACTGGTGCTTTCAACTACTACCGTGCAATGGACCTGTAAGTATGCAAAGAATAATCATTTTTCTGCATATTCCTTTTAGGAGGAAGATATTAAAAACAATCTTACAAACTTCACATGCGTTAGGTACAGCCATCATATTGACAGGGAATATGGTCCCATTAATACAAATATATAAGATGTGGATAAGTACTGCACTGATCTTTAAGGGCATATGAAATTCAACCCCTAATTCATTCTCATGGTTAAATGAAAACAGAAAGTCTGTTTTGTTTGGTAGAATTTAGAACAGCTTTTTCAAATTAGTATTTCTGAATGATCCCATTTTCTAAAAGATCCAAGCAGCGTATTCTCATTCAGGTGAGAAATAGCTCATGAACAAAAGAAGTACGAAAGAGATTAATAGAGAAAAATATTACGAGCTTTCACATCATTAATCAACCCCATATCGTGACAGTTGATGCATAATCAACAGTATGTTATATTAGAGCCACAGAAAATGTGCATGAATTTGGTGTTCTGTTGTGACTTTACCTGCTGAAATGATGAACAGGACTTGGGAACTTCTTGCACCCTGGCAAGGATCAAAAATCACAGTTCCCGTGAAGTTCATAGTCGGTAACAAAGAATTTGGATTCCAGTCTGGTGGCGTAAAGGATTTTGTGGAAGGTGATGAGTTCAAGAGCCTTGTCCCGGACCTGGAAGTGGTTGTTATAGACGGACACCATTTTATTCAAGAAGAGAACCATCAAGAAGTCTCCAACCATATACTTTCCTTCCTGGGCAAACATCCAATGGATCAGTGAATCTGCATCATTTTGTATCAGCTTTGAGTGATTAAGTTTATGAGATGTGTGTTTTCTTTATCTGTTCTTCTTTAAGACATGTAGGAAATTCTTTGTTAATAGTCTGATGTAAGTATTTAATATGAGGTACCAATTAGCATTTTGTTGTCTGAAAATTCTGGAAGGAACATACCACCTACCTTCATAACGGGTATGGAGGCTTCAAAGTTGCTGTGGATACTTTTCTTTTGGTCAAGAGTTGATATGGAAGAATAATTAATCAATGTGGTTAAGGTAAGAAAAACCTTATAAATCAGCCATATCAGGTACTCAAACAATTAGATGCATAACTTCTTTTCATTTCTTAAGAAAAGGTGTAACATAAAATTTACAACTGATAATAGTAGAGTAATTGCAACAAATTGCTTACCAAATGATCATAAGCAGTGTGAAAGCTGGATAGCGGGTGAAGTTTTCCTTCTGGAGCCATGGGAATGGGGTTTTCAATGTTGATAAGTAATTGAGAGTGAAGAATAAGAAATTGAGAAGACTGAAAATTAAAAGAGATGATCCAAGTTATACAGCAACAACAGATAGGGCAAATCATCAAGAAATTAGCATACACTGTCTATGTACTTAGCAAGTTAGCCAGCAATTCCTTATATTAGTCTCCTTGGGTCATCTCACAGGTGACAAACAAAATACCTTACATTTTTCAGGTCAATGATTATTACCTTTCTGCATCAAAACTATGTTTGCAGTATTTGATACGTTACGCTCCTCTGTTCCAATTCAAACTTCAAAGTCATCATCTTTGACTGTTTGACAATGAGGAATACCAAACTCACCAAATTCCAAATCGTTTTCCAGAAGTTATAATTATAAAAATGGACTCTGTATGCCAACACACTCACACCATCAAGCACCTAATCGTTATTTTTTACAAGTCTGAGGATAAGGAATGATGAACATGAGTGAGGTAAGTCACCAAAGGATCAAAACAAATGATATATGGATGCACATAGCAGAACAAGGGACAGGGCCTCTCGTGCTTCTTCTCCATGGCTTCCCCGAAATATGGTACTCGTGGCGCCATCAAATTGGTTACTTGGCTAAACATGGCTACCATGTGGTTGCACCAGATATGAGAGGCTATGGTGACACCGACTCACCTCTCACTCCTAGCTCCTACTCTCCTCTTCACCTTGTTGGAGACCTTGTTGGCCTTCTTGACCATTTTGGTCAACAACAGGTACTGATTTATCTCTTTGTCTGCATATTTGGGTTTGTACTATGAGATTTTGATTATTTGTTAGTGTTAATTGAAAGGCATTTGTGGTGGGACATGACTATGGAGCTATAGTTGCCTGGCATCTGAGTCTGTTCCGGCCTGATAGAGTCAAGGCATTGGTTGCACTATCTGCTCCTTACTTTGAAACATCTTCAAGTATCAGGAGTATTGAATCTTTCAGGCAAGGATTTGGTGATGGATGTTATGTTTGTCAGTTTCAGGTTCTACTCTAATTCAAGCATACTCTCCTGCCAATTTTGTTTTTATACTGCGAATCAGATTCTCATATCTGAACATAATGTCACCTGATCAATAGTCAGTTTCACTGATTCACAGTTTGGTAGCATAGCATGTCATACATTCCGAAAAGTTAATGGTCTTAATAATTAGGTATTGTGTATAATTGTATCTTTTACATGGAGGTAGGAACCAGGAAGGGCAGAAAGATCTTTTGCGAGATATGACTATTTGACAGTGATGAAGAAGTTCCTGCTGTATAACAAGACAGATTATCTGGTAGCTCCACCTGGGATGGAGCTTATAGATTATCTGGAGACACCAGCAGTATTGCCACCATGGATAACTGAGGAGGATCTCCAAGTCTATGCTGAAAAGTTTGAGGAATCTGGTTTCACTGGTGCTCTCAATTATTTTCGAGCCATTGAGTTGTAAGTTTCCAATGTATATTCTTGGGTTTGAGGGTTTTAATCCCTATTATATTTACAGTTTGGGGGTTTGGGTATAGTAGATTCAACTTTGCTAATCTTACACTCGTTGCTTTGGAAATTGGAAATGAAAAACAGGTACTGGGAGCTACTGGGACCATGGCAAGGGAAAAGGATAGATGTTCCAGCAAAGTTCATTATAGGTGACAAAGATATTGGTTTTGATGCTCTGGGCACCGGAGAATATGTGAAAGGAGATGTTTTCAAGAGTCTGGTACCGAACCTGGAAGTCGTAATCTTAGATGGTGGTCACCACTTTATCCAGCAAGAGAAACCTCAAGAAGTCTCCCACGAAATTCTCTCCTTCATAAGCAAATTTTCTACAGAAAAGTTTCACTTAGTCTGAATAAGATTTTCAGTATTTAAAAAATGTATGAGATTCTTGATCTGTTTTAGATTGATGAACGAGCACAAAACTTACATGGTTTGCCCAGAACACCTTCCAATACTTTTTCATTCCCATATTTTCAACCTCAAAAAATGTTTCTGTAAAAAGAATACAAAGGATTCAGAACCAAGAACAAAATCCTACCCGTTCCTTTTAGCTGATTTTAGAAATTTCAGTACATTTTCATATACAATAAATGTTATTGAAGAAGCAGGAACATTTTTTAGAAGGTTTGGTGTAATCCCTCTGTAGAAGCCTCGAACACCCTCAAACCTGCAAGCCCCAGCAGTGAAAAGAAAGAATTTAGCTTCCTAAGATAAGAAAAAAGGAATGAATAGGAACGGACAAAAAACAACTCAAAGTATCAAAGAATACTGTTTTACTCAACAGGAGTGATCCCTAAAATCTGATATTACCGGATTGGGACTTCAACTAGTTAGTGTCTTGTTGCAACTATAACAACTATAGATCTATAGCTCTTTAATCTCTCTTTCTCTTTGCATTCATTAGCAATTCAATCGGATCTAATAAAAAGAAATTACATTGCCCTAACAAAAGGCATATGCTAAAAAAGTTGGTTTTATAACATATCTAGGCTGAATTTCATTCTTACCGCGCAGTTTCCCTTATCACATGCCAGCTATCCATATATCTTGGAATTCCTTCAGAACTAGGTCGTTGCTGGAAGAACAAGATATCATAAATCATCAATGTTACAACAAAACCCATGAAACAAAAATGACAAGGGCAACTTCAGAAGTTATGCTGAAGGGTTTTAACCATCTTGATGAATCCATTGTGATTAATAAAACCTCATACAAGGAACAACCAACTGAGACCATATAAAATGATAAAAAGAATTACAATAATATATGGATATACCTGCAATCGAGATCGTATAACCTGGGCAAAATAGACAACATGATGGCATTAGTGATAAGTAACAAAGGAATGAACATCTACAAATATAAGAATGCAAATAACATATGCCCACCTGGAATGGATATGATAGAAGAATGGCAGCGACTTTTGATGATGCCCCTAAGGCTGCATAGTCAAATGAATTCTGCGCAAAAAACCAGAGTACAAGAAGCTAGTTAACTTGCCTATTTAGTCTCCATCCAATGTGATCTGCAGACCCTTCAACCCAATTCACATTCAAATAACAGTAGCTCCAAAGAAAAAAGGTAATAGAAAGAATAATTTTTTTTGGATAAGTAATAGAAAGAAAACTTAATATATCATTAGATTCAAATTCTTCAAGTAATATAAAAGTGATCAATTGGGGAAGCAAAGAAATCCAAAAGATGGTAAAATATACCACACAGATTTCCATTTCTTAAGCTTATATACACTTTCCTGAATAATCATACATCACATGGCAAAGTTAGCTTGCTGTGAACAGTAAACATGTACCGCGAGCAGAAGAGATACCCAGTAATATGAATCCTAGTCTTCCCCAATTGACCATATCTACAAGTACATAAATAGATACACAAAAAGTTTTATAGCACCCGCACACAAAAAGTAGGGATTTCTTCAACTGGTGCAGTGAATCCTAAACCAGTGACTAGACAAATTTACCAACTGCCAAAGAGGACCCTATATTAAGAAAACATATGATTATAGAATTCCCAACTCTATATAATTTAGATGGGCCTACAGAACATCAAGTATATTGATAGAGATATACCAACACGGTATCCGAACTTCCAGAATTACTTGTGCTTTTTTTAGACTTCAAATCAACAATAATTTTACGGAGTTCTTCATATGCAGTGAATTGTATAGCACCGTGGGAGACCTGATGAAACAATACGAAAACGTTTAAGTTGCAAATTGTAATGAATGAAATACAAAAAAGTTTTTTGCAAGATTGATATGTGAACACACTACCAACAACAAGCTTCACATTCAGTCAGGTGCACAAGAATCTCCAGAAGCATTTCTTTCCATCTGCTCGGCAGTGTGGATAAAGATGTCTTCTGGAAACCCCCAATATAATCCTTTTATAACCAATCCATACAATTACAAATTCTTCACATGTTTCATTAATTTCTTTTGCAATTGATTTGATTATATTTCCACATAAATTTTTACATGAGAACACAACCTAATATGCTATTACTTAAAGTTATGCTAAAAGGGTTGAACACAATGGCTGTTATATGTCCACAGGAAAAGATTAGGTATCCTAAAATCCTCAGTAAAAGTATTTCCTATAAATGATTGTGTAAACCCCATAACTTTATCAATCAGGTGTTTATATTGAAGTGATCTAACATTTCCTTCAAAGGAACTTCAAGACCAGAAAACGGGTAGAAAAAGAAGAGACTAGGAAGAGGACCTCTTTGCTCTTTGTTATATGTCCAAATTCTTTGAAGAAATACAGTCATTATTTACTAATATTAAAAAAAAAACACATCTTTAGAAGGAAACAAAGACGAATTGGCTATTGAGGAATACAATAAGCTGATAGATAAGAATGTACCAGAAAAAGGCTAGGACCAAGACCTTTATACAGTGCAGCAAATCCTTCCTCTCTGATTATGGTTCTCAAGGCATCTGAAAGACATAGACATTGTGTGGTTAAAGGTTTACTAACAAGAAATACAAAACTATGAACATGATAAAAAAGGAATAAAATATAATAGCAGTTTATTCAGCAGATAACAAACAGCCCATGGTGGGGCCAGAATTAACCACAGTTGTGGTTAGCCCACAGAGAAAATCAAACTGCTTAATGTCTAAATCTATTCATCTTACGAAATAGCCATCTTCAAGTTCTAAAGGTCATACATCACTATTATGGTTTATCTTCATCACAATCTAATTGACTAAAAATAAGAATGATATATCAATCAAGGCAAACAAGGAACCAAACATTGCAGAGATCAAGTTGAGGTGAGATATGAAGCAGACCATAAAAACCAGAATATGGTCGTGTTTGATGGAGAGGAGTCTGAAGCTGCATTCTTGTTTTTACAAGCCAAATAGGATTTGTGCACAAAGAAACCTGACAAAACCACAAGTTTGCTATCATCTATAGGAACGACCTGGTAAACCCATGTCTACCTTCTAAAACATTAAAATGAAACAGAAAATGATGTGCTATTCTTCCAAATCCTTCTCAATCTTTGTCCCAAGCAAAATGTAAAACTATCACCTTCAAAAATAGCACCAACATTCAGGAAGGTGTTAAGTCTTTAACTAAGAGTTTGAGACATTCAAGTTCTCTTTTACTGATTCAATACACACTAATTTCTATCTTTTAAAAAGAATCAGACATGCCAAACACTCAGCAAGAACCTCAATTCCACACTCACCCTACCACATGATAGATGTAGGATAAATTGGCAAAAAGGAGTTGATTATACTTTTATTACACGAACAAAACTAAAATTTCCATCTCACAAAATTATTCTTAAGTTTGCGGACTCACCAGAGCACCAGCTTCAGCTGCAGAAGCAAGATGAAGACCAGGACTCAACTTCTCATCCCCATTCTTAGAATACCTCTGTTTGGCTCTTCCATAGCTACAAAGCACAGAACTTCCGGTTCATTCTCAACAGTTACGTAACTTTCCTAACCAGCAATCATCCATAAAGAACTTAAAACTTAAACTTGATCTTAAGGCATATACTAAAACCCTCACAAATTTCTTACATAACTAAGCATAGACATTTTTCGAGCAAAATTAGTCGAAAATGAACTTACTAAACTAAGGTGATCTTTACTACAATATGATCATATATCAGAAATTGCAGAATAGCACCACTACATTGTTACTTACAAGAAGAAGTATAAACCCCACGAAACAGTGGAGCCAATCACAGCCGGAGAGAAGCCAGCGTAGAGTCCTCTCAGTCCCTGCAACACGAAGCAGTAAATCATCAGAAACCCTAGGGATTTTACAGGAAGTGAAAAAGAGCAAGTGATTAAACTTAACCTCCGATCGAGCAATGGTGAAGATAGCGTTCGCCGTGTTCTTGTAAGTCGGAAGATTGGAGACTCGGCCGTCGTTGACTTGGAACCTGGTGCGGACGACATCGAGAGGATGCATCGCGGCGACGGTTGCGAAGCCGGCGACGGCGCCGGCGGTGGCGTTCTCCCACTGCCACTGCGGCGGCGACGCCGACGACATTTGGATTTCGCGAGACGATTTCGGAGTGGCGGTGTTAACGGAATGGTGTTGCGGTTAGGTTAGGGCAATCAGTAGGGATTTTCTTCTGCATTTCAAATCGAAAAGGCCAGCTCTTTAACTAGTAGTGACAAGGAAGCTTTGGCTTTTGAGCTACCTGTGCTCTCAGCTATGTACAGTGTTAAAGTTCTGTAAAACAGTCCATAAACGGCGTCGTATTGTGTCTATTTTGGATTTTTAACACCTAGATTTTTTTTTTTTTTATACTAAGTAAAATGTTCACCTGATCAACACATTACTAATTCTTAAATACTAATTCTACAAAAACGCGACAACAAGTAAAGATGAAACTGTAATAACATCAGTTTATCAAAGAGTTGATGAGCCTCATGTTGCTTATTATCTATGATACTACAGAGGAAACAAAGACCTAACTACTTCCATTCCTCTAGGCACTGTCATTACAAACATTAAGAGAATACATGGTTGTGGTCATTGTGACCCTTTATCAAAATTTCAGGTCTACAAAAATCAATTGCTGATGGTCATCGAGCTGAGAATAAAATAATGTATGAAACAGGTAACAAGACTTTGCTCATACTGTGTTATTCTAGTACAATGAAAGATAAACAAAACGGTCCAATAAAAGCTTTGCATCATTGAAGAAAAAAATTTTGATCTCCAGAAACATCTGGTAGACTATGTCACCAGAGTGATGAACCACCACTTGCTACTTTACATTTTAACAATCCTTGAGACCAGAGTGTCGCGCTTCTTTATCTGTCTCTCTGCCTTGCGAGTCTACACCAAAACATATAAGCCAAACATTAGTGAATGAAATTGCATACTGCCTGTACCTGGCAACAAGATAAAAATGGCTTTAGTAACAATAGGACGATAGATAATGAGTGCTGTGAAAGATCATTGCCACAAAACATTGACCAGGGTGCTTATGTGATACCGGTAAGCAAGTACAATGATGCCTATCCAGCTGCACACACATTTCAGTGTGCTACCCAAGTACATCACATCCATGCATTTTAATCCTTAGGAAATTTTGCAGATTTGTACCCCTAATTCCCACTACCTATTATGCCTCAAAACAAAACCAGATGCGCTGCTTATTCCTCGTATAGCATTCTCAACCTCATGCTTAACAACATCAAGCTACAAAACCTAAATTCTAACTATAATTCAAACTCCATGCTGCCTAGCAATAATGTTGCACCTGTGACCTTAACATATGACAACTAACTGCACTGGAAAAGATTTTCGTCCATACGAATGGAAGAAAGTCTTCTCTAGTGCAGTTAATTGTCATATGAGTACAGAAACTATCAACTTATCTACACATGCTACGGTGCTAAATTCATCAACTAAACTACACATACTACAATACACAACCCGAAACGAATCAAATCATAGAGCACAAATTTACCTCACTCCATCGAAACCACAGCACCAATTTCCTTCATCTTCGCCATAATCGACTCGGCCTCCTCCTTCGTGACTCCCTTCTTCAACAGGGTCGGCGCCTTCTCCACCAAATCCTTAGCCTCCTTCAACCCCAACGCCGTAAACGTCCTCACCTCCTTAATCACCTTAATCTTCGCCGCCGCATCAAAAGAATCAAGCTTCAAATCAAACGCCGTCTTCTCCTTCTTCTCCTCCACCTTCCCCGCCGCCGCGCCGCCCTTCCCGGCTCCCCGGAGCCCGCCGATTCCCATCCCCGGCATCATCATCACCATCGTCGGCATCTCCTTTATCCCCAGCTTCTCTCTCAGCACCTCCGTCAGGTCCGAGATCTCCAGCAGGGTCAGCCCCGAGACCTCGTCCGCGATCGCCGAGACATTCTCCGGCGGTGGCGGTCTCTTCTGCGGCGCGGCGGTGGTGTAGGTGGCGACGAAGTGGGAGGAAAGATGGGGTCTTGATCGGAGATTAGGGTTTTGGTGGAGGGTTTTGTGGATTTGAGAAAGTTGTGGGGAGATGAGTCGTAAATATCTCATTTTGTTGGGGTTAGGATTGGGATTAGTAGAGGGTGTTTAACTGGGCATTGTGATCATAAGGTTGGTCTGTTCATGGCTTTGAAGGTGGGAAAGAGAGAGTGACCGGTGTGCTGGGAAGAGTGAGAGCGGACCCTGGAGGTTGCAGAGAGGCTTAAACCCTACGGTGGAGGCTTAAGTTGGGCTTGAGAAGATGAAGAGTGAAATGACATGGTGGGCCAAGACCAATTTATTGGGCCTAGTTTATTATTTTTATTATTTTTGGGCTCGAATTTTTTATTATTTTTTTCATTTTGCTACCAATAATAAGGGTGATGATACATAATGTTCCTCTGTGTAGAAGCAAAAGCATGAGTAGAATCACGAATGAAATGAAGTTGTTCTGAATTATTGGTGTGAGTAGGATTCATAGTGTTGGTGTGAGTTCATGAATGAAATCAATTTGTACTAATTATTGCATTTTCATATCTTCTTTCTGATACATCTTCTTGAAAGTCATTTGATCAGGGATAGAAAAATGCCCCTAAAAATCCCCTGGGAAAGGAGTTATGCTCACACAATTCTATATGGAATGGGAGAAATCGGTAAATTGTATTCATTAATATGACAAGTGTGATTTAAGAGAATTGATGTTTGAGAAATTTGTCAACGTTCGGTTTCGAGACGAAATTCTCACGAGCCATGTTTCTCGCCATGATCATCTCATTAGTGGCATGGATTATGGTTGTCATTCTCTGTCAGTTTGTGGATCAATTATAAATGTTAGAGATGTTTTTTTTTGTTTAAGACAAAGCTAATAATCTTGTTTGGTTTCCGAAAAAAAATTATTCCTTTGCGAATTTTACTTGAAGATAAAACTAATAAGAAGTCAATTCCCTTCTGATATTTAGGAATACTAGAAAACTAACAAGGAAATAATAATTTGTTGTATTTTACTTAAATTCTAGTTTAGACCAAAAATGTTCTCCAGATGGACATTAGAAAAATTACACATAAAGTAGAACACCGACTGGAGGCTATGCTATATATTCTGGAGTCCAGAGTTGTATCCACAAAATCAAATATATTGATAATTAAGATTGACTTAATATTCCTGCAGCTGCCTGATCTCTCCCATTGAACCGGTAACTGGTGAAATGGACCCCTTCGATCTTAACAGTGAACTTAAAACATTGATCAACGAAAGCCTTATTATTCTCTGCATATTTCTGCATCATTTGCATTGCTGCCTCACTTTGTGTCACACAAGCTCTTGGTCAGAGCTTGCGATTGGCAAGAAAGTGCTAGAAAAAAGAGCAAGTTGGAGTGAGCCATAAGTTGCTTTAGTATTTTTCACTTCAAGACATTTAACATGACTTTAATGAGTTCTTGGGTGGCTAGCTTACTGTGTGTATTTATAGAAGACTGTGTAGAGAGCTATGAGGTGCTGGAGTTTTTTTTTCGATGAAGATGAGGTGCTAGAGTTGGTAGCTTCCTAAAAACTCTGTTGGAGTTGGTATGCAGCTATCAAGCTTTCGGTTGACTAGTTCATGATTATGAGTTAAAATGAGATACCTAGATAGGTACAAGCTAAGCTGCTAATAGAAGAACAAACCTTTTTGGTTTATAATCATAGTATGCTTGACCTTGACATAGACAAAGGTGCACTACAGTTAGCCTTGTGCCTAGATGGAGAGGTCCGAGATCTTATATGATGTTCCTTGTGTATTAAGTTTTGATGTGGGAGTCCATTGTTAAGTTGATTTATGTAAATATAGCTACGATATCAAAGAGTGGTTTTTCTTTTCAAAACAGTATTTTTATTAATGAGAATACTAAAGAGTAAAGAAAGTACATCTCTGCTGGCTGATACAAAAGCTAATGACTGGAAATAAGAACATCAAAAACAAAGAGAAGGTAATAGAACACCCATAATGATCATCAAGTGCTACATGTGATCAATTTCCAGTGACCCAGAAATCACAGTGTAATCAAGAGTTGACCATCCTGCAATTCTTTCTGATCTCTCCCCTTGAACCTGTAATTGGTGAAAGATTCCCCATCTTGACCATGGACTTGGCAAATTGCTCTAGGAAAAGCTGGTTGTTCTCTGCATATTGCTGAACCAATTGCTTTGCTACTTCACTCTTTGTAACAAGAACTTGGTCAGAGTTAAGCAGGCCCTTGTAAGCCAACAAGTTCTTGAAGTAGCTGTTGTCAAACTTTGTCGGACTCACAAAGTCCAGGAAGAACAGGTTCTGGTCTCCACCAGATCTTGGGCAATTGTTCCTCAAACTTGCAGCAAGTGACTGGTCAAGAGTGAAGTCAGCAAGCCCTCTTCCAGTTTGGTTGTAAAGTCTCTGTCTGAAAGTGGTGCATCTGGCATTTCCAATTGTGTGACTTCCTGTATATCAGATGTCACAAGATAAAAGTCAGGTCAGAAAATTCTTTAATATCCTCCAAAATCTTCATTGTTGACGAGAAATATTAGAAAGAAAAAATAACATTTGGAATAGCTAGTGATATCTATGGATCCCAATCCCAAGATATATATATAGTAGTTTTGGGGCTTCATTCTAACAACTTAAGCTTTGGAGAATAATGTAAAAGAATGACTTCATTCTGTTACACCCATAAACTGTAACCTAGCTATTTGGTGATTTTGAACACTTGGGACATAAGTAAATGGTGGGCAATCTTACCAGATAGTGCAACAAGATCAACAATGTTAAGCTTTTGCCTCTTGAACTTGGTGAGAATGGTTTGGAATGTGTTGTTTGGAGCAGGGATGTCATTGTTCGAGCCGCTTAAACTCGCGCTTTTGGAGTCTCTTCTTCCTAGTGGGACTTCCCAGTGTGGTCCTCCAGCCTGCAAAATGTAACATTTTCTTGGTCAGGTTGTGAATTTAGGCCAATTAGTGAAGCCATTGTAGCTAGTTAGCACTTACTAAAACAGTGGAGTCTCTAGCAGCTAGAGCCACAATGTCAGCACAAGACACAGTGCTGGGACATTCCTTTTCTATCGCAGCTTTGATCTCATCAATTACTTCAAGCCCCCGGATTGAATTCCGATTCGGGTTAGACGTCTTCTCGGTGATTATGTTCTTGCTACTGTCCAAAAGGATTGATGCATCACAACCCTGCAAAATTGACAAGTTTTTAACTTTAAGTCTCACATTGATAATGCTCATGCAAAAATTAGAGTTATGGGATATGAATTAGATAGAGACCTGGACAAAGCAGTCATGGAAGTGCAGCCTAAGCAAAGAAGCCGCCATTCTCGCCTCTCTTGCAACAGCCTTGGAAACAATCGACTGCACAATCTGTTGAGCTTTGGGGCAAGAGTGATCATAGAACTGTGGGTAGAGATAGCCACCATGATTGTAATTATTGGTGTGACAGAAACAAAGTGGAGCAAATGCAAGGAGAGAAAGAGACAGGAGGAAGAGCAAAGACTTGGCCATAATAATGTTCTGCCAAGGCAAGTTGAAATTGTGTAGGAGGAAGAAAAGTTGTAAGGCTTTGCTTTGATGATTGATAGGTTGTATATACTTGAGGTATTTATAGAGGAGAGTTTGTACACAATGAAAGAGAGTGAGGAACATAAAAGTTGGAGTTGGTATAGCCTATACTATGGAGTTGGTATCCAGCTTTGAAGCTTTTGGGCTGACTGGTATGTTCACCATGATTATAGGGTTTTTATAACACATCCTAAAGCAGATCGATGATTAGTTGGGAATTAATTCCAAGCTGGTTATAGAGAAGCAAACCTTTGTGGGTTGTAGTGGGAGTTAATTTCCTTGTCATGGAAACAATTGCAATCTAGGGGATTTTAGGTAAATTATTTAGATCAATCCCACCCTGCTGATCTTGGATTCTCAAAAAGCCAATAAAAATTAACATGCTAGCAAGCAAGATTAATGAAGCTTTGTTCCATTTCACTTAGAAGCATCTGTAAGTGTGTTCATGACAAACCCTTTGCCTTAAAGCTAGTAAATTGTTGGGATTGATTGAAGCTTTGTTCCATTTCACTTAGAAGCATCTGTAAGTGTGTTCATGATGACAAACCCTTTGCCTTAAAGCTAGTAAATTGTTGATCGAAAAGTTTTGATTAATAAACACATGGTCCTTCTCAACTCTTGGGTGAAAAAGTTTCACCATTCCATATGAGACAAGAGCTGGTCAACCTGGAAATGTTCTTGATCCTTTTTCAGATGAAAAATAAAAGGAGGATAGATAGTAGGAGTAGTTTCACCTGCTCTGTCGTCTGTCGATAAAAGCTATAAGAACAAAAGAGTCGATGACTCGAAGTTTCTGAAATAGCAAGTAAAATTTGAAACCTCCATCAATCTTCCTTCCTGTGACCAATGTTTTACTCAAGTTATCTTCACACTGAATTTCAATGGATCATCCATTGACTCCATAAGTCAATATCAAATAGCAGTACGCACATGTCTGTTTCTGTACCCTAAACTGTTCATGGATTGGCATAGGTTTCTTCCTTTATCTAAAAAAGATTTTAAGAGCACGTCAACAATTATAGGGAGGAATATCATTGAACTAGTTAGGGTTCGGTATTTGATTCCTACTTTAACATCACATTAATCTTTGCATTATTCATCAAGCTTTATCAGTGTGTCTTTTTGACTTGAGGATCAATGATATTGGTAAACTAAATTGGGTATTTGTTGTCTTTTGAACAGGTGTCTGGACATATCGCATATGGCATGGGAAAAGTGAGAGTATAATTAGTAATTTAACTAATCTAAAGCATGCATGTTCCTTGTGAATATTAGGTTAATTAATATGTGCGTGGTTATCCAATAATATTGTTACAAAGAAATATAGCTCCTTTCAAGGCTCATATTCTTCACTGGGAACACTATTAATTATAGTTCTAAAAAGAGATATTAGCATATAGCTCGTTTATACTTCTAGAATTTCTTGTTTTTGGTTTCTTTAATGTACGTACCCGGCTTAAACTTTGATGCTTCATCTTATAGTTTGCAGCATAAAGATCGCTTAATTAGATAGTTTCATATGGTTCATTTCTTACGTAATCCTCGCGGGTAAATCGTGTTTATGTAATTTTCTTACACTTTTTTTTTTGGATATTTAGCATTTTAGCTCATCGGTTGAAGATGAGTTTGAGCTATAATCCTATTAATTGGTACTTTAGCACATCGATTGGAGATAACCTAAAATAGGATGTGTGAATTGTAAAATATACCATTTTATAATTATGGCTCTTTTTTCTTCTAATACATTAATGTATGTTTTAGTCATTTAACACAATAAGCTAGTAAGGATGGTATTTAAAATGGGTGGTGCTATTCACAGTTTCACACCATGTATATATGATGATTACAGTCAATCATAAGCAAATTCAATAGGTGCTTTAATTTGTAAATAAATTGAATTATAGTAATTATAGAAGAGAGAGATAAGGTGTGTGAATATAGCATTATCCTTTCAATATTCTCAAAAATTGGTGTAGACAAAAATTAACAAATCTAATTTGGAAAAACTAACAAGATTGGAATGTATTTTTATTTCATCATTTTGATTCTTCTTTTGTCATATAATATTTAATGTATTTAAAAAAATATTACCTTAGTTTGATTTGGTTTAAACAGATTCTGACCATTCAATTTTTGTATAGGGGTTGTATATAATTGAAGACACAACCCTAACAGCAATCTACATAGTAGAGAAATTTTAAATACACACCCTTAATATCTTAATACACATCTTTATTATTTTATGTTTCTATTGAGATTTTATAGGTAAGTTAAATGACCAAAATATACATCTATTATTAAAAAAAAAATAGCTCTAGAAGTATTCTTTTTCAACGTCTTCTACCCTAAAATCGTCGAAAGCATGTCTTCTCCCCTAACCCCAACTCTTCTCCACAATTCATTTGAGTTGTTTTTTTTTTTTTTNTTTTA
>NC_020491.1:8977668-8980059 GCF_000184155.1 Fragaria vesca subsp. vesca
TTTTTTTTTTTTGTATTTGTATCAGCTTTAGTTTAATCTTGCATATCATATTGTCAAGTGCTGCATTTTTATCATGACATGTTTTATCGAATAACTAGCTATCTATGTTCAATAGCTACTGTACTTCTACAGTTCTACTAGCTTGTGAATTTTGCAAACTTGTATTGGTAATTTGGAGTTGGGATATAACAATAATCATTTGATTATAAATTGAATGATGATAACAAAAAATTTCTAGCAAAAATTAGACGAAATAATATGTAAAAAGAGGTACCAAATGGTAAATATACATTAATTATATTAAATGATAGAATATTTCATAAATTAAGGGCATTTTAAGCAGTTTGGGATGTGTATCAAGTATAATACTGAAATGAAAAACTTGATAGGTGGTGTATTAAGTAAGGGGTGTGTATTAAGATATTAGGGGTGTGTATTTAAAATTTCTCTACATAGTATACTTGAATCAGAGGAAAAAATAATCACTGAAAATGAGCTTAAGCTTTTTCATCCAATTTGCTTGCTTAGTGTCGTCCTTGCTTGTATCCGTTACCCTAGTTCATGCTCAGACAAGGGTTTTCGATGTGACAAACTATGGTGGTCGTGGAGACGGAATAACAGATAACAGCAAGGTACTTTTACTTTTAATCCAAGAGATTAAGATAATGAAGGTGTAAGTCAGTGAGTTGATGACTTTGTTGGTTAACATGCAATTCATCTTTCTATCCGGTTTGTTATTTGGGTTTAATTTTAGGCCTTCATTGATGCATGGGACGGAGCTTGTCAAAACATAGGAGGAGGTATGGTGCTGTTCCCACAAGGCATCTTCATGGTGGCTCCGGTGGTTCTTCTAGGTCCATGTAAGGGATCAATGGAATTGCGAATTCAGGGTACCCTACTGGCTTCTAGGAAGCTCAGTGATTTCCTTGGTATTGACCATTGGATCACCATACAATACGTTAACGGGTTGCTGATTAGTGGTGGAGGAACCCTAGATGGCGTCGGAGCCGATGGTTGGCCCTATAATGATTGCCTCCAACATCCAGGCAGTTGCAAGCGACTCCCTGCTGTAAGTGCTTCTTAGTTACACTGCTGGTTGAGGTTTCATTTTGTTTTCTTTTTGCATATTTGGGGTGCTCGATTGTTCCTACATTAGTTGGATCAGACGTGAAATTAAGCAAGAAAGGTGAGAATATTGACGCTTTCGAGCTTAGGGTTTAGGGTTTCGGTTTTTGTTGCGTTCAACTTGCTTACTTATGAGATCCATTTGCAAAATATATCTTCTATCACTAATACTTGTTACCCATTAAATGGTTGGTCGACACTTAAAATTGGGGATGACAATGTTAGGATTATATATACCTAGTTATGTGATTAATTAATTAGTCCTAAGTCTGTGTTTAGCTGCTAATTAATCAGCTTTAAAGCAAAAACATCTTATATACTGTGGTTTTCCTACATCTTATGCCTTATTAGTTTCTATTTTCTCTCTTTTGCTTTCTTCTTCTTCGTCAAACTATTGGACAAGAATACTGATGCTAGATGTCTGCTTACTTCTGTGAGTTTAACATTTAGTTTTAATCCAACCGCAATGTCTAAATAAGATGAACAAACAATTATTAATGTTAAAACTAAATGTTAATATTTTAGGTGACATAATCCAACCGCAATGTCTAAATAAGATGAACAAACAATTATTAATGTTATGTCACACAAGGACACATATATACCATAACATCGCTCAACAGCAAAAACATCCACATCAATCTCTTTGCATGCAAGGACGTGCTTGTTAGCAACGTCAACATATTAGCTCCGGGAAACAGTCCCAACACCGATGGAATCCACATTGGCAGCTCACAGAACATCTATATCGTGCATACAAACATATCGACCGGAGACGATTGCGTCTCCATCTCCTCCGGATCACAATACATAAACGTCACCGGTGTCCAATGCGGTCCAGGCCATGGAATAAGCATCGGAAGCCTCGGCAAAGATGCCGGTGACACTGTTAACGACTTGTATGTAACACACTGCAGATTCGTGGGTACTCAGAATGGTGTGAGAATCAAAACATGGGCAGATGCTAAACCGGGAACTGTTTCGCGTGTTAGCTTTGAGCACCTTGAAATAGTTAATGTGGGCAATCCCATCATTATTGATCAAGAATATTGCCCTGGTGGTGGTTGTAGTACACAGGTACGCAGGGGCGGCCTTTGGGCTGTGCGACGTGTGCGGTCGCACAGGGCCTCCGATTTTCGGGGGCCTCCAAAAAAATATATATATGTATGTATAGTTATATATCATAAAGGTAGATATATTCACATAAGTTGTAATAGCAGAATTGGCTAGAGACTTTTTGCATTATCCTCACAACCCAAGTTCGAA
>NC_020491.1:8980226-9006417 GCF_000184155.1 Fragaria vesca subsp. vesca
ACTATGCCTCAGTTCATTTGATTTGGTTTGTATAACTCAGAAAATTGAACCTTTAAGGATGCACTTATCAGAAAGGTGTAGGAAGCGTCATCGTTGTATAAGTTTTCAGGTTCCTTCAAACTTAAAGACAACTCTTTTTGCTTGCTCATTTGACTGACTTTGAATTTGCAAGAGGATATTATAGTTTGTGAAATGGAGTCCACCATGTTTGATGTCATGCAAAGCTTTCTAGTAGTTTACTCTTTATATGGATCATATGCATAATATATGTTCTTATATATTATGATTGTGGCAATCCATTTATATTAGGCATATAACTTGCACACCAAAAAAAAAAGGCCACATTTAAAAGTTTGCACAGGGCCTCCAATTACTCAGGACCGGCCCTGCAGGTACGCAACTATATATATGGCGTTCGACTACTTCAGTGTTAACAATTAGTTACACTTTTGGTTAAACACTTAAAACTGTTTCATTCTGTACGTGCAGGTGTCCTCCAAAGTCCAGATTGGGGATGTTAAGTTCAATGACATTAGAGGCAGTTCTGCCACAAACGAGGCAGTTGTCCTGAAATGCAGCCAAAGTGTACCTTGTCAAGATATCGAGCTGACGGACATCGACCTAATTAAAGAACGGAGGACCTGGAGGACCGGCGGTTTCATTGTCCTATAATGTAAGAGGCAGAACTTACGGCATACAAAATCCCCCATCGAGTTTACAACCACCGGTAGCTTCTTCTACTGAATTAGAGGACTATAACCGAGTACAGAACCCCTAAACAAGTCTAAAGACAGTGCGCAAGTGAAATAGATCGAGGATGCTATATAGTAACTTGGGATAGTTTCACAGTACTCTAGCCTATTCTTTATTTCTAGCAACATTGCGGATAGGAACCATTATCATATTCTGTGATCATATGCAACAAAATAATATCGAACCATTGGTGGTTTATGAATATTACTGTTTTGGTCACGCTCCTCAGCGAGAGAGAGGTAATTGTATCAAATGCTTCTAGGGTTGGATGCGGGCATGCCACAACGCGGACGCGGAATGTAATAAGATACGCTAACTTGAACTTCTAAACAAACGAAAGTAGGGCTCTGGTGTCACCTCGCGGGTGAGGATTTACAAGTAGCCTTCCAACGTTAAAATCGATACTCAGTTTGAAGCTAGTAGAGCAATGAAAGGAAAGTAAATGGGCGAAAACTCCAGAGAGCTTTGAAAGTAAAAGGTGCTAAGGCAAGATGGTTTAGCGTCAGATTCGACTAGGTCGAGGGTTTATAGTTAGTTGTGTTTGTATTGAGAGATTGTGTGTATGGACTGATCCCCGAACCTGGCCTCTTTATATAGTGGTTCGCAGATAAACGATAAAGATACAAACCTCACAATCTAAGTAGGTTTCTGCTACTTGAGTTGTACAAGGTTTCGTTTTACTTACCAACTAAGTGACTGGGTGATGCATGCCCAGCTACACAAGTAGACTTTGCATAGGTCACAGGTATCGACATTCACTTATCAGAAAATTCTTAGTTTCCAACGCAGAATTAACCACTGAAGCTCTTTCTTATCCCGTGAGATGTTACAGTCCACATAGGAATCTACCTCGCGCATCCTCATGGCTAAAACCTAGAAGAGCTTATTTTTTAAGGTCACATGTATTGGCCCAAATGTTGTCCAAGACTTATTTAATTTAGTCCTGGACTTAATTCCTAACTGGGCTCAAACAATTACATCAATTATTTGATTATGGATGAATAATAAGGCATGTATGGCATCTGATCATTCTGATGTTATCAAATCTTGTATACAACTCGGATTCACAAACTCGCAACAGTACATGGCATACCTGAATGTATGACGTACAATTGAAACATATGCTCACAGTTGCCGATTCATGATTAATTACCAAGGAACTTCCGAGATGAGTATGCAATGATTTCAATTGGTAACATAGTATTACAACATGTAAACCTAGCTTACAACATCGTGCAATGTTGAACAGGTTCTAAAACTTGAAAACCCTCGCCTGTCATACTGGTACAAGTTAGCTGAAATTCACTGTCATAGGTACATAACGTTCAAATTTCACCACATTTTCTTTCGGTTTCTGGTCTCTGTATTCCTTGTCAAGAAGCAGGAGGGTGTTCCCAAAATTGGAATGTATTTACATTTTCATCATTTTGATTCTAACATTCTTTTGTCATAAATAATTTACCTTATTTTTTTCAATCAAAAAAATATCACCTTAGTTTAGGAGAAATTTTGGTGATATTAGAAGGGGGGCCGGGGTGACCTTCCGATTAATAGACACAAGGCTATAATTACTGGGATGCCGCGTACAGAAGATGATTTTATCCAACTATGTATACATAATTATAGAATAATTTAAGGAGAATATGACTCTTTTCTTTAAAACAAGATTGGAATATCCATTAACATTTTCATCATTTTGATTCAGACGCCCTTTTGTCATTAAAATTTACCTCATTTCGTTTTGGTCTAACATTCTATATAAATGAAGCACAACCCTAACAACAATGTTCATACTCGAATCAGAGGAAAAAACTATCACTGGTTAAAAATGGGTTTAAGCTTTTTCATCCAGTCCGCTTGCTTAGTGTCCTTTCTTGTATCCGTTACCCTAGTTCATGCTCAGAAAAGGGTTTTCGATGTGGCAAATTATGGTGCTCGTGGAGACGGAAGAACAGATAGCAGCAAGGTAATACTAACAATATACTCTTACCGTTAATACAAGAGATTAAGATAATGAAGGTGTAAGTCAGTGATCAGTTAAGATTTTGGTTAACAATTCATTTCGGTTTGTTATTTGGTTAATTTCTAGGCCTTCATTGATGCATGGAATGGAGCTTGTCAAAACATAGGAGGAGGTACGGTGCTGTTCCCAAAAGGCACCTTCATGGTGGCTCCGGTGGTTCTTCTAGGTCCATGTAAGGGATCAATGGAATTGCGATTTCAGGGTAACCTATTGGCTTCTAAGAAGCCCAGTGATTTCCTTGGTATTGACCATTGGATCACCGTACAACGCGTTAACGGCTTGATGATTAGTGGTGGAGGAACCCTAGATGGCCTCGGAGCCGATGGTTGGGGTTTTAATGATTGTCTGAAAAATCCAGGCCGTTGCAAGCAACTCCCTGCTGTAAGTGCTTCTTACACTGCTGGTTCTTTCTGCATATTCGGGGGTGCTCGATTGTTACTACATTAGTTTTTTTTTAAACCCTAAACCCTAAACTCGATTGTTCCTACATTAGTTGGAATTGAATGAAAGAAATATGGAACATTTGCCACTTTCGAGTTTAGAGTTTAGGGTTTTTGTTTCAACTAGTTGCTTATGATTTGCCAAATATGTCTTCCATTACTAATACTTGCAAATTAGGGATAACAAGAATGGTGCTAGATGTTTGTTTACTTCTGTGAGTTTAATATTGGATTTAGTTTTAACATTAATAACTGTTTGTTCATCTTGTTAATTTAGACATTGCGGTTGGATTTTGTCACACAAGGACACATAGATACCATTACATCGCTCAACAGCAAAAACACCCACATCAATCTTTTTGCATGCAAGGACGTGCTTATTAGCAACGTCAAGATTATAGCTCCGGGAGACAGTCCCAACACCGATGGAATCCACATTGGCAACTCACAGAACATCTATATCGTGGATACACACATATCCACCGGAGACGATTGTGTCTCCGTCCTCCCCGGATCACAATACATTAACGTCACCGGCGTCTATTGCGGTCCAGGCCATGGAATAAGCATCGGCAGCCTCGGCAGAACTGCTGGTGAATCTGTTAGTGACTTGTATGTAAAAAACTGCAGATTCGTGGATACTCAGAATGGTGTGAGAATCAAAACATGGGCTGTGGATGCTAAACCGGGAACTGTTTCACGTGTTGGCTTTGAGCACATCGAAATGGATAATGTGGACAATCCCATCGTTATTGATCAAGAATATTGCCCTGGTGGTGGTTGTAGTAAACAGGTACGCACTATATCTGGTATTCCACTACTTGAGTGTTAACAATTGGTTACAACTTTTGGTTGAACTGTTTCAATTTGTGCAGGAATCCTCGAAAGTCCAGATTAGGGATGTTAAGTTCAATGACATTAGAGGCAGTTCTGCCACAAAGGAGGCAGTTACTCTCAAATGCAGCCAAAGTGTGCCTTGTCAAGATATCGAGCTGAAGGACATCGACCTAAAGAACGGAGGACCTGGAGGTCCGGCGGTTTCATTGTCCTATAATGTAAGAGGCAGAACTTACGGCATACAAAATCCTCCATCCAGTGTAAAACCACCGGTAGCTTCTTCCACTGAATTAGAGGACTATTCTTCCACTGAATTAGAGGACTATAACTGGTACTGAACCCCTCTTGGAGTCTGAAGACGGTGCAAGTGAAATAGAGGATGCTATACAGTAACTTGGATAGTTTCACAGTGTACACTAGCAGTCTAGCCAATTTTTATTTCTAGCAACATTGCAGATAGGAACAATTATCATGTTCTATGGGAATAATGCAACAAAATAATATCGAAGTATTGGTTTCTCAGTGTGAATTACATCTCTATCATGGAGGAATAATAAGGCATAGATAGCATCTGATATTGTCAAATCTTGTATACAACTCTGATTCAAAAACTGGCAACATTACATGGCATACTTGATTGTATGAGAATTGAAACTTCCTCACAGTTGCCTAATCAAGTTTCCACATTACCAACGAACTTCGGAGATGAGTATGCATTGATTTCAATTGGTAACTTAGTATTACAACATGTAAACCTTACAACATCATGCATTGAGATTTGTTTCGGAAACATTAAACAGGTTCTAAAACTTGAAAACCCTCGGCCTGTCATACCGGTACAAGTTAGCTGAAATTCACTGTCACAGGTACATAACGTTCAAATTGCACCATATTTTCTTTCGGTTGCTGGCCTCTGTATTCCTTGATAAGAAGCAGGAGGGTGTTCCCAAGAAGCTTCACTGGCAAAGGAATTATTAAGATCTTCTGCTCGGCTGTAGCTTTGCCCTGCTCCACTTACCTATATTTGTAACCCAAAACATGATTAGAAAATTTAGAGAATTAGAGATGTTGAGCCAAACCTTTTTGCAGATTTCTTTGGTTACTGACTGGAGCTCAGTTCCTCTTGCCTTGGCAAGGTCTATTTACACTCTTTTTATTTTTATTTTTTCTGGGAAGGAATTTCCATTTTGCAATTACTAGAAATATGATATATAGAATTCATATGCTGATTCTTAGGTACAACTACAAATAAGGATCCCCGAATAGCAGAGGTTTTGTAAATCACCCGAATACACCAACTCAAACTCATTAATCTCGCATGCATAAGCAATTAGGCAATAAGCCATAAAGAAATTAATCACTAGCTAGTACTTGTTCTGTGAGTTATGGTGGTAATATTTATTCACAGTTTCTAATCAGTAACTAGTACTCGCTATGTAAGTTGTGGTGGGTAATGGATACTCACAGTTTCTAAGCAAGCAGATACAATTGTCATGCCTGGCAATGCATCAATACCACGCTGCACATGATCAAATAAAAGCCATGGCGAAACTGAGACTATTTTCAAAAACCGGAAAACTTGGAAGTTAACAGAAAACTGCCTACCTTTCCACCAACGTGAGTTTTGTAAATAAACCCTCCACAACAGAAAAGAGTTGAGGACACAATGAATCTGATCCAAGACGATTCATTCAAACATCAAGCTTCAGATAAAAGGTACACATATACTCAAATGATATAACATATATTAATCACGTACTTCATTTATACTATTGAATTGAGTTAAATCAATGCTACCAATATCAGATAACACACATCCAGGGAATGTGCATGACATATATGATATATATTCAGTGCAGGAACTGCCTTACATGCATGATAACACTCCAAATATAGCCCATCCTCTTGTACTGTCACCACCTTGGTTCTGCCTATATTCTGCAAAAATGAATGAAACAAGCTATGGTTTCAATTCAAAATGGAGCTAACTTGAAGTATGTCTTTCAGCTAATGCTATTTCCACCATACTAACAGATATAAAAGTTGTTTCCAGCTTCCCTAATTGTCCATTTAACTTGACCCTAATGATTCCTAAAAAGAGTATATGACATTATCTAGGGACTCATTCGGTCTGCCAATATCACATTTCACCAGAAAGATGCAGCAAGAAGAATTGCTTTAATATGACATACTACATTACATCTCCAAAACTTATGCTACTAACATTAGTTGGAAAAAAATGGCTGGCTCAGCCAAGTACTGGCCAGGCCCCTCCATGGAGCTTAAAGGCCCCACAGACAAAATGCTATGACTTAATTTTTTCTAAGGTAACATGGTATTATCCTTTAGTAGGTCTAGGGTGCCTCTTGATGGTATGAAACAGAGGGAAGATCCACAGTGAAAGCAATATGAGCTTACCACACATTTTGGCAAGACTAAATTGGACAGGCTCATGACCCTCTATTGGAATAGTCACATTAACTTCATATGGAGTATCACGAGTTCTTTTACCTGAAAATTGAAAATAGATATTAAGAGCGTTTATAAAAAATAAAAATTAATTAATTAATTAAAAAAGGGGGAGATCAGTACACGACTAGCGCCACTGAAGTAAAGGATAAACCTTACATCTCCAGTCAATATTCAACACAGTGGGTGACAAAGTTGTAGGAGGGCTCCCTTTTAATCCTGACCCTGATAATCTAACCTCCAGGCCACTTTCTGGAAAGACCTGCAATTGTTACATCAAACAAAGGCAGTGAAGTTAGACCAATTTATTCAATAATGAAAGGCCTCTCATGCATCAAAGTGTAAGTCACGTACTTTAACAATAGGTTTTTGCACCAAAGTGGACCGGGAAGCAATTGCAGTCATATAAAGGGTAACATGTATTTGTTGAGTCCCGAAGCTGCAAAATGCAAATTTCTTTGGTTATCTGATGGATGGTATATTTACGTTTGGGGCAGATTAAATGAAGCAAAACAACTCATGGTAACTTGCATGCCTAAATTCATGGTGAGGCTTTTCATATCCCAACTGAGTCATGCCATCATAAACCTGCAAGTTTGAGAAAACTGATTCTTCAGTAAACAATCGAGGCTTACATGCAAACTCATTTGCATCAGCAATGACATAAAAATTCTTACAAGTTCCCACGACCTGGGGTGGAATCCAACAGTGAATCCCCTAAATACTCGAGGACCTGGTTTCTCGCATGGAATTGCAAGTTCAAGGAAGACTCTAAGACATGTAGAAACAGCATTAGAATTGTGGAAACACGATTCTCTCGTAATGGACTAATCAGTGTTTGAAATATTTAACTTATCCTAACCCTCTCCATTTGTAAGACACATCACAAACCCAGCAATACTGAATCATAAGCAAGCTTTTCTAGTGATACTAAACCAAAGACTTGATGGGCAGCCTAGCTCTGATAATCTAATACCAAAAGATTAAACTAAAGTGAAATTGGACAACAATGTTTACTAGCATACAATAAGCCATCCCATAAAAATCACAAATTATAGAAAAGACATCTTGGTTGTTGAGACACACAAATGTTTTTCACCCTGGTAAGCTCCTATGCTGATAGCATGCAACATTTGTTAACTAACTTGGTGCTATATTTCACTTTGCATGAACACAATTACTATCTTCCAGTAACTTTACAGGTTTATGCGCTTAAAAGTTCTCATCAATATAAGACAGACCTCATATCCCACCCTATTTGTCTTCAGAAAGTAACTCCAAAGATCAATTCATACACGGAATGGCAGATTTGGGAAATTGTGACGCAACACAAAGTAGAATTCAAGGTTCTTTTTTAAATACCTGCAAGGCGACTCATACGTGATATTGCAGATGCACCCAAGTCCACCTGAAAAAGTAATAAACAGTCTCACATACAGAATTGATGATAGTCATAGATGCAATTTAAGGAGCAGCAAATTGTAGGAGAGAAGCTTTTTGGAGAAAGGGTGTGGCAGTGAAACCTAAACTCTTGTTAGTGGTTTAATGTCTAACGTAGGGGTTTATAAACTTCTCCATTTATTTGGAAGTATCAATTCCTAGTAACAAGGGACCATATCATCTACTAGTATAAATAACAACCAAACATGAGCTTTGAATTGAAAGTTTCGCAAACCTGTGCATTGTCCATTTAAACAATTCCCGCATATAATGTTAACCTGAGTTTATAGAAGGAAGAAAAATTAAACAAGATGATGAGACAAGTACAATACCCGGGATTGCTAAACAAATAATCCCCTTTCAAATGTTCACCTCTTAGGAAACAAAATCAGGGTGTTGAAGGGGGAATAGTTTTTCCAGCATAAACCTACCTGAGCTGTACGTCCCATTTTATCATAACTTTGTTCACAATTCACCAGATCACCATTGTAAAACCCCTACACATCAAGTAACTGAGATAACTATAACAACACATTTTCCTACTCATGCCGCATAGAAATGGTGAATAGTTTGAAACCAGAAAACTCACTTGAACAAAGTCTATATGCCCTGAACCAGAAACAAAGTGGTTGAACTTGTCAAATCGACCAAAATCAACATATCCCTGCATCACAAGGAGCACTCAGACTCGGTACACAAATGAATA
Source organism: Fragaria vesca subsp. vesca (assembly GCF_000184155.1). Taxonomy (NCBI): domain Eukaryota; kingdom Viridiplantae; phylum Streptophyta; class Magnoliopsida; order Rosales; family Rosaceae; genus Fragaria; species Fragaria vesca. The sequence continues at coordinate 8,988,895 of NC_020491.1, forward strand.
CATCCAAAATGTCCATTTACCTACTCAGCTTTCTTGAACTTTTAAAGCTTACTAAAACCATGATTAACAGCATAATTACACAAAGGATTTCGCAACGTCTCATATTCATGTGTATTAAGATATACAACCATTAAAAAAGAAGTAAAATTGAAAGAAAACAACGAAAAAAATTAGTTGAAAACATGTAATGTACTACCGTTTGTGATCTACTCTCCACATCTTTGCAGAATCGAACCACCAAATCGGCATCCTGCATCGAAATGAACTAAAAATCACACCTTTTCGCTTCTGGATTACATTATCAATCACATTCAAACTTCCAGAGGAAAATTAATACACTAAACATAACGAAAAATTGAAATTACCTTCCCTTCATACTCAAAATGATGTCCAATCCAGCTACTCTGATCATCAAATTAAGAGAAAAACGACTTGAAACAAAATCAAATCCCAAACTTGAAGCAATGCTAACTATCACTGAGCAATTCAAAAGCCGAAACCAGTCGTTTCAGAAAGGATACAAAATCGACGAGGCGGCTAGAGTTATCGAAGACGTAGCAATTGGATCTCGGCGCCGAAACCGAGGCCGCCGGAAGAGCGTTGAACGCGAGAACTGAAAAGGAGAAGAATCGGAAGCTCTGAAATTCAGAGGAATGGCCGTGGATTATCGGGAAATGTGAGGGAATGAGGACGAACCTGAAGCTAGTGAGAGGAGAATGCGAAGGGAGGAAGATGAAGAAGGCGAGGTGAAACGACGTCGCAGGGTCAGCATTGTAGTGACTGGTGAAGAAGGGCGCGCTTCAGATTTTCTGGGCTGTGACCCGGTTCATATATATTAGGATATGAATGTTAAAACATAGTATAATATTATTTTTCATATTTAGAGTGTTGGCGAACATTTTCCGTGTATCTTCACATACATATATGGATGGTCAGGATTAGAGAAAATAATATAGAAATATGGTAGTCAAATATATAAATTGTTATGAACAGTTAAGATTGTATCGTGTAAATACACGTCGTGCATACAAGAATTTCCACTTTAAGTCTAGTTACCGTCAAGTTAATACTTTCGGTTCTAAGTCTAGATTAGTGAGGCTGTTGTCATGAAATGGATCTCTCCTGCCTAAACTGGATTAAACTTAATTTTGATTGATCAGTCTCGGATTCCTCCGTTGTTGCAGCCTGCTGAGTTTGTTCTAAGGCTCTACTAGTAACTTTGATTGCTAATGTTTTAATAGCTAAATGCCTTGCTCTCAGGATTTTAGCTCCTTAAAAATTTAACCACAAGGATCTCCATTCACTCCACGTAATTTATGTGCTCACTGCTCAAATTGGTGTCGTGGAGGCTGATTTGCTATCAGCATTTTATGGCGAAACGTTATAGCTAATATGAGTCATTCTGTTCATGACCCGAAGATTTGGTATTATAGATGAACTTCAATGTTTTTCCTCTTTCATTTTCCGCTTACTACATTCGTCCTTAAACACTAAACCGTGGTGTATATCCACTGCAAATTAAGAGACGTCTTGAGTTTAGCTCCTAACTGTATATCAATTTGTTTTAACAACCTTCAAACTGTTCTCCCCTTTGTCACCATTTTCTAATATGGATCATACCCCAATTTTTTTCAATACCTATACAAAATAGTAGTATATAACTCAGAACCGTATGACACATGTTTGGTATGAAAATCTTATGTTGACCTAATACTCATAACACTCATGACTGCTAGGTGATATCTTTGTTGATTGTTTGCTCAATTTTTTTCTTTTAATCTTTGGTATAGTTTTTTTTTAATCGGTTCCTTTCCAGAGCGGGACACCGCTGGTGCTCCTCATTTCGCTCATTTTTAGGTCATATTTTCACATCTCTATCGTTAAGTGTCTAGAACATAATGTGTAGATCATTCCTACAAAGTTTCATCCAATTTGGAGATCATTTGAGCTTCCATAATTGTGATTTACACAAACGGTTCCGTTTGGACATATTTTGTTTAGTTGATTCATTTAATCTAATTCGGTATCCAAATTATCTATGTGCTCACTCCACGTAATCTATGTGCTCACTGCTCAAATTGGTGTTTCTTGGAGTGAGCAGTGAGAATCCAAAAGCAAATAAGAAAAAGAGAACACATAAGAAAAAGAGAGATTTCATTACAGCAAATAAAGCCCCCTTCAAAAATGTCAAGAATATGAAGAAAGGAGCCAAAAGCAAAACCAAGAATCCAAAAGCAAAAGCCACACAAAATGGTCCTAAAGACCCAAAATGGCATTCCATAATTCCCCATTGTTCCTAAAACCCCAAGAAAAAAGAAAAGAAAAAAGAGCACAAGAGCCATTTCTTCCCAAAAAGTCTCAAATACACACAGACAGCAACAAGAGAAAAAAGACCACACTCTTGAGCTCTGTGCTATAGCTGCTCCTCATTCTCTGCAAAACCCCAACAACCTCAAATCCAAGACCAACCCAGGAGCCATTGACCTCAATCCTAACCAAAGCTTCAACCTTTACAAACCAACACACACCCAAAACCCCAAAAGCCTCACTCTGCAAGTGTCAGCAATCACACCAAGCCAAATGTACCAAACCCATCACAACAATCCCCAATTCGAAACCCTAAAATGCGTCCTCTGCTCCCATTAGAAAACTCTAATGGCGAAGCAGCAGCACTCGGCGGGGTGGGGGGCGTCGCAGAAGCGGTGGCTGTTGGCGTTTCTGGTGATGCTCTCCGTCTCGACCTTGATCGCTTTCTTCATCAGAGCGGCGTTCGATTCCTGCGATCGGAACCTCGACGTCGTCGGAAAAAGGGTCCCTTTGGGCTCGCCGATTGGGACTAGTCCGAGCCCATTGACCTTCATGAAGTCCAAGCTCGTTCTCTTAGTCTCACATGAGCTTTCGCTCTCTGGTACTGTTATAAAATTTCCTTGCTTTTTTTTTGACTTGGTGAATTCAATGCTTTGGATTGTGTAGCAAGTTGGTAACTTTTGGATTTAAGTTTTGGGAATTTACAGTGAATTTAGTAGTGACTGGTTTTCGAAATGAATCGAATGTTGAATTTGCAGGTGGGCCTTTGTTGTTGATGGAGTTGGCGTTTTTGTTGAGAAGTGTTGGTACAGAAGTTTGTTGGGTGACCATTCAGAGGCCAGTGCATAGTGATGAAGTGACATACAGCTTGGAGAATAAGATGTTGGACCGGGGTGTGCAGGTTAGCGAAACCGACCTTTTTGTTTCCAGTGATTGTTTTGGATGGCTTCTTTTGCAGTTTGTTGTCTGTGTTGTACTGTAGTTATTGCCATCCATATCGAATTTTAGTGATCTTGGAAGGAGTTTTTATTTATATTGGATGAATATTTGACCGCTTGGTTAGGGAAGTATGAAAAGTAAAGCAATGTTTTCTTATTTGATCTGAATTATATACTTTATGGAATTATGGCTTGATCTGCTACATGCTATTTGCTGTTTCTGATAGGTTTCTATTTGGTTTCTGTGCAACTTCTCAGCAAGTTTCTAAGTCTGTTTTGATATGTCTGCTAGGTCTTGTCGGAAAAGGGCCAAGAATCTACGAATATAGCTCTCAAGGCTGATTTGATTGTGTTGAACACGGCAGTTGCTGGGAAATGGATGGAGTTGGATGCCACTCTCAAGGAGAATGTTCCTCATCTTCTCCCAAAAGTGTTGTGGTGGATCCATGAAATGCGTGGTCATTACTTTAAGTTGGACTATGTCAAGCACCTCCCCGCTGTTGCAGGTGCTATGATTGATTCACATGTAACAGCAGAATATTGGAAGAATAGAACTCGAGAACGTTTGGGGTATGCTTCAACATTTTGCCAATGAGCCATCTTTGCTTTAGTAACTCTAGATACATCTTATAAATGCTCTGTACACATAGTTTAGGGTAGAGTTTGAAAATCCTGATATACTCATTATGTATTACAAATGAAAGAAACACTATAATATTACAAAGAACTAGAGCTGAAATTTGGAACTTGTAATCGATGCTCTTAATTCATAGGATTTTTTTTGTTTTTTGTTTTTTTCCAATATCTTGCTATCTCATTCTGGTCTCTTACTTGCATTTATTTGCTCTCTGCAGGATCAAAATGCCGGAAACCTTTGTTGTTCACCTCGGAAACAGCAAAGAGCTCATGGAAGTTGCTGAAGACACTGTAGCAAAAAGGGTTTTGCGTGAGCATGTTCGGGAGTCTCTTGGAGTACGAAGTGAAGACTTACTATTTGCCATCATAAACAGTATGTGTTCGGAGCTGATTTGGTCATGTCTCTGATTTAAATTGTTGAGTCTTGTCCAGTGACCAGTTATAATTGGCCAGTGCAGTGACTTCACTATTGCTTATTTGTCTATTCTGCACACTGAATTAACCTGTTCTACTATTTTTTTGTCTTTATTCTGTCATTTGTAGTATGCATCTAAAACTTGTGGTTATATCCATGAGGAAAAGAAAAGAGTCTCTAATTAATTTATCCATATCCCTTTTGAGTTGATTACAATTGATGATTACAGGTGTTTCGCGTGGAAAAGGCCAGGATCTATTTCTGCGTTCATTCTATGAAAGCGTGAAATTGGTCCAAGAGAAGAAGCTGCAACTGCCAAAAATGCATGCAGTTGTTGTGGGTAGTGACATGACTGCTCACACCAAGTTTGAGTCTGAGTTGCGTAACTTCGTAAAGATGAAGAAAATTGAAGATCGTGTTCATTTTGTAAACAAAACACTGACTGTAGCTCCATATCTAGCTGCCATTGATGTCCTTGTGCAAAATTCTCAGGTATGGAATATTATTCATTTATTAATGAATTAATTTATTGGTTTCAAGAACTACATGTACAAGAAGCACAAAATGCATAAAAGGCATTGAAATGATTGTTGTTGGAATTACATAGATCTCAATTATATCATCCTTCTTCAACTTATAATCCGTTTTGTGGCCCTTCCATATAGGCACGGGGAGAATGCTTTGGTAGGATAACTATTGAAGCCATGGCATTTCAGCTGCCTGTACTGGTAATGAATCTACAAGATTCCTCTTGATATGCCTAATTATCTTGTAAGTTCTCTTTTGTATTGTAGCTGCTAATCTTGTTTTCAAATGGAAAAATTTGCCAGGGAACAGCAGCAGGTGGAACCACAGAGATTGTAGTGAATGGAACAACAGGTCTCTTGCATCCTGTCGGGAAAGAAGGGGTTACACCTCTTGCAAAAAACATTGTTAAACTTGCCACTCATGTTGAGAGGAGGCTTACAATGGGGAAGAGAGGCTATGAAAGGGTCAAAGAAAGGTTTTTAGAACATCACATGGCAAATAGAGTTTCTGGGGTTCTGAAGGCAGTGTTACAGAAGTCAAAGAGCCACTCAGATGCCTGATAGTTAGAGGGTCTTTTTTTTTTTTTTTTTTCTTTTTTTTGAAAAAAGGTTTGGAACCCAACCTTGCTGGGAGGCTCAGCCCCACGCCCGGAATGTTACTGTCAAGTAGAATGCCGAATGATTCATTCTATTGGGGTGAAATATACATGTGTACTTCTCTAGGGATTTCAGTGCTTATCAGAAAGAAGATGAAATACACTAGATTATTAGGACAGTTTCAATTTGCGATCAATTTTTATGTACATATAACACATCGCTGTTAGCTTTTATTATGAAGGTCTATCTAGGCAGACATCTTATTGAAATGTTTGGCTCCCATTTTGTTGTTGATTTTTGTATCGTGAACAAGTTCAACTTAGGCACAGAACACCACCATAGCAATCAATATAACATTAAGTAGAATCACGACATTTTGGTAAGAGAAAGATAACAGACAGTAACCGCTAACATTTAGAGTTTGATTACGCAGACTGCAGAGCAAGCATTTCAGCTAGTAAACCATGGATTTCAAGAGGACTTGGGGTGTGAAAAACCATTTACTGGTTTTGGCTGCTGCTTGATGTTGGGTTTTGTAAACCAAGTTGTATACAGAAACTGCTTATTAGGTCCTACATGGTTGCATATTTGTCTGAGCTTCTGCCTCTCCTTCATCCACCTCAACACTATCTTCATGTGCCTCTTGCTCGTCAGTCCTCTTAAACCAACTTCCTAGTAGAATTTCGATCAGACTTTTAGTCAAACAGTTCATAAGCATTACCCACATCAGAGATAAGTATAGAGAAAGCTCCGGATATAAAAAACTAATAGAGCTCAAAACAGTAACAAGACTTCCAAAGGGGAGTCGAATTACCTGAACGTGATCCCATGTTTCAGAAATGGTGAGAGGACCGTGCTCCTTCACGATATCAAAGATGGCCCTAGTGATGGTCTGTGTCTGCTCAGGTGGAGTTTTGAGCTCTATCGGTTTCATCTTCGGTTTCGGTTTTCTCCCAATGAGCCTTATTGCTGTTCCAAACATGTTGACGAAGCCTTTTCTTTTCCTGAACTATTCTCAGTTTGCTGCAAGAGGTGCTCACCACCTGAAGAGGGAACTGAGAAACAATGAAATTATATGCAAGTATTGTCAAGGGCCAGACCAGAGTTTTATTTTCTAGTAGACAATTTCAACCCATATCCATTAATTGTAGTATTGTACCAAGTAAAAGTATAGGAATTCACTTTAATACCAAGCACATAGCGATGCCCAACCCACAAAATTCTCATACTCCAATGTTTACACTTTACAAGAAGCATAATAACCAGATATGAAAAGAATGTATACTAATAGCTTCTACCAAAGAAACAAATAACACACATCCTACACAGTACAACTCAAAGCCTTGAACACATGTTCTTTCCATTTCTTCTTTCCCCAAATTACTACCTCTCAACCTAGAGTATGTCATATCTTCAGCTGTCAGAATTAGGGGATTTAACACCTTCAATTATCAAGAGGCACATTCTGAACATATTGTTCATCTACTTGTTCGAAGTTCCTAGCATGGATGTAGTTTCCTTATCAGTTTCAAGTAACTTTATGGCCTCCACCAACTTTTGCTTGACAATTCTTGTTCCAGAATCACACAATGAGCCTATACTGAAAACATTGTTCCCTTCTTGCATCAGCTCACTCAGGCGCAGAGACTGGGCAGAGTTTGCCCTTTCACACGAAGGCTCACATAAACCACTACTCATCACATTCTGATTTTTCGCCCCTCGAGTCCATCTCTTCACTATGTATTGGGCTGGTATGCTCGTGATGTTCTTAAGATCCAATACTTTCAGGGCATGACGACAAAGCACTCCCATGGATTCAAACAACTTACAAGAACAACAAATCGTCGAAGTAGTGGAGTTGTATTGAATTATGTAGACTCTTTGATGACCTTCTTCAACTGCTTCATATACATATTGGTAGCCATCATTACCAACTTCCATCATCCTCACCCCAAAGGTACTTAAAATCTCATTTTCAAAGAATGAATACAGTTTAATAGTATACTCTGCAGCTGCATGCTTAAAGATACCCGTGTTCACTCTAAGACGAGGCATACCATTTTTACAACGAAAATCCTCTTCCGCCTGCGCTAATCTTAAAACTTTTGTTTTTTTCTCATAATGCTGTGCCAACCCAATGAGATCCATTGTTGTTGTAGAAATTTGATGGAAAGTAGTATCAATGTTCTCACCCCTCTGGTCACATCCGATATTGGCTGTGAAAGTGTCTGGGCTAAAAGCTGGAGACCATTTCTGTCTAAGTAAATATAACTTTTTCAGCCACAAATCATTCTCAAGGTTGAACTTTTTAACCATATCATCCCACGTAGCTTCAAATTCTGCTTCGGCGACACACTCATGAAAACATTTGTTGAAGCACTCCTTGAACTCAGGATTAGCAAGGTGACTAGCAAGATATTGTGAAGCATTCTTAGAGATGTTCCATGTGCATAGTCGATGATGTGTCCCTGGAAGTATAACCTCAATCGCTTTTGCCATGGCATTATCCTCATCTGTAAAAATGGTTTTTGGTCGTTTATCTCCCATAGATTCCAGAAAATTTTCAAACAACCAAGTGAATGAATCAGTGCTCTCATCCAATAGAAAAGCACAACCAAATAGGACATTCTTCCAGTGATGATCAACCCCCACGAATGGAGCACAAACTAGATTGTATTTCTTAGTTCGGAATGTGGTGTCAAAGAGTACAACATCTCCAAAGCAATCATAGTCAAGCCTTGATCTACTGTCTCTCCAGAAAAAATTAGTGACACGGTTATATTGATCCACTTTCACACTGTAAAAGAAACTCGAATCCTCCAGTTGCTGATGCTTCAAATAATCAAGTAAACTTTGTCCATCCGCTCCTCCGATCATGTTTTCCTTCAACCTGTGCAAACAATCATGGACACCTTTTTCAGTGAACCCAAACCCTGCATTATCAGTACTGCTCATTTCTTTCTCCAAGTACGAGAGTGTTTTGGTTGGTCTTACACTCGCATCAACCTTAGAAGAGTTATAACCAATGATAGCTGCACGAACAGTTGATATATGCCGACTTGATCTTAGAAACTGCCTCTCTTCTGGCTTAGCAAACTCGTGGTTATGAACCGGATTGAACTGCACAATCCTCCATTTCCCATCTTCAACATTGAACCGAACCATCGCCTTACAACCGGTTCTCGTGTCCAATCTCCTCACTTTTTTCGCTTCCCCCACCTCCTCATCTAATGGAAACCCTTCTTTTGAACAAAAGTAGTCCCGCTGGCGTAGCTTATTCTGTGCATCCCTTCTGACCTTCCCTTTCCGGATACTAAACCCTTTCTTGAAAGCATATGTGTTGTATAACTCGTAAGCTTCATTTTCATTCTCTACCACCGTCCCCACTCTTAGCTCATCACCATCTCCAAATGTATCCTCCTTGTCACCATTTTCTAACACATTCCTTTGCCACCCACTATCCATTATCTAATCAAAGAAGCCTAATCATAAACAACAGATTTTCTATTACTGTTTTGACAAAACAGGGCAAGCAAAGTTCACAAATTCAAGTCAAAAATCACAACTCCAATACAACATTCAGAAAATGAATTATTCATGAAATTATCACCAGAATTGCATAAAGAACATAACACCCAGTTTCATAAATGACACACCCATCAATCCAAAACCCACTCTCAAGCCTAAAAACCCATGAACCCCAAAACTCAAATTACAAAAAGCGAGGCAGAAGAGGTACCTGTTCTGCTGACGTCACAATCGCCGTTCAGAGTTGAGTTATTTCTGCAAATTGGGTTATGGATTTTGCGGCAGTTTTGTACTATTTAATAGACGACCTAAACGCACCGTTTCGTGTTATGTTCAAAACGCACCGTTTCTTCTCTCTCTTTTGTAAAATACACACTCAAAAACCTTCCATAAAGTTTGAACTTTCCAAATGCAAAACCTCTCCCGCAGATTCTCAACTCTCCAAGTTCCCAAGCTTTCAACCCCACCGCCGCAACCCATCAGACCTTTGTTTCAATACTCGAAGATTCAGCATTGCCGGAAAATCCTTGAGCACAGAATCATCACCGTTCTGGATGTATGCACCACCCTCACCCAAGCCCAGCAGGTCCACGCTCACGTCATCGCCAATGGGCTCAGCCAGTACAGCTACGTCATCACCAAGCTCATCCGCACGCTCACCAAGCTCGGCGTCCCAATGGGGACCTACCCGGAGCTCGTTTTCCGCCGCGTGACGCGCCCCAACCCGTTTCTGTGGGCGGCTATGATCAGAGGATGTGTGATTGAAGGACAGGTTTCGGAAGCAGTGAGGTTTTATGGTTTGATGAGGAGGGAGGGCACGGGTCCGGTTTCGTTCACCTTCTCGTCGTTGTTTAAAGGCTGCGGGAGCGTTGGGGATGTGAGTTTGGGGCGGCAGGTGCATGCGCAGACGGTTGTGATCGGTGGGTTTGCGGCGGATTTGTACGTGGGGAACACTATGATTGATATGTACTTGAAATGTGGGGAGTTGGGTTGTGGGCGGAAGGTGTTTGATGAAATGCCTGAGAGAGATGTGGTGTCGTGGACCGAGCTGATTGCGGTGTATGCCAAGAGTGGGGATATGGGGTCGGCCAGGGAGTTGTTTGAGGAGTTGAGTTTGAAAGATATGGTGGCGTGGACGGCCATGGTTACGGGGTATGCGCAGAATTTGATGCCGAGAGAGGCGTTGGATTGCTTTGAGAGAATGCGGGGCGCTGGTGTGGGGATTGATGAGGTTACTTTGCTCGGGGTTGTTTCGGCTTGTGCGCAGTTGGGTGCGTGTAGGTATGCAAATTGGGTGAGAGGCATTGCTGGGGAATCTGGTTTCGGCCCTGCTGAGAATGTGCTTGTGGGATCTGCGTTGATAGATATGTACGCAAAGTGTGGGAGCTTGGATGATGCGTACGATATTTTCCGAGGAATGAAGCAGAGGAATGTGTTTTCGTATAGCTCAATGATTTGGGGATTTGCAGTGCATGGAAATGCCAATGCGGCAATCGAGTTGTTTCATGAGATGCTGACAACTGATGTTATAAGGCCGAACCGTGTTACTTTTATAGGGGTGCTAACTGCCTGCAGCCATGCGGGGATGGTTGATCAAGGTCGGCAGTTGTTTGCAACCATGGAGAAGTATTACAATGTCACTCCATCAGCTGAACATTACACTTGTATGGTAGACTTGCTTGGTCGAGCTGGTCGCTTGGAAGAAGCTCTCGAGCTAGCTGAGACGATGCCAATAGTCGCGCATGGAGGTGTGTGGGGAGCGCTACTTGGTGCGTGTCGTATCCATAAAAACCCCGGCATTGCTCAAATTGCTGCAAGTCATCTATTTGAGCTTGAACCTAAAAATATCGGAAACTACGTGATGCTCTCCAACATATATGCATCAGCAGGAAGGTGGGGTGATGTTTCAAGTGTTAGGAAGCTGATGAGAGAGAAGGGTCTGAAAAAGAACCCTGCATATAGCTGGGTTGAAACAAAGAATGGAGGTGTCGAAAAGTTTAGTGCAGGTGATACACGTCACCCCGATTACGAAGATATCAAAAAGGCATTGGAGGATCTTCTAAACAGATTACAGGATCATGGTTATAGGCCAAACCTGAATTCGGTGGATTATGATGTGGGGGATGAAGAAAAGATGCGTATATTGATGGCTCATAGCGAGAAACTGGCGTTGGCATACGCATTGCTCAATGCAGACACTGGTCCCACCATTAAGATCATCAAGAACATAAGAATTTGTGAAGATTGTCATGGCTTCATGTGTGGCGCATCACAGGTTACAGGAAGGCATATTATTGTGAGAGATAACATGAGATTCCACCACTTCGAAAATGGGAAATGTAATTGCGGCAATTTTTGGTGATTGAAGTATTGTTCAGTCTACTTGACCAAGATTATGGTGCAAGATTTCATAAGTGGAAAGCTCATGCATTTTAGCTGAACTGTGGTTATGTCTCTCAAAAATCGTAAATATATAGCTGCCTCAACATATCTCATATTCCTAACGTGGGACTCATATTCCTGATGTGGGATTGATATCTCAACACGCCCACATCGGGAATATCATATCAAAGGTCTCATATTCTCGATGTGATATTCCCGATGTGAAATTGATATCTCAACACGCCCCCGCACGTGTGGTGAATTTTCAAGCCTAACACGTAGACAACATTTAGGTGGCGTGGAGTACGTGTGGCCATTGGGTAACCCTCTCTGATACCATGATAAACCATGATAAAGTAGTATGAGGTTCACATCTAAAACCAATTGGCAATAGATGGAGAGGCCTAAACCCTTATAAACCCACAGACAAAGTCTTATATTCTCGATATGGGATTGATATCTCAACATCTCATAGCTAAGGCTGGGAACCATATAATTTTCAAGGCGCCTAGAGCCTTTGATTGAAGCCTCGAGCAGTTACATCTCGGTTCGGCACACTTCCCTTTTCTATGAGGTGAATAATTATGCCATTAACTGGGTGAAACAAACTTCCCTTTTCTATGAGGTGAATAATTATGCCATTAACTGGGTGAAACAAGATCAGTAGACGGCAGAGTACAAACTCAAAAGGCACATATCAACATAAACATTCCAAATCCTTCCCTTACAACCTCGTGGACCTTATTCACAGCACTGCTGATTATACCTATTAGAAGTACTATAGGTGCTTTATCAGCTTATTCAAAGAGCTAATCAACAAGCATCTACATACGCATATATAACTATAAGATAGTTTTTGATCATGATTGATCGATTTAGTGGTGGCCGGGAAGCTTCTCTTTGATCTTGTCCATCATTCCCTTCTCCTGGTGTTGGCCACCACCGTAAGGTGTAGTAGTCGCACCGTAGGGATCGTCGGACCTGTGCTTTCCACCTGGTAGCTTCTCCTTTATCTTCTCCTTCAAACCCTTCTTCTTCCTCCTTCCGCCATATCCATCATCTTCAGACTATTCATACACACATCATAATCAAATAAACATTCATTTACTTACAAAATAAATAAACATTCATTTATATATCAATCATGTTATCATGAACACAAAAAATGAGCTGATAAAGCATCCAATGGAGTGAAACTCACAGAGCTTGAGCTGTCAGAGCGGTGAAGTGGGACGGAGGTCACGCCGCCGGCCGTTGTTGCAGCGAAGCCAGTCGGCCCAGTGCCATGAGTTCCGAAGCCAGTACCAGTTGTACCATGGGTTCCGTAGTCTGTACCAGTTGTACCATGAGTTCCATAGCCTGTTCCGGTCGTGTCATGACTGCCGTACCCGGCGGTTGCTCCAGTTACACCGTGGTGAACCGGGTCCTCAGTCCGGCGGATAGGGTTTCCGAACTCGTCGGTGGTCTTGTCTCTATCGTACTCGCTCTGGAAATGCGCCATATTGATCAGCTTCCCAAAAACGCAAACAGTTGGTGTGCAAATGATCGAAATTGTATATGATGATGTGTATAAACAGCTTCTGTTTTTGGAAGTTGGACTGGAATTTGGGGCTAGGTTAAATATATATAGGCAACCTCTGCATGGACACGTACGTATAACTGAGGGCGTGGAGATGCCTGGAGGCGACGACTGTGCGTCTGAGTCGGTGCGGATAAAGATAAGAAAAGTATAAGCGAGTTCGTGTTGCACCTCATTGCGTCGACCATTAAGATTAGGATTTGTGAAGATCACCATGTGGCACATCATATGGTTGGGTGCTTCCTTTTCTAAAGAAAAAAAAATAAAAAAATAGTTTAAACAGTGTCTCATTTTTTAGTCGAGCAAAATTTTGATATCTCAACTTTAGAAAACTTCAAAACAGTATCTTACGTTCTTAACCCGACTGAAGATTGGTATCTGGAACTGTTAGCTCTATTAAAAAACCTAACTGCAGTTATATTTTAGTCATAAATGACCAAGTTACCCTTATTTGTTGTTTTTGTTATTTCTTTTCAAATAATAACAAATAAAAATTTAAAAGGCGGGGTGGAGGCCGATTTTGCTGTCGGGCTGAGGCTGAGAGTTGAACTTTTTCATCGGAGGAGCTGTGAGAGAATAAGAAGGTCAACGGCGTCGCCCACCGTCCCCGCCTAAATTGAAACACCGATCACCCAGTCGATACGTCCAGTGCGGCGTTTGCGGCGTTGACGACTTCATCTCCCTTGCCGGCGATCTGAGAGATCGGGTACGAACAATTTGGGCAAAAAGCAGACGGAGCAGTGGTTTAGGTGAGAACGCCGCCGACATGGGTGACAACATCGGATTGGGACTGGGCTTACGCCGGACTGAGCAACGCCGGAGCAGAAGGCTGGTCTGAACGGCATCGGCAGTCTGCACGTCGTCAGCGGTCTGGTTTTGAAGGAGAAACTCGCCTGAGCTTGAGAACTGCCGGACCTTGAATTTGGAACAATGCCGGCCAAGACTTTGACAGCTTCACAATTTTTTTTTTCTTATTCTTGATTGGCCGGATATTGCCAGTACGATACCGGCTTCTGCAATTTTTGTGGGAGTTTATGAACCTACGAAGCATAAATTGTTAAAGATGGATGAATTTGCTGCGGGGCTTCGAAAGAGTGAGATTCAGTTCTTGTGGGTAGCTAGGGGAGAGAGTGCAAGGTTGTGGTGATACGGGATTAGTGGTGCCATGGTGTGAGCAATTGAGGGTTTTGTGTCATGCTTCTGTTGGTGGTTTTTGGACTCATTATGGGTGAAACTCGACTCTGGAAGCTGTAGAAAAGAACACCCAGCTCACCATTAAGCTAAAGTTACAATCTTTATTGAGCAGAATAAGAGACTGATAGAAGTGCTCGAGTACTTCTTGTCGAACTGCCCTTGATTTGTTTCTATATTTGTTATCTTGAAAAGTTGGAAGTTATTAATTGATTTAGTTCAATTCAGTCAGCCGCCCGGAAGGTTTTCCGGCCTTAAATTCATGAATACTGGTACTGAAATACTGATAAGAATCTGTTTGGATCTGTTAGTTAAATCCTTTGTCCTCCCCGCCCCCCCGGCGGTCTCTCTTTCAATTTTTGAGAGAGAAGGAAAAAAGAAAATAAAAAATCGTTAAGATAAGAAAGGACGAAAATATCCTTCGGCCGTTAATTATTTTAACGGAGTTAACGGTTCTAGATACCAAAATTTAGTGAGAGTAAGAACGTGAGATACTATTTTGAAGTTTTCTAAAGTTGAGATACCAAAACTTTGCTTCTCTAAAATGTGAGATACTGTTTGGACAATTTTCCTAAAAAAAATTACATTAATTCTTTAGGGCATCTAACATTTACCATGTCAAGGAGCAAAGATGTTGAAGTATCACGAGAACATGTTTGGGTGCTTTGTTACGACGGTTGATCGAGAGAGATAACATATGATGGGTTCTACCACTGTTGTAATGGGACATGTTTCTTGGCCATATTGATGAACCAGGAGATTTGAAGATAGTACAGTCAAAACAGATCGAGCAGTGCATCGATCTGATATATATCAGAACCATACTAACAGCGGGAAAAGCTGCTGTACCGGACGGTATAGCATACCGTCCGGATCTGTGCCGTTCAACAGGGGGGGTGGGGGTTGGGGGGTGGGGTAGGGAGGAGATCGTGCGGTGGAAAACTGGTCGGCATGCTATACCGTCCGGTACAGCAGAATTTCCCTACTAACAGCTAGTTTTAAGTTTCTTACTGGCCTTCCAATGCTAATAGATTAATAGTACGTAGCTTATCAAAGACTGTCATAAAACGGATTGAATCAAGTTAATCATGACAAGCCTCGCAAGACACCTTGGCCAATTGTGCCAAATAATGGTTGTTAATAGGGCAATACTAAGAAGCTTTAGAAATTAGGGATAAGTTCAAAAATAATTAAATCATGATACTTGTAAGGGAAAATGCCCAAATGCATAATCAAATCACTAAAGAAATTTAGAGAACTTAATAATTAAGTTTTGATATGTTGGTACATAATGCATTCTCATTCACTTTGCATTGTAGTACGTAAACTCAAAGGATAGTCATGTATTAGAATCATTATATGTATCAGAATCATTAACCATGCCAATCCAATATCTATATATATATAACCTATGATCCAATAATAATGAAATCTAATTAAAATTAATTAATAAGAGCTAAACAAAGAGATCAATAAAACCATATATATATGTAGAGTTGTAGACCAAGCTACATCCAGCCATATGCGTCTAAGTCACCCATATAAAATCATATGTAGATCAATGAAATCAATCAAACCATAGCTAATTAAGCAACGATTACAGTGACCGTTTTGCTATTTCTTACTTCCAAATCCTTCCCTTATTACAACCGGGAAGAGCAAAATGCTCCCTCACCCCAAATTTATTGAAATAACCACAATATACAATCGAATAGGATATCACAAGACCCATACCCTGAAGACCAATACGAATGGTTTCAAATTTAAACAATACAAACCAGCACGAAGAGAAAGAACAAATCGATTTACCATGCAGAACTTATACACAGCAGTATATAGTTATATACTATATACCATGTACTATAGGTAGATGCTTATCAGCATATTCAGCTATCACAAGTTCACAACAAGCCAAGCATTTAGGTACATATATCTATAGTCGATGAATGGTCGATTTCATGATGGCCGGGAAGCTTCTCTTTGATCTTGTCCATCATGCCCTTCTTCTCATGGGGGATGGTATCAGACGGTGGCGTATTATTAGTGCCGCTATGGTCACTGTTCCCGCCTGGCAGCTTCTCCTTAATCTTCTCTTCAAGCCCTTCTTTTTCCTTCTCCTCCTTCTTCCTCCTCCCGCCGTACCCGTCATCCTCAGACTATTCACAGTTTCGAATCATACACATCATAATTAATCAAATAAGCATCAAAATTTATTAATCTAAACACGACAAACTGAGATGATTAGCATCCAAAGAGTGAGACTCACAGAGCTTGATGAGCCGTCAGACCGGTGATGCAGGAGTCCCTGACCGCCGGCCGTTGTTGCAGCGAAACCAGTTGGCCCAGTGGCCCTGGCCGCCCTGCCATGAGTTCCGTTCCCTGTACCAGTTGTACCATGAGTCTTGTGCCCCGTTTCGGTCGTTTCATGAGTTCCGTTCCCTGTACCAGTTGTACCATGAGTCTTGTGCCCCGTTCCGGTCGTTTCATGAGTTCCGTACCCTGTTATAGTGTCATGAGTGCCATTCCCGGTGGTTGCTTCAGTTACACCTTGGTGATGAACCGGGTCTTCAGTCCGGCGGATCGGGTTTCCGGACTCGTCGGCAGTCGTGTCTCTGCCGTTCTCGCTCTGGTGCGCCATATTGATCGGTAATTAGTTTCCCAAAGACGCAAACAGTTGGTGTGCAAATGATTGAAAGTGTAATATTACAGCTTGTGTTTTTGGAAGATGGAGTGGAACTTGGGACTTGGCTAGGTTAAATAGGCAGCTCCGCATGGAAACCTACGTACGACTGAGTCACTGAGGGCGTGGAACTGCCTGGAGGCGACGCGTGTATGTCTGAGTTGGAGAAGATAAGAGAAATCCTTGTCTCCTAGTTGGGAGAGGAATAACTAAGCTCGTGGTGCACCGGATTGGCTCATTGTGTCGACTCTTAAGATTAGGATTTGTGAAGATTTCCATGGCTTCCTGTGTGGTGCATCAAATAATGTTAGGGCATGATTGTTGCGCTTGCGACTGTTGTGAGAAAACGATGACATAGAAATGAGGTTCCACCACTTCTGTAATATTATACATGTAATGCGACATATTTCTTGGTCGAGATTTAACAACTGAGGATGGCGTTGCAGACTTGCAGGTCTAAAACAGATCGACCACGATTAAATGTCGACCAAGATTTGATAGGTCGATGGAACGCTGGCGTTAATGAAGTTAATTCATATCGAATCTGGATGTCGTTTCTCAAACTCAAAAAGTAGCTGTATGTGTAGTAGGGCTGGGCACGGGACAGGACGGGCCGGAATTTGGTGAATCCCGTCTCGTCCTGAAAATAAAAAAATATGACGGGACAGGACGGGAAGGTGTTTTTAAAAATCTGTCCCGTACGTCCCGATTCCGATCGGGATCCCGACACATTTTTTTTTTTT
>NC_020491.1:9006437-9008255 GCF_000184155.1 Fragaria vesca subsp. vesca
CAAGCTACATTAGATCATTTTCTTTATTTTCAAACTTGTGTTTCATGGTGTCCTTGAATATTCACTACTACAGATTTGTCAACACACAACGGTGGGAACACCGTTGTGTGACTATAGGTTTTCCGTTGTATATCTCGGGCTTGTCTTATTGAATCTTCAGACAAGTGTGAAAATCACCATTGTGTGATCACATTTTGCTCAACAGTTCAATACTTTCATTGTATAAGTCGCTGCGCAAATCAATGCCATGCGCAGCATTCGCGGCATCGACAAGTCCACTCAGACAACAAATAATAAAACATTTTCGTTGTATTTTTACCCTTTTAGACAACTGTTGATTTTCATTTCTACCGTTGTGTGTTTTTCAGTAAGTTACAACGGTTTATTCCCTATCTTTACTGTTGTGTGACGTTGAATAACCTACAACTGAAATATTTGGACCGTTGTATCACACAATAGATATAGCATTCTGCTTTTTTGTTTGATGAGAATCATACAACAGTTGCATTTTCATGTGGACAGACTTTGTTGTCCAAGTTTTACACACACAAACATCACAAAAGAAACTGCTGCACAAATTGATTGAAACCATAAAACATTGCATTTCAGCTTCCATATATATCATTCAAGCTTCCACAAACAACATTATAGCTGAATAATAAACTAAAAACAAGCAACTAGTTAAGCTCCTAGATAGTCTTACATGTCCAAAAGCATTCCAACATGAGAAATGCACAAAGTATGTACTACCATATAGCTGTTCTGAATATATAGAAACACCAAGTTCAAAAGCAAAGTACTACCACATACATATAGAAAGCACCAAGTTCACTAAAACAGACCAGATCATGCACCCTACAGGTATTTGCTGATGATGAACTTTGCCCACTCATTCCTTAACACATCCAAATCATCTTGGGTGTAGACAAGTTTGCTTCTCCTGTCCCACTGAAAAACATAATGCTAAAGTTAGACATGAACATGACATTATCCCGAAAATCTGATTCCCAACACAAACACAAATAGTACGTAGTTGGTATGAGATATCAATGATATGAGATACATCTATGATATGAGATATCAAATAGTAGTTCAAATTTCTAACGAGTAAAGAAGGGTAACACAAATCTTTGCTCACTTGTAGTCTAACATATCAATGATATGAGATACATCTAGCAAATGCAATGATATTAACATACCAATGAATGCAAACTCTATCAAATAATCCATATATACAATCTGCTCATCCATAAAAGAAAACCATGTGTATATTGAAGGATACTGTTTGTCCTCATTAGCAAGCAGTTGGTTTAGTTGAGTTCCTTCTTTTCTGAAGGATACTTGATAGGCGCAAAAGCACCTACAAAGATACCCTATTATCAAATCAATTATATCAATGTAGTAAACGGCAAATAGGGGTCATTACCCGCAGAGGATTGGTGATGCTAAGACTTAAACACATAAGAAACACAAACAGACGCGTAAACCAGAAATCTGGCAGACTCGACCTAGGAGCAGAAACCTAATTAATTAGCTAATCTAGACTCAACCAAAAATTATGAAATTAAGTACACAGTAACTAGACACAGTGGCGGACTACCACACAAATTTTGAGGGTATTCGGAGTTGGTTTGATTGATGAACAAAAATAGATAAAACAGAAGTACTGCTGAAAACAGAATATTAAAAAGTGAATATGGATGTAAATATGAGAGAAACAATAGCTAGGAACTTCTCTCCACCACTAGATACGCTTCAATCACCCCAAAACAATGTCAATGACTAAAGATGAATGCACTCACAGTTAAGCCAATGTCG
>NC_020491.1:9008518-9014768 GCF_000184155.1 Fragaria vesca subsp. vesca
AAGTGTCGACTCAATTAAACATGCAATAGAATTATCAATGAACAATCAGTGAAGAAATTCTCATCTAAAATTATATAAATCAATTGGGGTTTGAAATCGAAGACATATCTAGGGCTTTGATCAGCCCCTAACTACTAAGGAGTTTAGTTACACATAATCTTGATTAAGAACATTAGAGAATACATGGAAGATGAAATAAGGGTGAGAAGAAGAAAACTTGATTGAAGAAGATCTTTGCCGATCGAGTTCTTTTTCCTCTCCTTTCTTTCTTCTCTTTCTCCCTCTTTTTCTTCTTCTCTTTCTTTTCTTCTCCCCTGGTTCGGCCTCTCTCTTTTTCTTCCCTTCCTTTCTTTTCTTTTTCTCTCTAGTTCTTCTTTTTTCTTTCTCTTGTTTGGCTGCTCCCTTGTATAAATAGGTTAGTTAACCTATATCTCACGTCCATCACCAATCCAACTAGGATTAGGGATCCTAATTAAGCCCAATTATCTCATTTTCTTTGTTTGACTTCAAAACACCTAAAAACAAATAAAGTTAATTAAAAATAGGAAAACATCACAAAATAAATAAGTAATAAGAATAATTAGCATGATAAAAGTCGCACAAATATGCGACTATCAATACTGTCTTGGCAGAAGGCTTCGACCACCAAGAAAACCTACAATAAGTTTCACATTTCAGAGCAGCCAAATGCATGACAATTCCAAAACTAACAGGACACTCTCCCAAAACTAAATATGGACTCCAAAGGAATATTCTTAGCCGTAGAAGTTGAATTCTAGCTACAACTAATATTTAACAGAACACAAACACCATTCCAATGTAGAGAATACTATTGAGTAAGAGGATTACCCTGAGAAAGGCAACTCCAACAGGTGAATTGAGCCAATCAAGGATCATGCATCCTGCAAATGGTTCAATATGGGGTATTAAAATCTGAAGATAATTAAATGTGCGTTTCAGTCAATCAGATATGGAGGGTCATTTGATGACATACACAAGTCCTCTGGTAAGAAATCATCCCATCATTTTGTATACCTAACAATAGAAAAAGAAAAGAAGTTAATCAACCAACAAGTCAAATCAACAATATAGAAAAGTAACAATACAAACTAATTAATAGAATAGCTCACGTCCATACCAAGCAATTGCAAAGTTTTATTCCTATATATAATCATAGAAAACTTAACGCATGCTCTTAAAAAATTAAATATGAACCAACGATTAACGAAACTAAAAGCTAATAAAATCACAATACACAAGAATGGTGAAACTAGAATCGGATTCCTAAATAAAAAGTTTGACAATGTAACGTTTTTAGGCGCCTGCATCAATAAATTTAACAATGTAATACTGTTTCAGATTGATAGTACAAATTCTACAGCTTAGAGGCATGAGGCATTCTTCATAATATGATCTTTAGAGGCATAAAAAGAAAATGACAAAACAAGGCAAGTACCTGGAGCTGTCACCCTTCAACTGGTGAACATTGATACCCATCTTTATGATCAAAGCTTTAATCTCCAATTCTCGATATTTATCTTTCACAGCTATCATATCTGTCAAGTTAAAAAGATAAAGAGAACAAGGAATTAGCCCTTCAAAGCCACTCGCTTGTATTTCTTTACGAGTTGGAGCTTAGTAATCTGAACTCTGAAGTAGTAATAGCTAAGAATCTAACAACAATTTACTTGTACTCTAAAAAAACACTAGACATAAAATTGGCTACCCAATCCAGACAGGAATGCAACAATTGTACAAAGAACATATCAACATGCACTAGAATTTTACACAAATACTAACCCAAATACAAGGATGCAAAGAAAATAGAGATGCCATATTCAGTGCCATTAGAGCAAGACTTTCCAGTGCTTGGAAACTCTGTGACTCCGAACCTAGATGAACAAATTAAACCCAGAAACCACACCTCAAGAAATGCAGCTATAAGTGAAAATTTTAGTTCCTCAGAGGCATTTCGTCAAACAATTGGAATGCAATTTCTTAACTAGGCATTTCCCCTAGTTAAGAATATATAGTGCCAAGCAATGATGATGATCAACAGAAATCCTTATCATCAGGAATGAAGATAGGTTTAAAAACAGGAAAGATAGAGATAAAAAGTCAGTGTAGTATACCTTGGCTTTGAGGATGGTTCCGTCAGCAAGATGCACCAGCTTTGAGTAGCCTGATTCCTCTATCGAAACAACCTTTGAAGAGAACCTGATGGTGCCACTAGGGAGTTCACTTGCAAAAGATTCCAACAACAACTTCCTTTTCACACAACGAATTTCATGCTCTCTACTACACATCATTTAGTTTATACTCTAAATGATCAGAGGATTTAAATTGAATGTCTGAATATTAAAATATAGATAGTGTATTCAACAAAATCATTTAAAAAGAAACATCTTAACATTATCTAGAGAACAATTGGTTAGGCATTACCAAAGGTAGGAACACTAATTTAGTTCAGCACTTCTTAGGTATAAGTGACTTGTTATGTGATTTTGAAGAGGTTAAAAGCAAAAAAGAAATATCTAAATTAGATATATATAAAGCAATATCAGCTATATAGTGAGGCTCCTAGACTACTAGTAGACTTATTGTTTTCCTTTCTCCTTAAATTACATCTCAAACATCTCAACCACATTCCTGTATACAACAACATGCAAATGATGCAATCAGTTTCATGTGTTCTTGTACATTAAGTACAAGTTAACTCTCACAAATTACGATTCATTATCTCCGGTTGATTGCAATATTGTAAAAGCTAAATGTTCATACTTAAGAAGTACCCATAACTGCAATCTCAATTCTTCAATTTTGTGGATCTAATAAGCATATTGGGTGATAATAGACAATAGTTCTAAAATCCTATATCTAGGCCAATGAACCACTAACTTTTGTACTTTCAAACAATAGGCTATATCTCAGTCCTGATGTTTTCGGCTTCAAAAATCATAAATGTAAGGATTAAATTCAGTGTGCTACCCTGAACTTTAGGTCACTCATCAGGTGTGTCCTTGTTCTTTTTTTTTCAATCACGTGTACCCCTCTACTCTGAAAATCTATCAAACTCAGACAAAATTCAAAATTATACCCAAAAGTGACGTTATGATCTGACGTGGAAGAGACAACAATGACCCACTTGTCAGTTTTTAACCCCCCAAAGAGGGTAAAGATGTCATTTTGCCCATTTTACTGTTTTTTTTATTAGACTGATTTTTTTTACTTTGCCATTTTTTTTCCTGTTTTCTTCTCCTCTCCTTCCTCTCTCTCGATCTCTGTATGCAACTCTCATCTTCCCCAAATTTCTTTTCAAACCCTAGAAGTACTATTACACCCCGAAAGAACCCGTTTGATTTGAACAATCATAAAGACCTCCAACCTAAGAAATATGAAAATGAAGTTGAATGTACACTCAGATAGTACTGGGGAACTACCAAACTACTACTAAAATAGCAACATTGTTCTCAATCCATGCCATCAACCACTTCCCAACCCCAATTCTGCAATTCCTAAATGGCAACAATTCCCAGTAAAAACTGGAAAACCCCACCTCAAATCCGGTACACTCTCAAGAACTGCCAAGACTTCATTTACACACCAAAGCCATAAACAAATTTTCACTATTGGATCAGATCACAACCAATTGCAGGTAGATACAACAACTTCATTCAATTATAAATTTCAAAACCGAAAAAAAAACCAAAAAGAAAAAAAAATAAGTGGGATGGGATTGAGCTAACTAAGCTGAAGATCCGGCCGGGCCGGTCATCAATCTAGCGTTCTCCTTATCGACGTGCAAATCCTTTGTCTTCCTCAGCATCGCGTGCACCGCCACCACCACCACTGCGATCAGCAGAGCCACCAGGATGTTCATTGTGGCCGACGTCAGAAAGAGAAGCACAATCTTCACGACGGTGCTGCCGAAGAGGACGAGCGGCTCGTCTCGGAGGAAGTAGAGGAAGAGCCAGGCGGCGAGCATCACGATGAGGATGATGAGCGAGATCAGGTGCCAGAGGAGGCTGAGGAAGAGGATCAGGAGGACGACGATGGCGTAGTTCATGCGGAAGTAGGCGGCGTTGTAGCGGAGGCGCGTGAGCTCGTCGTCGAAGCAGTGGGGGAAGGTGAGGGAGCGGAAGTCGAACATGAGCTTCCATGGTCCGGTAGAAAGATTGATGAAGGGTTAGGGATTGAAAAGAAATTTGGGGAAGATGAGAGTTGCAGAGAGAGAGGAAGGAGAGGAGAAGAAAACAGGAAAAAAAAATGGCAAAGTAAAAAAAATCAGTTATAATAAAAAAAACAGTAAAATAGGCAAAATGACATCTTTACCCTCTTTGGGGGGGTTAAAAACTGACAAGTGGGTCATTGTTGTCTCTTCCACGTCAGATCATCACGTCACTTTTGGGTATAATTTTGAATTTTATCCGAGTTTGATAGATTTTCAGAGTACAGGGGTACACGTGATTGAAAAAAAAGAACAGGGACACACCTGATGAGTGACCTAAAGTTCAGGGTAGCACACTGAATTTAATCCTAAATGTAATGAAGCTGAAAAGGATGGCATATTATCAAACAGACATACATCTTCTAGTTTACTTACATACAGAAAAAACTTGACCGCATGAAATGACTTTCTGAGTAACCAACAAGTTAAAAATTACCCAAGAAGAGTCTCATGTTGCTGCCGTAGATAATCACCAATACCAATAGCGTCTAAAGCCCTCTACTCATTAGTCCAAGTTGTGAATGCAAACCCTGTTGCCCTCAAGCTATCAGACGACTCCAACACTAAGCTCCTAATACCCAACCTGAACCAAAATTTCATATTATCAAACACATACATGCAAAACATGTGAGCCTCCTTGACTATGTTTCAGATAATAGAAAGAAACACATGAATGGGTAGAGATCTGTCTCTGATTTATAGCAGCACAATTAAGCATTCGAATTTCACACGAAACCGAAGCGCTCTATTAAATTACTTAATATACAACACAAATTGATCCAACAACAATCTCACAATCCACCGAAACCACGGAGGAGGATCAGAGAGATGCTTCAACTAAAATAAATTTCCTTATTCAGGATTCTCACCAAAATGAACCGGAAGAAGAAGAAGATGCCAAAACCTTTAACTATGAGAAAAACAAGGCGAAACACGAAGAGAGAAAAAGAAATTCCGATCAGTTTCATAGTTGCTCTGTAAAAAATCCACACCTCTGTTTGGTTGCTGAACAAATCGAAATATATATCAAAAGTTGCATAGCTCAAATTTGAGCTTTGTTCATCACTTACTGAACAGTAATAGTCCTCTCCGTTATTCAATTCAAAACTCAAAAAGCTCAGAGCTCAAATTCATCATTATATTTTCGAACTTAATTTCGCATCAGCAACCAAACCGACAGAGATAGATAGAGTAACATATGAGCTCAAACACTTGAAAATGAGAGGAAATAGTACCTTCCATGGCGCAGCTAATGAAAGCTCGTGACTGGAAACACCAACCGGAATCGTCACCGCACACCCGCCGGCGACGACATAGCTTCCGGCGACGGAGAGATCGGAATTTGATCCGGAAAATCTCGAAACACAAAATCTTCACACAGACAGAGCAAAGAGTATAAGAGAGCGAGTCTGGTTGAAGTCCCAAAGAGGTTGTGAGGCCAGAGATTCCAGCTCCCACAATCACAACGTCTTGTACTACTTCCATGGTTCTGGGTTATTCTCTGAACAAATCGAAGAGAAGAGAAGAGAAGAGAGGAGATGACATACCTCCAGTTGAATCCACTAGCAAAAAACCTCTACCAGAAACAAACCTCCTGCATGCAAAATCAAAATATTGAATCATTGAACCGAACTGAGCCCTAGCCGCCGCGACCGGCCTTGCCTCGCCGTGCACAGTTATAAAAGAGAGAAGAGAGATTGAATCATTTGAGATATTCAATCAATTTGAGAGAAGAGTGAGAGAGCTGAGAGAGCGACAAAGTTGAGAGAGAGGGCGAGAGAGTGAGAATTGAGACAACATTGAGAGAGAGAGAGGGCTTACCGTTGAGAGTGAGAGGGCGAGAGTCTCGATCTGTTTGAGAGTGAGAGTTGAGAGTCGATCTGTTTGGTGGGTTTAGGGTGAATGAGAGAGAGAGAGAGAGAGAGAGAGAGAGAGAGAGAAGAGNGAGNGAGAGAGNGNGNGAGNGAGAGAGAGAGAGNGNGNGAGAGAGNGAGNGNGNGNGNGNGNGNGNGNGNGNGNGNG
>NC_020491.1:9014777-9023334 GCF_000184155.1 Fragaria vesca subsp. vesca
AGNGANNGAGAGAGAGAGAGAGAAACAACGATAATGCGAGAGAGTGAGAGTGTGAGATATCGTTTAGGGTTGGTGGGTACATTATTAAATTTGTCTAACTTTTTCACACAACAGAATATACACTCAGAGGGAAACTTTGTAGCCAAAACTATTTTGGCATAGCACACCAAATCAATGGAGGCAAACTTTGGAGCCAAAACAATTTTGGGATGCCACCAGATTTTCCAGTCACACAACAAAATGTTTTAAACTGTTGTATGTATTTTCTAAACTTGCACTATAGGTATTGCCTAGTATAAATTGTAACAACATCATACAACAAAGAAATAAAAGTCTATTGTCCAAACATTTTGCATCTTGCACGACTTTCAATTTGGTGATGGGGGGAATCCTTCCGCCAAAATTTTCATAAATCATACAACAGAAAATTAGCATCATTGTTGTGTTTTGAACTCTTGAAATATAACCTGACAATTTCGTGTCATCAGACAACAAAACTTTGTAACTTTACGTTGTGTATAACAGTTCACTTCATCAGACAAGTAGGGAACCCTAAAAGGTTGTCTGATAACGTTTTTGTAGTAGTGAATGCAAAATTTCTAGTTAGATATGCCCTCCTTCATGTGTTGTTTTTGGTTGAAGCCATTGGATTAAACCTGCAAACACACCAATAAAAAAAAGAGATAATTACACATGATATTATTTTGTTCTACTTGTTGATTCACCTAATAGAAAACTTGTGTGTAACACAAAGTTACACGCTTGTGTGTGACACAAAGTTACACATGTTTTACACTTCTTACCCTATACTAAAGTTACACATGTTTTACACTTCTTACCCTATACCAAAGTGTGCAGCCACACTTTTGCTTGTGTTTTACATATAGTTGTTGAATGAGTAGCTTAAGACTTGGTCTCCAAGTTCAAAGTTGCGGCTGGTAGATAAAGATGAATTTCAAACTGATTTTTATAGACATATCTGACAAGCACATTCACTAGTATAAATAGAGGTTCACATGAAGTAGTAACAAGTAGAGAAGTTCATAAGTTAGAAAGAAAGTCAGGAGAGAAAATTTAGAGTAGAAAAATTAGTAGAGGTCTGAAGCAAGCTAGTGCTAGAATCTGGTAATGAAGTTTCAACTTTGGTAAAACAGGTTTAAGGTAGGGGAAGTTATGAGGAATCTCAAGTTTTGTTTTATAAACTTGTTATCTTGCTTCTAATTGTTTATATTGCTGCTGAAGGTGGTTATTATGTTTAGTTTTTCATCAAGTTATTATCTGATCTTATGTTAAATAAGAAATTAATGAAATTATGTGGTTGAGGCTATTACTTGAAAGGGACCGGCAATTGTCTGCCTTTGTATACATGTAGGGATAGAAGTCATTTCAATGTTATATTGATAAAACGATCTTATGGCAAGAAGACACTGGTGACCAAAAATTGTCACATCCCGACTCTTAAATTTTTACCTTATTTACTAGCTTGTATAAATAAGAGTTTTACCGTCTTCGTCAATGAGTTTATAGTTTTAAATAGTCCTTAATTAGAGGGGTTTCGAGGGACGATTATTTCGGTAGAAATATTTGACGACGGTAAAAATGGTAAATTTTAGCTAGTAAAATGTAATTTTTTATTAGGGTATTTTTATTGGGGTGTTTATGTTATGGAGTGGGGTGTTTTAAGTGTGGACCGGGCCATTTTTGGGGACAAAAGCCCACTCTCTCTCTCTCTCTCTCTTCCCTCCCGCTCCCCGAGCCCTCTCCCTGTCGGATTTTCTTTCCGACCGTCCGCCGCCGTCCGGTCACCGTAGGTCGCCACACTGGTCCCAAACGGTCGGCCACCATCTCATCTTCCTTCCTGGGCCGGTGGCAGCCTCTCTAGCACCGCCGTGAGGGAGATACCGGGCCCGAAACTCCGACTGCTCGTAGTGCTCCCTTCGCCGGAACTCCCTCCTCCGGCCGCCATAGCCGGAGCTGCTTGGCTCTTTTGGAAGCTCTCCTCCCATACAGCAATCCCCCAAGAGGTTTCACTCCCCCTTGGTCTAGATAATGAGCTTTTGGTGTTAGAAATTCTAGGGCTCATTGTGTGTTTTTGTTCAATTGACCTAGTTAAGCTCGAAATTGGACTTTGTGCTAGTTAGGAAAGTTGTAGAATGGGTTGAGAGGAAGATGCTGTTAAAATTTGGTAGGTCGCCGGAGTCGGCCGCCGGCCGCCGCTGCAGGCGGGGCAGACGGCGGCGCCGCCTCTGTTAGGGGGATTTTCATGGTTTTAAATATGTTATATTAAAGGGAGTTTATTGGTATGAAGTTTGGAATTTTTGGAGGAGTTTTGAATAGGTTTTGGATTTTTGAAAGATCGGTGAATTTGGCGGTTAATGAGGTAGAATCCGACCGTTGGATTTTCCTTATTATTGTTTTAGAATGTTGAAATAAAGGAAATAAGGCTGTGGTTGAAATTTGGCGTGAATCCGATAAGCTTAACCCTAGAAAGGGTAGTGGGTTAGGCGGAAGAGTTTTGAGTTATATATTTAAGTATTATTTATTCTGAAATTGAAGTGTGGTCCTAAGCATGGTTTTTGTGCCAGGATTTGAAGAGACCTCACTTGAGTGCTGAATTGGTTTTCGTCGGGCTTATGCCTAAAGTTGTGAGTGGACGTTTGTTTTAAATTAAATGCATGTGATGGCCTCATATTTAATGATGGTTGATTTATATATTGTTGATCTTTAATTTGTGGAATAATTTTCGTTTACGATTGATTTTCTACATAGTATTTTCGGAAGTGATTATTCATATTTTATTTGTTAACTTTGCTATTTGAAAAGTTACCGAAAATAAGATTTTTTGGTGGAGCCATACGTTTATAGCTTCTTTTGTAATTGACAATTTTCATTATTTTGGAGAGTTACCGAAAATGAGATTTTCGGTGGACATGTATAAGGATATTTATGAGGAGAGTATGTATATAAATGCTAGCTAGCCATATGTCTGTCCACCTAAATTGCGTAGTATATAACCGCATTATGGTGTGACGTGAGTGTTGAACGCGAGCGTAGTAGCCCTATATGAGTGTCTAATTCATATAGGAGGTATGAGCACATATTTATACACCCGTCTGTCCATCTTAATGGCGTAGTGTAGTACCGCATTAAGGCGTAACGTGAGCGTTGGATGCAAGCGTAGTAGCCTTGTATGAACTTCTATTTTTCTTATATTTTCATAAGAATTCATAGAAGGAGTATGGACGTGTAGATACATATATATATATATATATATATATTTGTATTTTAGCCTGAGAGGCTCTATTTTTTAAAGCTTTGGAGACTAGCCGGAGTTAGTCATGTATTTGCCAGTTTATGAGTTGAGAGCTTTTCAGCTGTCGCATACAGCATAATTTCTATGGAAATCAAATTGGGAAAACATAAAGATTTTTTGCTGCTCGTTTTTGTTAAACTTATTTTTGTCCACTCACTCTAACGTTTTCAAATGTTTTTCCCCTGGGCCCTTCGTTTTAAAAATGCCCAGTTTGTAGGTTAGCATAGTTGAGGTCGGACGTATATGGAGAAGATGCATAGTCAATAGTATAGCTTCTGCTCATTTTTATATTTCTAGTTCTTTTCCTTTTAAATAGAGTTGCTCTGAACTGTGGCTGTTGGTTATGAGATTTTCTTGTTAAAGTTAGTAAATAAATTGGGAGATGTTGTGATCTGGGGAGCACGAAGGCTCCAGGAGTTTAAGGTTGGATTTGGATTTTCAGAAGTGTTTGCAGGTATTATTAGGAAGGGTTGTCCATTTTCAAGGGAGGTTATGCCGAATTTTCGATAAAATTTCCTTGGAGGTGGTCCACGCAGGATTTACTTCGGGTTTTAGGGTGAAATTCGGGGTGGGTCCTGACAAAAATAGTACAAGAGTACCAACAACTGAAACCTAAAATTATATGCATACACTTTAAGTAGATTGAAATTATGTGCATGAGATTTGCTCTATTGAGCTTTTGGCTCACCTTTTTATGAATTTGTGCAGATGTTACACTTCAGGGATATAACTTAATGTCTAAAAGGAATATGAAGTCAACAACTAGCTTACTGTTTTGATTCATGACTATGTAATAAGACTTATTTAATAAGCTTACTTTCTTGTTTGTTGTAAAAACAAGACTTATGAAATAAAGTTTTCTTTCACCAAGTCACTCTGATTTTAAGTTTTTCACATAGCTTTTATTTGTCAAAAGTTCTCTTATCTTTGACAAATCGAAGCTATTCACTTCCTTATCCGGAAAAAAAAATCTCAATTTCCGAGTCAGGGTGTGACAATATGTAATGCAATTTTTGGTTTGAGATATCAATTATTGACTATACGTACATTCTATTTAAAAAAAAAACTCGTAAATTAACAAACCCTGAAAAAGACGAAACATCAATGCAACATGTGCACGCCATAAAATATAATCCTTGTTATGAACCTAAAGGAGTTGCTTTGCTTACACAGATATATATTTTGCAACAATCAAAATTACATGGAGATAACATTTTTCGTTGACATACTCTTTCGACAAGGAACTTAATCTTAACTTGGAGAAACATGTGCAATCACCTCTTTTTCACCTTATATTTACAACTAGTAACTTGGTACACAACATTTGAAGACTATTAATTGCTGCACAAACCGATCAGATTAAAGGTTATTTAACCTAATTTTGGTGTTCTCATATATTTAGAGAAGGAAATCAGGTAGCATATGCACTAGTAAATTAACTTCGGTTTAACTTCTTCAGGCTTGATTTATTGGGACTCAATTCCCTAATTCCTTAAGAATCTATATCTTCGGGATCAACTCAGTTTTCCTCATTTTCGCTTTCTTCACTGAGTTACTTTCAATGTTGTTTTTTCTTGTAGTTATGTTGGTTTTTTCTTTGTTTGATTTAGGGGATCTGGTAAACCCCCGTCACTTTTGTACTGGACTTTTTTCCTCTTATAAATGGAGTTCAACTCCTTTTAATAAAAAAATAAAAAAAATGATCGAGCCTCTTTATCCGATGCAATATGAAGCCGGCTAGGATAGATCTTAAAATTTCTAACGAGTAGGATTGAGAAAATTGAATGTGAAAATGCCAAGTACGTGATCTTTGCTTAGTGGATACTTTAGTCACAAGAAAAAAGCACAACATACAGTGAAACCAAGCTGATCGAAGTATCGAACCATACGTTGTCCAATTAAGTGAACCGACGAGTCAATCACGTAGCTAGATTTGTTCGTAGGACACCTCGCACCAAAGACAAGTTTTAAAACGCATATACATGCATGTAAATCTTGAAGCTCTCAATTAGGAACAAGTGTAAGCAATACTGGAAGCTTCAATTTTTTTTATTTTTTAATTATCTAAATGTTTATATATATTCTATCCGTATGCTTCATCGTTGTTGCCATGCCTGGAATTGTTATATAGTAGGTGTAGAATGATCGAATATTGTAGGTGAAGTAAAGATTCTTTCCCCAAAGTGGTCGAATCCAAATAGGTTCAACTCTGAACCCCAATTAGTAGAGCCTACAAACCATGCATCAACTGAAGGTGTTTTTTTTTTTTTTTTGGTAATGTGCATAAACTTTAAGTTTAGAAATTGTATATTGGATGACTCAAATCTTCTTCACCACAAGAGTATATTTTCAACTCGAGACTGTACTAATAGGGAACATACAATCAATTTTCCACAATACTACACGGGGTTTTCCCCTACTACACGAGACTGAGTAGAAAATTGGTCGAGCAGAAAAGTCGGATGAACCATGTCTTCATTTAGAGCCACAACTACTCGTAGCCCAGAGATATTTATTTTCAGTGCCTTGAACGTTGATCGATTACGATAGTTGGATATTTATAAATCTCACTAGCTAGGGGAAGTAGTTTTTTTTTTATAGTAGTTGTGGCTACTGCTTATACAGTTTCTATCTTTCAGTCCAGCGCTAGCGCTCAATTATTTTGTCCTAAAAGTGAAGCATAGTAGGTATATATCGGACATCCATTTCGACATCAACAAATTCAATTCCATCACACTCGGCTAATAGCTAGATAATAAGAAGATAAAGATCATGTAGATATTGAAAACACAAATGACTGTACACCTCAAACATAGAAAGGTACAGATCGATTACATAATACAACAAACACATACACGTACATACATGGTGAGCTAAACATACTCACCAGGCACGTTATTATACAAACCACACTTAGCTGCGTAACACTCGTCTGCAACTACAACACGGCCTACATACGCTTATGAACTATATGAACCCTAACTTTGCGTATCAGCTTCAAATCACAAACGAGCACCGATCCACAGCCACTAATTAATATCATTTACAAGCTAATCCGTTCATCGAGTAGTGGTGTGTCCACCGGGAAGCTTTTCCTTGATCTTGTCCATCATGCCCTTCTTCTCCTGGTGCTCCCCGGTTCCGGTACCGTAAGCCGGTGCCGCAGTGGTGTGAGTGTGAGTGGTGTTGTGGGGATCTTGTCCACCGGTAAGACCACCTGGTAGCTTCTCTTTCACCTGGTCCACCATCCCCTTCTTCTCATGATGCTCTCCGGCGACGCCGTAACCCGGTGTAGCACCAGTATGATGAGCAGTGCTGTAGGGATCTTGCTTTTGACCACCTGGGATCTTCTCTTTTATCTGGTCCACCATGCCCTTTTTCTCATGGTGCTCTCCGGCCACGCCGTAACCTGGTGTAGTAGTATGCTGACCAGTGCTGTAGGGATCTTGCTTTTGACCACCTGGGATCTTCTGTTTGATTTGGTCCATCACTCCCCTATCCTGCTGCTGTCCACCGTAAGGTGCGGTGGTCGGGGCTGTACCGTAGGGGTCGTCGGTCTTGTGGGTGCCTCCTGGAAGCTTCTCCTTGATCTTCTCCTTCATACCCTTCTTCCTCCTTCCACCACAGCCATCGTCCTCAGACTACATGACACAACATACAAAACACCATTAGCCAATTGATTCAAAGTTTCAAATATAAACACAACAATCAATTAAACATGGGAGTACGTAGATGGGGAGCGAGGCTTACGGAGCTAGAGCCGGAGCCGGAGCGAGTGAGAGTAGTGACGCCTCCGTGACCAGTTCCGGTTCCGGGATGAACGCCTTGGCCGGTTGTTGCTCCGGTGTGAATTGGGTTGCCGTACTCGTCCTTACGTCCCACGGGGTTTCCGTACTCGTCAGTGGGAGACTGAGTGGGGTAACCGCTCTGGTATTGCGCCATTTTCAAATCAAAGTAAAACAAAGAAAACACAAAAGACTGCAAATCGGGATTGTATTTGATTTCTTAGTAAAGCTCGTTGTGGATTAGATGTGTTTGAGTTTGGAGACTTGGTCCGTTTATATAGGCATCCAACGCATGGACACGTACCCCTAGCCCTAGAAACGTGGTCGTCTATAAAACTGACAAGTGTAACGTTAGTGTCGGTAACGGAGAGGATAAGTGAGGTCGTTGTCTGGGGAGTGGAGTCAGTGGCGGACTCGTGACACGTTCACCGCGTCCGGCCGGCCAAAAGGGGGGAGGTGAACAGTCAGAGGTGGACACGTGGTGGTCTGAGAGTCGCCGATGAGGATGAACCCTGATCTAGTGTGACACTGCGATAGTTTGATAGTTGGATGGGATGTGTACTGAGGTTGTTTTTATCATATTGCTGTTAGGTAATGTGGTGGAGCTGGATGTTATCCATGCAGATATTTCTGTACGCTGGACCGACATGAGAATAGTTTATTATGTTTGAATTCGATTCAGATTACTTTGGTGAGTGCTCATATATAACATCGAGGCCATGCCAGGTGATGATGATGATCGATCCTCGAACAAGTTTCGTCTTGGAATAATCTTTTAATAAGTTGTTGGCTCAAGTTGATAATTTTGTCGATCTCATATGCCATCCATCCATACAAAAAAGTACCAACAAAGTTCAAAGTTCAAACATCTCGGCCATTGCCAAAAATCTGATAGTTTTTTTGGTAGTTCTGAATGATTCATTCATATATGTAATCAAAACAAAACAAAACCTTCAAGACATTTCCTCGTCTAGCTAGTGTTCCATGTAACCCTACATTAAACGGTTAAACCTCTGAAAGTTACAACACCACAACTTGATGGGATTCCAGGATCAAATCAAGCAAAGAAATTAGCCACTCCTCAATTAGGTAATAATTGGGATATGTAACAGTCATAAAAGGAAACAAGAAATTGTATCAAAAAAAAAAAAAATAGTAAACTACATATTAGTTACTAACCAAATATCAATTAACAAAAAGATCAATTAAGCATATTTGTAAACAAATAAGGACAAACTTTTACAAATAAGGACAAATTGTTATATTGTTGCCATGTGGCAATGCGCATTTACAATTGTGCCATTTAAACTAAATGTGCTGCTACTGTCGGCAGTTTACAAACTTCTGCTACTGCGAACTGAAGAAGTTGCTACTGTCGACTGTTTACAAACGTTATGCTACTGCCCCCTGTTTTTACTTTTCTGCTACTGCCCCCTGTACTGTAAGCAGTTTACAAACG
>NC_020491.1:9023354-9031168 GCF_000184155.1 Fragaria vesca subsp. vesca
GAGAGAGAGAGAGGAAAATTAGAGATGAGAGGGTATTACGGTAATTTGATAGGTAAAATTCGGATCAGGGCTAATGCCATTAGTTTTGGGCTTGGGCTGATGTCTTAAATTGTATAAAAATTACTAGAAGTGTGTTTTTTGTGTTTTTAAATTTGGTCATATGCTACTATGTAATTTACTCAAAAAAAAAAAGGATGAAAGAAACCAAGTCTGTAGCTCTTAGAAGCCCTATTAGTAGCCAAACTCTATTTAACGAACAGCCCAACAAAGCCCAACAAACCAAACGGCACCGGGTACGCGGCCAGAAACGTCTTTATACAGCCTGATACGCGTGGGGCGTGGCCAGATACGTATCCGTAAATAATAGGTTACATAGGGGCAATACGGACTTTTCACCATGGTGTTTGCATCCTCAAAACCTCCTCGTATGCTTCTAGCTCCTCAATCCAAACTCAACCCAGAAAAAACAGCAAATGATGATATCAGCAATTTCATGGGTGCCCAAAGGAGTTTCGAAGCCAGTCCCCGCAGTTGCCGAGCCGCCCACCCAGGAAGAAATCGACGAGTTAATAAAATCCGGTATCTTAGACAAAAGGTTAACAACCTCTTCAACTCCTTGTCTTTCTCTTAGTACTACCTTTTTTCATTCCTATGTTGTTTGTTAGTGTATGCTTTCAACTTGTTTCATTGTTTTTTTGGTACTACTTGGACACCGATGTTTACTTTGGTTGAAGCAAATTGTTGGGTGTGTTTAGTTTCCCGGAAAGGTGGAGTCTTTAGATAGTAAATAGGGAAAGATTGGATTTTTGAATTAGTTTAGGAGCAATGTGTGTGTGTAATGGTTAAGAATGTGTGTTGTTTATGTGGGTCTTGCGAGTTAATGTAGTTATAATTTGTGCAGTGGAGGCGGTGGGAGCGATGAGGATGATGAGGGAGAAATGGAGGTTGAAGAGACCACCGGTGAGGGTGGCGAAGTCTCGCAAGCATTAGAGGTGGCGAAAGCGCTTGGCAGAGCTGAAAAGGTGACCAAGTCAGGGAGCAAGTATGATGACATTACGGAAGGGTTGAAGGAACTTGACATGGGACGAGGATGATGATGGTATTGCAGTTTGATCTTGGTTTTTTTCTCATTTCAATTTTTGGAATATAAGACGGGGTTGGTTATTGTAATGATTAAGTTGGAGGCGTTAAATGGAGTCAGAATGTTATAGTCAAAGGTTAAAACTTCGAAAGAATGTTTTTCTAAACGTATATACGGTAATACACGTACATACATGGTGAGCAAAACGTACTCACCAGGCACGTTATTATACAAACCACACTTGGCTGCTCAACACTCGTCTGCAACTACAACACGGCCTACATACGCTTATGAAGTATGAACCCTAACTCTGCGTATCAGCTTCAAATCACAAACAATCCGCAGCCATTAATTAATATCATTTACAAGCTAATCCGTTCATCGAGTAGTTCCAGCGGGAAGCTTCTCCTTGATCTTGTCCATCATGCCCTTCTTCTCCTGCTGCTCCCCGGTTCCGGTACCGTAAGCCGGTGCCGCAGTGGTGTGAGTGTGAGTGGTGTTGTGGGGATCTTGTCCACCAGTAAGACCACCTGGTAGCTTCTCTTTGACCTGGTCCACCATGCCCTTTTTCTCCTGCTGCTCCCCGGTTCCGGTACCGTAAGCCGGTGCCGCAGTGGTGTGAGTGTGAGTGGTGTTGTGGGGATCTTGTCCACCGGTAAGACCACCTGGTAGCTTCTCTTTGACCTGGTCCACCATCCCCTTCTTCTCATGCTCTCCGGCGACGCCGTAACCCGGTGTAGCACTAGTGTGCTGACCAGTGCTGTAGGGATCTTGCTTTTGACCACCTGGGATCTTCTCTTGGATTTTGTCCATCACTCCCCTATCCTGGTTCTGTCCACCGTAAGGTGCGGTGGTCGGGGCTGTACCGTAGGGGTCGTCGGTCTTGCGGGTGCCTCCTGGAAGCTTCTCCTTGATCTTCTCCTTCATACCCTTCTTCCTCCTTCCACCACAGCCATCGTCCTCAGACTACATGACACAACATACAGAACACCATTAGCTAATTGATTCAAAGTTTCAAATATAAACACAACAATCAATTAAACATGGGAGTACGTAGATGGGGAGCGAGGCTTACGGAGCTAGAGCTGGAGCCGGAGCGAGTGAGAGTAGTGACGCCTCCGTGACCAGTTCCTGTTCCGGTTCCGGTGACGGGATGAACGCCTTGGCCGGTGGTTGCTCCGGTGTGAATTGGGTTGCCGTACTCGTCCTTACGTCCCACGGGGTTTCCGTACTCGTCAGTGGGAGACTGAGTGGGGTAACCGCTCTGGTATTGCGCCATTTTCAAATCAAAGTAAAAGAAAGAGAACACAAAAGACTGCAAATCGGGATTGTATTTGATTTCTTAGTAAAGCTCGTTGTGGATGAGATGTGTTTGAGTTTGGAGACTTGGTCCGTTTATATAGGCATCCAACGCATGGACACGTACCCCTAGCCCTAGAAACGTGGTCGTCTATAAACTGACAAGTGTGACGTTAGTGTCGGTAAGGATAAGTGAGGTCGTTGTCTGGGGAGTGGAGTCAGTGGCGGACTCGTGACTCGTTCACCGCGTCCGGCCGGCCAAAAGGGGGGAGGTGAACAGTCAGAGGTGGACACGTGGTGGTCTGAGAGTCGCCGATGAGGATGAACCCTGATCTAGTGTGACACTGCTATAGTTTGATAGTTGGATGGGATGTGTACTGAGGTTGTTTTGATCATATTGCTGTTAGGTAATGTGGTGGAGCTGGATGTTATCCATGCAGATATTTCTGTACGCTGGACCGACATGAGAATAGTTTATTATGTTTGAATTCGATTCAGATTACTTTGGTGAGTGCTCATATATAACATCGAGGCCATGCCAGGTGATGATGATGATCGATCCTCGAACAAGTTTCGTCTTGGAATAATCTTTTAATAAGTTGTTGGCTCAAGTTGATAATTTTGTCGATCTCATATGCTATACCTTCCTGCTATTCTTCATGAGTAAAGCTCCATCCATCCATACAAAAAAGTATCAACAAAGTTCAAAGTTCAAACATCTCGGCCATTGCCAAAAATCTGATAGTTTTTTTGTTAGTTCTGAATGATTCATCCATATATCATATGTAATCAAAACAAAACCTTCAAGACATTTCCTCGCCTAGCTATGTTCCATGTAACCTTACATTAAACGGTTAAACCTCTGAAAGTTACAACACCACAACTTGATGGGATTCCAGGATCAAATCAAGCAAAGAAATTAGCCACTCCTCAATTAGGTAATAATTGAGATATGTAACAGTCATCAAAGGAAACAAGAAATTGTATCAAAAAAAAAAATAATAAAAAAAGGATGCAAGAAACCAAGTCTGTAGCTCTTAGAAGGCCCTATTACTAGCCAAACTCTATTTAACGAACAGCCCAACATTGTTTTTTGGTACTACTTGGACACCGATGTTTACTTTGGTTGAAGCAAATTGTTGGGTGTGTTTAGTTTCCCTGAAAGGTGGAGTCTTTAGATAGTAAATAGGGAAAGATTGGATTTTTGAACTAGTTTAGGAGCAATGTGTTTGTGTAATGGTTAAGAATGTGCGTTGTTTATGTGGGTCTTGCGAGTTAATGTAGTTATAATTTGTGCAGTGGAGGCGGTGGGAGCGATGAGGATGATGAGGGAGAAATGGAGGTTGAAGAGACCACCGGTGAGGGTGGCGAAGTCTCGCAAGCATTAGAGGTGGCGAAAGCGCTTGGCAGAGCTGAAAAGGTGACCAAGTCAGGGAGCAAGTATGATGACATTACGGAAGGGTTGAAGGAACTTGACATGGATCATTATGACGACGAGGATGATGATGGTATTGCAGTTTGATCTTGGTTTTTTTTTTCATTTCAATTTTTGGAATATAAGACGGGGTTGGTTATTGTAGTGATTAAGTTGGAGGCGTTAAATGGAGAGTCAGAATGTTAGTCAAGGTTAAACTTCGAAAGATAGTGGAATCTATGAAGTTGTTATTTGCTTTGGCCTGTTTAGATAGTTTTAGAATAGGATTTTCCATGTCAATTGAAATGGTGAGATTGGACGGGTAATAAAACTGTAGGACAAGGGTTGAATTTGAACCATTGCTAAAGTTACTGATAGTACTTTGCTTAAGTTAACGGTGGTTTCGTACCAGTTTCATCTTGAAATTGTCGTTAAGGTTTTAAAGCTGACAATGCATCTTTTTTATGTTTGAATTAAGGCATTGATTTGTTCAGCGGTGGGTTTGGGGACCTTTACTACCCAAGTAACGATATGGATCCATATCTCAAGAAGGAAAAGGATGATGTAAGTTTGAAAACTTAAAATGTGGTTTGTTTCCCTGTATTGTGAGGATTAAAGAGTAACTCGGGATTTTGTTTACATTTATCTTTTCTCAAAGGATGAGGATTCTGAAGATAGTGAGGACATGATCATCAACCCAAATGATTCAGTCATAGTTTGTGCTCGCAATGAGGATGATATCAGTCAGCTTGAGGCATGTAATACTTGGCTGAAACTATTTGTTTCATTTTTTATCTGTCTGGCACTAATAATTCTTGAGTTATGTTTGAGCAGATTTGGCTATATACTGAAACAGAGGATGGTGAACCAGATGTTTATGTTCACCATGACATAATCATTTCAGCATTTCCCCTTTGCACAGCATGGCTTGACTGT
Source organism: Fragaria vesca subsp. vesca (assembly GCF_000184155.1). Taxonomy (NCBI): domain Eukaryota; kingdom Viridiplantae; phylum Streptophyta; class Magnoliopsida; order Rosales; family Rosaceae; genus Fragaria; species Fragaria vesca. The sequence continues at coordinate 9,028,085 of NC_020491.1, forward strand.
CCTCTCAAAGGTGGAGACAAAGGTACGAGTTGTGTGCTTTTTATGTATTTTGGTTGAAAATTGTTGATGGTATGCATCATATTTCTTATAACCATGAATTATACTTAATTAATCTTCTTAATTTCCATAAAGAATTAGCTCTCTATTTGGTTCAGCTGAATTTCGTGCATTTTTTTTTCCTTCATAGTATTTAGATTGTCAAAATGTAGATAATTCTTCCATTCCCTTCATACCAACAACAGTTTTATTAAAAATTAGCTATGCTTTCTGGTTTCTACATTATTAATCTTTGTATTTGATTGACGTCTAAATGTGTGTTTGTATATGTTGCAGGCAATTTTATAGCTGTTGGTTTGTATATGTTGCAGGAAATTTTATAGCCGTTGGTTTGATGGGTGAACCTACCATTGAGATATGGGATCTTGACATTGTATGTTGTTTCCTAATAGTAGTCTCATTGACGTATAAAGATGTTATTGAATTTCTAACAATGTTTTTGCGTTTTCTAGATTGATGAAGTACAACCATGTGTCGTATTGGGTGGTATTGCTGAGAAGAAGAAACAGAAAGGAAAAAGGTTTGGCCTCAGTCCTTCAATATTTAAGCTGGTAAACATGCAACTTTTGTCAGTTTTACCAATTCTGTAACTTCTTTTCTGCTAGACCTCAATTAAATACAAAGAAGACAGTCACACAGATTCAGTTTTGGGGCTTGCTTGGAATAAGGAGTACAGGTTTGTTCACTTCTTAAAAAAAAAAATAAAAATAAAAAATTTGTACCACCCGTTCTTACTTCAGCGGATTGTATATATTCTGACCATTTTTAATAAACAGAAATATACTGGCCAGTGCAAGTGCTGACAAAAAAGTTAAAATTTGGGATGTGGCTACCGGAAAATGTAACATTACTATGGAGCATCATACAGACAAGGCAAATTTTTTTTACCGAATAGCGATCGCATACATTGTCCTGATATCAGTGCCTGGATGGTGTGCCAAATTGTTTGGCTTCAATGCTTACCTTTTCTACATACTACTTTCTACAGGTTCAGGCAGTTGCGTGGAATCATTTTGCCCCCCAAGTTCTTCTCAGTGGATCTTTTGATCATTCAATTGTCTTGGTATTGTTTCCACCCGAGTGGTAGATCTTTTCATCTATTTATGTTCTCTAGAAGCTTAACCCCTATCAATGAGCTTGCTTGATTGAAACATTCCTCATGGATTGACAATTGTTATGCATTCCAGAAAGATGGAAGGGTGCCAACACATTCCGGTTATAAGTGGACAGTGACAGCTGATGTAGAAAGCTTAGCATGGGATCCACATTCTGAGAATTCATTTGTGGTGTGTGATCTTGCCTCTAAAGATGGTTATGAAGTTTCGATGGAAGGATTCCTTTACTACGAACACAATGCATTTCCATTACTACTTTTTCCAATTTTGGTGCTCATTAACATGCATATGCAACATATTATTATCATTAATTATTTATTCTCAAATATGCAACCTTAAACTGTATTTAGTTATTTATTTATGTGTGATGTGTCTATACATGCATTTAGTTTGGATATAGTTTCTGTGGATAGATAATAATTAAAATTTGATGATCACCATCCACTTTTGAATCCATCCAGGTGAGTCTTGAAGATGGTACAGTACAAGGTTTTGATATTCGGGCTGCCACTTCTGCTCCTACTTCTGAATCTAAACCCAGTTTTACTCTTCATGCACACGACAAAGCTGTTTGTGGAATATCCTATAATCCTTTGGCACCTAATGTATAGTCCTCTTTCTCCTCATCTTTTGGCATATTTTTGGCATCGTTGAATTGTGACCTCATCCTTGTGTCATTTTTTTTCTTCTCCAGCTTCTTGCAACTGGATCCACAGATAAAATGGTAAGTTCTTACACACATATTGTTGTCTCTCTGGGTGCTGTTGGGATTTAATGTTAAGCCACTATCTCTAATATAATCATAATGGTTATAACTTGCAGGTGAAGCTTTGGGATTTGTCTAATAATTAACATTCATGCATTGCATCCATGAATCCTAAAGCAGTAAGTGATTAATGATTTTTTTTTACTGTATATGGTGATGACGAATTCTACTGATTTCAATATGTATATATACAGATACATTTATGTGTTTTTATATGAGATTGATTGTTGAACTGTTCTTAATGTTGTCAGGGAGCTGTGTTTTCTATTTCGTTCTCCCAAGATAACCCCTTTTTGCTGGCCATGGGAGGCTCGAAAGGGAAATTGGAAGTGAGCAGTCATTTCAGATCTTGTTCGTGTTTTAGTTTTGGAATGTTTTTCCTACATTGGATAGCTAATATATTACTGAAATTTCAGGTATGGGATACATCATATGATGCTGCAGTTGCCCAAAGATTTGGAAGTTACATCAAGAAGAGCAGACCCCAGTCTGCGGCTTGATCTATAGAAGATAACCAATTGATGTATGTTTTTCATCTAGTTTTCATTCAAGATGAGCCTTTATATTTTCTAGGGAACAAGTAGCACTGCCAGGGGCAGTGGTCTCAAAGTTTTGAAATCCGTATGATCCAGATCCTCATCACCTCTTTTAAAGTATACTTGTGTGTTATACACTAGGCATTAGGTAATTTTTTGTATTTTCTTGTATTGGTGTCGTGGTAAATGAAGATGCAAATTGTGGAAAAGAAATGAGAAGTGTTTTTTTCCTCTTTTTTTTATAAAAAAAATGGATTTCAATCTTCTTTGTGTCATGAACTGGTTGACGGTGAATGGTAAAGAGTGATTTTCTCTTGAAACAAAGAAAGCTATCTTGTTAGATTCCTGTTCATTTTCGTGCTGCTTTACAAATGCTTCAATGGGGAGGTGAGTTTAGGTTTGCCGTTTACCATTCAATAACTGCGCAACATGAGATTGCTATTTTCTTGTCAACTTGCTTGTGATAGAGTTCAATCTAAATCATATTGCTACTACCAGGGCCGGTCCTGAGTAATTGGAGGCCCTGTGCAAACTTTTAAATGTGGCCTTTTTTTTTTTGGTGTTGCAAGTTATATGCCTAATATAAATGGATTGCCACAATCATAATATA
>NC_020491.1:9032595-9053506 GCF_000184155.1 Fragaria vesca subsp. vesca
TCACTTTTCTGGGGAGGAAATTGGGTTTAGAGAGGTTATGAAATATGGGAAGAAGAGAAAGAAGATACGCGCAAGAATAGAGGTAAAATCGTCCAGAAAAAAGAAAAAAAACGCCAATAAAAAAAGGGGTTGGAGGTTCGAACTTGGGTTGTGAGGATAATGCAAAAAGTCTCTAGCCAATTCTGCTATTACAACTTATGTGAATATATCTAACTTTATGATATATAACTATACATACATATATATATTTTTTTTGGAGGCCCCCGAAAATCGGAGGCCCTGTGCGACCGCACACGTCGCATAGCCCAAAGGCCGCCCCTGGCTACTACAACCCCGTGTTAGGTTGATCAGCTGGGAAGGACATGAGCCTATCAACTTCAAAAGGTGTATTATTTATGTGACAGTTTCTGTTTTATACACATTTTATAGGTCATAGATAGATGCATATGTAGTTTAGCAGTCAATAATTGTAAATACAAATTCATTATGATTCATTAGGTATGCAGATGACGATGAAGATACTTTTGTTTAAGAATAGAAAAACTTACATTTTAGCTATCAAAGAATATAATCAACTTTCTTAATCTCATGTTAGCTTTGCTGTCATAGTTGGCTGGCCACATGCTTTCATCATTTCCCATTCGACATTAAAACTAATTGTGCTGATTAGATTTTGCCCTTTCGATTGGTCTAGTGGGTATTAGGGTTTACAAAACACACTTAACGGTTAATTACTTTGTTAGATCAATTCTTAGATTTTCCCTTTTGCTTTTGCTGGCCACCTAAATTGTGAAAATGGGATTAATATAGCCAATGACCTAGTGTTTAAGTACATACTTATGACCCAGTATACTTTAACTATTATGCAAAACTCCACAATATAAACGTTGGCTATAGAGTATACTAACAATTAGCATCTAGGCAAAATCATGCCCGAGTTCATATTCTTTATCTCCTAAACCTTGACCTCATGACTTTAAATTTGGTTTGTTAATGAAGACTTCTCTATCATTAGTAATAAGCAAACCTAATTCTGTGGTAATGGGCATTATGCCAGGCACTCATTTTCTGACTTTTTGTATATAATTTGTTTTCATTGGTGATGCAGTTAAGCTATAATTTTGTTTTTTACTGATATAATTAGAGAAATAAGATTCCTTCCTGATGTGTTCTGAAATGTCACTGGATTTGTGTTCCAATAATGTTAATCTATTTCTTTTTTTTCTTTTTTTTGGGGGTCTTTGGCAAGTTTTTTCTTTTCGTTCATTTAAGCCTATAAAAATGTAGTAGTTATTCATAAGCCATCGAGTATTGAACTTAACTGATACATCAAGAGTGCGAACAATTAAACATCATCAGATAGTGATGAAAGTTAGATAGGACTTTTGAATCCATTTTGGTAGATATGTCATAACTTTAGGATCAAATGTCGGTATACGTTACAAACAACAATTTCGAACATATGATGGCAAGCAGAGAGAAGAATTAGGAACAATTGAATCGGTACAAGTATGTTCGTGTTGCTTGTAAATTAAATTGTTGTAATTTCAGATCATGGTATTCGTTTGAAGTCTGTAGTATATCGTTTCAGAAAAACAAAAACAAATTGACTCATAAGACCCGGCAGCTTTAATAATCAGTCAGGATGACGCTGGTTACGCCTTTGTGTTCATATATGATGAAAATTTTCGATCATCATCATCATATACAATGTCTAACCTCTAAAGAGCCTTGACATTGTTTATGTGAAAGCTTTCCCCTCAATATTGTTTATAACTTTATATGTAAACTTTCCCCACCAAGAAAGCACCCAGATTTAATTATCAGACTCTAGAGTCCACTAAATTTGTCATACCCTTACAATCCAACAATGAAAACCATACAAAACCAGCACACAATAATGCCACTATTCTATGCGTGGTTTCTTTTGTCCAACTCCAATCCTATTGCTCATCCCAGACGCCATCACCAATCACTTGGCACCAATCATACATTTAAAACTGGAAATATATGCAGCTGGAGAAGAAAACAAAAACAGCATTCGAAAAGAGTTTCCCACTTGTTTACAAGTTCATTTCCATTGATTGCAACAGACACATAAAAGATTGATTACAAATCCAAAACCCTAGGCTCATATAATAGAAATAAACTTACACAGGCCACAGAGTTCTTCCAAGTAACAAGTACCTTTCATTGATTTAACTTCAAACAAAAAAAAAATTATTAACCACACAAATTAACCCGATTAATTAGCACATGAACATGTCAACTGGTTGATTGAAGCAGAGATTACTCCATGGATTAAGAAACTCATCACCACCAAACTGTGCAGTCATGTCTTCTTCTTCTTCATTGTCCAACAGCCATTTGGTCGAGTCAATACAGTCCACAATATCATTCAGACTCTGCAACCTGTTGGTGAGCTCAGCCACCTGGGCTCTGAGCACACAGTTCTCAGCCTCAAGGTTCAGGTAGAGCTGGTTTGTGACATTGATGCTCGTAAGGATTTGGTTGTTCTCTTTCCTCAACAGACCAACTTGGGCCGTCAGATCAGTCAGGTGCTCCTGCTTTCGCATCCGAGACCGGCGCGCCGATTCTCTATTGGACACCATTCTCTTCCTCTTCCTCAGGTCCATGACCTGATGAAGACCCTCTTGATCGGAGCCGGAGTTCATAATCTGAAGCGCGCTGGAGCCTGATGAGTTTCCACTAGAAGTAGCCATGCAGAATTGCAGATGCTAATTTATGTTAAAAAGAAAAAAAAAGGGTGAAAACAACTTGAATAAGAAATAGGGTAATCTATAAAATGTGGTGCAAAGCTAGTTTATATATGAAGGGTTTGGTTTTAGGGGCAGGTATTCATGAAAAAACGTAGAACCAGTAGAGGAAGACAACAGAGAATGATTGAACTAAATGGGTCCTTCGTCTGAGTGTGGAGTTTATCATAAACCCAGAGAGGAGAATTTCACTGAGCACTGGAGACATCTAGCTCAAACATGAAGAGCTGTATATGTATATATTAAGCATTACAGAAGCTAGCTAGGACCAAACTAAGAGAGCTCTATTGGTGTATGAGGAAACACAACAATCAAAGCTATAAGAACACAAAGGTTTTCAGAACCAGTGGAAGAGAGAGAGAGAGAGAGAGAGAGAGAGCTAGTTAGAGAGACCAAATGTTTATGGTAGGAAGAAAGATAAGGAAGAGGAGGTTTTGAATGGTGGTAGAGGGTTGAATATATAGATCAGGAATGCCCACTGTAAAGGAATAAACTAAATGGAAATGAATATGATACGCATGTCAAGATGAACATGTCTCAGAATGAAAACAAGGGAAATGATTAATATATGTATATAATGCAGCTCCAAACTAGGGGCCAGATTCTATGTACATGTTCTTATGGTAGACTATATTGGTGAGGCAAATTAGGTTTGAGGTTTTATTTTTTTCTTGTTTCCTTATTTTTCAAGCTGAAATTGATTAAGGAAGAAACTGTATTCAATTTGGTGAAAAGGCCAAGTGAATCTGAAGGCAATCTGAGCAGTACAATAGCACATGCAGTGTGGCCAGAACTCTGAAAGCTGGTCCCTAGGAATTGATATAGTATAAGGTTTTACATGGCCAGCAATGGCAGCTTAGCTGTGTGTGCTATTTTTTGTTATAAATGAAAAAGGCAGAATGAAGCAAAACTGCAAAACCCTTCCTGGCTTGTTGGTGATGCTATATATATCATATGTATTTAATTATGCTGATTTTATACGTAATAAATCTGGGAATGTAAGCATTCAGTTTCTATTTTGTACAAAGAGATCTAACTGGTAACTTCATAATGAGGGTTTTTTGGGGTCCTTTTCTAATTTGTAATTGCTTGAAGTCTACCCCATTTCCATTAACGTACGTATTGCATGCTCAAAAAAGTATCATAGTATATTCCTCTACGTAAAACTAATACATGTTTAAAGAATACTTCACCTAAATTCCTTCACGTATTTGTAAACGGATTATTTTGATCTTATCGATTTAAGTACTTGCTAGTATTTATCGAATCTAAATCAAGAGTTAGTATTTTCGCTGTTACTTTGTAAAATTGTACCAATCTTACCGAAACTGAAACTGAAAATAAAACTGCAAAAACTTTTGATCTATATGCATATGCGATCAATAGTTAACAGGAACACAAAGGAAATATCCGAGAAGAATGAAATGGATCCAAAAGCAACTTTGTGGTGCCTTAGAAATTAAGCACATAGTCTTGCAACTTGCAAGTAGCCCTTGGGTCTCAAATGGTGTGCTTCTTTTGTTATGCACCTTTGTGAGTGACATGCTTTTCTAGTAGGATGGTGGTGAGCGCTGTTTCTTTAATCTGTTTGCCCAAAAGTTCTTCAAAAGCAGCTTCATAATAAGCACTTTTTCTTGCTATACTTCATCACATAATGACTACATGCATATATAGTTGCACATATACAAACTTTCATGCTGTCTAATCAGGTGTCCTAGCTTGAGATGTACAAGACATGAAGAGAAGAAACTCAAGAAAGGATAAGATTAAAGAAGCTAGCCTCAGAGTTGCCTTATCTTCTGAGGTCGTATACTCGTATATGATCGAGGAAATTGGTTTAAACTTAGCAGATTCAATCTCATAAATCATTACGATGTAATTGTCTAGACGTGTTAACCACCGTGATGATTAACACGCCTTCACACTTCGAAATAAAAGACCTTCATCGATGCACTTTTGACTTCTTTAAGATATTAATATAAATTCAAGCATGTCTAATCAGCTGGAGGCTAATGGACCAGGATGGCAAAGAATATTTCTTGATTCTTTGTAGTTATACGGCCATCATTTCCTAATTCCAATCATCTAATTTCTGATATGTAGGAATTTGATTAAAGAGTTCAGATATACATTGTTCTTTGTACGTCATTAGGATACATTCTACTTCAGAAGCCTTTAATTAGTTGCGTCTTTGCCTCGTCCATGATAAGAGTCCTCCAAACTCTCCTTATGTTCATTTTCCTTCCTCTTAAGTTTGCAACTTTGCAAGGATCTCTTCTTTCAGGCAAAATAAACTACGGACAATGATCTTTCATGTGATAGATATATAACTAAACTGTCTTTAGAAATTAGTCTTTTCCCCTCTAATTTTCAAATTTATCGACAACAAAAGACCATATCAATCACGTCTAAAAAATGAATGCTAGTGCTTTGTCATCATATTTTCATTAGGATAGAAGCTTAAGGTTTGATCTCAAAAGTTAAATATAAGGTTTTTGTTTGCTTTGATGGAAGAAGAGTTAGGTTCCTCATGCGCTACGGTGTATTATTTTTGTTTTCTCATAAATTACGCTTGATCTTTCAGGACGTGTTTTTTTATGGACAATCAATAGCCAGTCTTATTTCTTCAAGAGTCCTAGCTTCGTCCTGGCTTACGCTATATCAACCCAATCATCGTGTTTGTTACTAGGATCTATAAAACTAAAGTCAACATCATTGACCTGATCCTAGACATCTCTAAACGGTGATATGATCAATACTTCGCCGGCACACCGGTCATGATCGACTAGCTAGGCTCGTGGTCGCCAAAGTCACTGTAGCCTCGGTTGGTCTTATTGTCGAATGTTGAGAGAGAATCGAACGTTGAAAGTATCGTGCTATCCATTGGTATCTCTACAAATTCTGAAAACTCCGGCAATGTTTTGAGTTGTTAGAGACTTGAAAATTGATCTACTTTTCGTGCTACAGACGCTGGTGTACTATTTTTTTTTTTATTAAAATGAGCTGAACTCCATTTATTAAGAAAAAAAAAGTCAGGGGAACAGAAGGGAAGGGGGCTTAACAAATCCCCTTCCAACAAAGAACAAAACAACATAACCTATAACAGAAAGCAACACTGAAAGAAAATCAGTGAAGAAAGCGAAAATGAGGTAAACCGAGTTGATCCTGAAGGTATAGATTCATAAAGAATTGGGGGATTGAGTCCCAATAAACCAAGCCTGAAGAAGATAAACCGAAGTTTGCTAGTGCATATGCTACCTGATTCCCTTCTCTGAATATATGAGAACACCGAAATTGCATTTGTGAGACACGATACATGCAATTATCCCAAACAACACGAAATCTCCATGGAACAAGATGAGGGGAATGGATGAAGTTAAGAACAATGGCGAAATCAACCTCAAGCCAAATATGCTTCCATTCCCGAATCCAAGCTAATTCAATAGCCTTAATAACAACCATAACCTCTGCGTCCACCGAACAAGGGATGTGCAAATTACAAGCAAAAGCACCAATAAACTCACCCTTGAAATTTCGGAAAACTCCCCCAAAACCAGCCTTGCCTGAGTCATAATTGAAAGCCCCGTCAGTATTAATCTTGATGCAGTCAAAAAGAGGAGGAATCCAATTCACTTCTATAATTCGAGGAGCTCGTCTTAGCTTACAAGGAACATCAAAGCACTTTAAAACACAAAGCTCCGAGATTGAATTATTCATGCAACCTGAGGCGAGAAAACTGGAAGCTCGCATATGCCCCATAATTAAGCGACAAACATGTGATGGCAAGCAAGAATAACCATCATACTTGACTTTATTGCATATTCTCCAAATAAACCACAAAGTGGTACAGAAACAACTTAACCAAAGCTCTTTCAGTTGAGGACTTCGATCATTACCTCTTCCTGCATGCAACAAATCCAACAAGGAGTTTGGTTGTGTAGCCAATTGAAAGTGAGAGAACCACTTTTGCCATATGAAATCTGCAAAAGGGCATGTGAAAAAAATATGGAACAAGGATTCCCCATATACGCAACACATAACACATCTAGATGCGAGAGAAACTCCACGTTTTTGTAAGAAGTCCTCTGAAATTACTCGGCCCCGTAACACCTTCCAAACTAGTAATGAGATTCTGGGAGTGATGAATTTACACCAAATTAATTTCCCCCAATTCAAAGTGGGAGAATGAGGTCGTAGAAATTGAAAAGCCTCCTTGGCACTTAACACACCAGATTTCGATGAAGACCAAATAAGCTTATCATGCTTCATGGGGTCCAAGGCCACTGGAACTCTACTGATCATATCACAAAGGCTTGGATGATGTAATTGAAGCAAATGAGGAAAAGTCCAAGAGCCATTATAGATAAAGTCAGCCACTTTTCCTTCTAACAGATGAAGTAAGCCATGATGATTACTGAAAAAATCAACAATAGGCTTACCTATGAAATTATCTTTCCAAAATGAAACAGAAGCTCCAGAGCCATCTTGCATTCTCAAGAACCCGTGGAAAGAACTTCCTCACACCTAACCATATGAAAGAGCAGGCATAAGAGCTACGTGGAGAACTATTACGTAAAAACATGTTGCGAATAAAAGCACAACTTTCTGATGAAGATGAATAAATCTCCCAACACTTCTTTAATAAGAATGAGCAATTAAGAAGCACAAGTTACTTTAGGCCCAAACCCCCTCTTCAAGTGGTGTACAAAATGACTGCTAGGCAATTAAAGGCACCCCTCGTTTATCTATAGATCCGGACCACAAAAAATTCCTACACCATACCTCCAACCTTCTAAGAAGAGAAATTGGCCACTCTTAGACTTGTAGACTGTAGACAAGCATGTTCTTAACCACTGATTTTATCAACTGGAGCCGACCAGCCATTGACAATATAGAACCCATCCAGCTAGTAAATTTTAACGAGATTTACCTCGGAAAATAGGAACTCCCAAGTAGGTAAAAGAAGCATTCCCAAGAGACATGCCAAGGAAACCAGCAATGGAATGACGTCTCTCATGCAGACGCTGGTGTACATGACTTTTCGATTTGATGGGGTTTGAAGGAATTGATTTTTGCTTGTTTTGGAGTAGAGCGCGTGCTTCCAGAGTCCGGTGGTTTTTAGAGGTGAACACGGGGACTGTGTAACCTCATTTAAAAGAGTCGGTGTCTCTCCTAAACATGGATGCGTCTTATTTCTTTAGATAGAGCAGTCTTGTCCTCCTAGTCTTGGGAAACAAACGTGTCGTGGGATGTTTTGGACAAAAAACAGGGAATAATAAGCCCAAATAGAACACTGGCTCATTGGTTTTATATGGGCTTGTTTCAGGTTGCCAGCAAGTCATGACCTTGCATTGGGCTTCAAACATCCAAAAGCAAACCCACATCTTGATCTGAAATCCATTTCACCACTACTGATATCATATGTCACTCCATTACAGTACTTATTCAAGAGGAGCAAATTTTGAGTTGAAATCCAAGTCACCAACACTTCAAAACTAGGATATGTTAGAGTGTTAAAAGGGGTTCAGAATGTAACAAAAATTAGGGTGTGTGTTAACAGGGGTTCAGAATGTAACAAGCATCCGAAATTGTCCAAGAACAATTAATCCTTCTGTTTCGCTGTGATCACAAGGAAGAGTTCAAAGTCAAGAGCAACAAGAAACCTCTAAGTGGAAAGAGACGCTTCTCGTGATTTGGACAACACACAAAGGAGTTCACTTTGCATTTGGTGGAAGAATGAGTAACTGATAATGAACATGTACAGGGAAAGAGAAGACCAGAGCAGATGATTTTTATTCAATTCCTTTAGTCTCTTGCAGGAAATGCCTCACATGATCGATAGTACAGGACCATAGTCTTAGACTAGGGATAAACAAGCATAATTATATACACAGTTACAAGATAGCAAATGTCCCTTTGCAGAGAACTCAAACTACCAAACAAACAACAGGAAACAAAATCTTGGTAAAACCAATATCAGAAGTTCACTAACACCTTATATTTTCTCAAATGTCAACAAAGAAACATCGTCGAGGAATTAAAGTCTTTTGACATTTACCTAAGCAAAAGGGTTGGAAGAAGCAGCTTCTGGATGGTAGTGAAGCATCTCGTTCCACATCATCTCCCGAATCATATGTTCCCCTAAACTTTCATCTATGTCGAGGTTGATCGGAACATGAACAATAGAATTGCTTCTGGGATCATATAGCCCTGACATGTAAGGATGTTGGAGTGCATCTGAGACGGTGATTCTCTTAGTTGGATCAAACACAAGCATCCTTTGCAACAAATCTATAGCCAAAGGATCAGCTTGAGGGTACAGACGGGAAAAATGTGTTCCCCTCGAATAGGGCAGTGATTTGATGAACTTCCTGGCTTTCGGATTGTCAATGAACGCGATATCAGGTTCCTGCTGGCTACCAAGAACATTGATGATTAGTTTTAGCTGGTTGAGGCATTCAGTTCCGGGAAAGATTGGTTTCCGGCCAAGAATCTCAGCAAAGATACATCCTACAGACCAGACGTCAATGGATGTTCCGTAATTGTCACAGCACAATAGCAGCTCTGGTGCACGATACCAGCGAGTGACAACATACTCTGTCATGAACTGGTCATTACCTCTGCTGGTTCGGGCCAACCCAAAATCACATATCTTTAGGTCACAGTTAGCATTGATGAGCAGGTTCCCAGGCTTCAAGTCTCGGTGAAGAATGTTTGCTGAGTGAAGATACTTCAGCCCTCTAAGCAGCTGCAATGCATACTCCAAATTAATAACAACTAAAAGAAATAGAGCTCAAAATTAACTGATACTAGGTATATATGCAGTCACATTTTTTCAAGGCCGAGTGTTGAGTCCCACTTAAGAAAATGTAAGAGACTGCAATGTCTATCAAACTTGGGTTAATATATACATTAGTAGATGCGTTATAGTCATCAAGTTTGTGTTCCTTTTCCCAGAACCATGTTCATCTCCATAAATTAGTATAGCAGAAGTTTAGCATTAACTAACTAGGATGATGTACTACTTGAAAGAAGAACAAATGAATTAACATAACAACAGTTTAGAGAATTCTAATACCTGAAATAGAAAGTATTTGCAATGGTCTGTAGAAAGTGGCTGTGAAGACTTTATAATTTGGTGAAGATCAGTATCCATGAGCTCATACACAAAGTACACGTCCTTGAAACTTGTCCTGTGAGTAGGCATCATAACATCCTTCAAAGCAATCACATTCTCGTGCTGGATATTTCTAAGCAGCTTCAACTCCCTCAGTGTCCTCAATGCATCAATGCGGTTCTCAAACACGTTATTGATCTTCTTGATTGCAACTTTCTCATTCGTTTCTCTGTTGATGGACGAGCATACAACACCGTATGCTCCTCTCCCTATGGGTTTGATCGGAACATACTTGGAATCAACTTCGAACAATGTTTGCCACATTGAGTAATATTGCTTCCCCCGTTGCCTGATTCCATTCGGAGGCTCAACCAAAGTTGCCATTTCCCTGCAAATCACCATAAGACAATCTAAATCACTCAATACACATCATAACTTGAGCCACAGAAACCTCCAAATAACTTTCGAACCAACAAAGTTTACTATGAACAACATGAATTACTGTATGAACTTACATAAAAAGCTGATTAGAACAGGGAATATAACCAAGTGAGAAAGATTAAAGAGTATGACATGCAATAATTAGAACAACAATACGCAGGTATAAAAGATAGCCTCTAGACTAGAATCGATTCTTACTTGCCCCTTCCACTTCTGCTGGGTTTGGATCTTTTCCAGTCACCCTGTTCCCGTTTATGTTACTCTTCTTTACTTTTTCTCCCACTTTACAAATTATAAACAATTTCATTTCCACTTTCTGCCTTCTTCTTTTCTCTTAAAACCCCACTCTGTACTCTGCCAACTCCCTAATCTTTCTCTCTTCCTTTACTTGCCTACCCAGCAACTCTCCAATCCCATTCACACACCAAAAAAAAGCCTCAAACTTTCAAACCCAACACCTCCAAAACACACACCCCAATACCCAATTCACAAATTCAAATCCTCAATTCCACAGCTTTACACAATTAACAATCAACTACAAAAACAGAAACCCAGAAACAGAGACTAAAAGAAGAGAAGCCTCACCTCAATAACTGCCAGCCAACATTAAACACAGCAAGATCCCACAAGAAAGTAGATGTTTGCTTATCCAATGTTCCAATATAAACACTTCAAATTTGAAACATCAAAGTGATCGAATCGATCACGAAATAAAGATTCGTGATTTCGTCTGAGAGATCTTAGCGAGACAGAGCAGAGAATATAGATAGAGAGAGAAGGGTGGAAGATAGTTGTTATTGAAATAAAGAATGAGGGAATGGGGAAGAGGATGAGAGTGAGCCAAACCCAAACCCACCCATGACAGTACCACACGGCATAATTCACAACGTATATAACTGCACACCCACAAACGACAGCTCGAGATCTCTCTCTTTCTTTTTCTTTTTCTTCATGCACAATCAAAATCTCTCTATGACCCAATCATGGAGTTTGGGAGTTTGAAGTAAAACACGCCTCACGCTTTGAGCTCGGCTCTGTAGTCAAACTCATCTTTCACTTGTTACAGTGACCGGCGCAGTCTCTCTCATCAGCCATGTGTACTCTTACCTTGTTTTCAACACCATTTTGTTTTTTTGGAAATTCTTATGGGATACGTTTTTCACTCGTTCGATTTTGTTCTAGTGTTTGAAGTAAAATCTCTTGGAAGTTTATGTACCCAAAAAAAAAAATTATCTTAGAAGTTTGGTACATTCTCCTTTGTGAATCAAGCATTAATATCATCGCTCAACTCAAGTTTAGTTATGAAACTGTCAAAATAATCAGACACTATATTTTGTTACAGTTTAAAGTAATTTCAGATGCACCGCGAAGTTAGTCATCATGTCAAATTTTTTGTAAAACCTTTGGGATATCGTGACACCGTCAAAATATAAAAATTAACATCACTTATTTCCCATTTAGACATATATATAATGAAGTCGTTGAGTAGTCACCAGCTCTAATTTTTTTTATCCATATTCTTTGTTAAGGTAAGAAGCTTATGCATCATTTGTTCGAATAATTTTGTAAAATATGACCTGAATTGGCGATCCTTAAAATATTATTCATATTATACTTCTTAAATGTTACATAATTCAACGTCGGTAAAGATGTCAGGTAAAAAACCGTTTTATATATCTAAAAATATCAGTCAAACTTGTATGATTTAAAGTCGTATAAAGTTGCAACTAGCGTTAAAATCTCTTAACTTATATGCAAACCTTCAAAGAATAGACTTCTCCATTAATGTACCAAACTACCAATTATGTTACTTTCAACACACTGTTATCTACCTGTGATTCATAAGATTAGGATGGCCCTCTACCTCTACTAGCATTCTTCTTGTTACCTCATTAATGTTTATGCAGTAATTTCCATTAAACCCTGTGGGGGTTAAGCTAAGCCAAAGCCAAGTCTTAGGGCAGCCCTAAAGCCTAAAAGCCACTATATGGCTTCAAAGGGCGGCAGTTCCACCTTGAAGATATGGTAAAGATCCTAGTTTATCTGCCTTTGCTTACCCTACAATTCATTTCAAAGGGAGACATTCTTATATATTTTGCTCTCCCTCTCACTCCAACTCTGCCTCCACTACCAAGCAACGGCGGCGCCACGTGGAAAGCTGGTAGCTGCCGCCGGTGGCCTCCTCCCCTCCTTGCTTAGCTTTGCTTTGGCCCCACTTCACCTGTCAATCTTGTTCTGTCATCAGTCCTCACCAAAATCCAAAGTAGCTCACTAGCTTTCCGGCAACCAAAACTGGAAAGTCGTCGGGTACATGGTAGGGTTCCATGTACGTTCATGCACCCGATCTGGCAGAATGTTACCATCATACTCGTGTTACATGAGTTGCGTGATTAAGAGTCTAAGACCTTGGCAATAGAGTTTGTAGTTCTACTGGTTGAGAAATCGAGTTTGTAATTCAATGGTTAAAAGTATTTTAGATTGTTCGAGACATGAAGATATTAGTAGAAAACTTATTAAGAAAGAAAGTATATATATTAATGATTACAATTGCACATAATATGGCATATAAATTTGGAATAAGAGTAGGTACAAAACTATACCAAACTATAGCATGTGGCCAAAACTCATGAAATCAGATGTGGAAGATATTACAATGCAAGGCTGCATTTGGAGGGCGGCTTTGAAAAACCAACAATGAAACCAAGCATATTCTTCAGAGGTTTCCCTTCCTCATGTGGAATGACCCAACTCTACCGCAAGAATATGCTACTTGATCAACCATGATAGCACATGAATTTCATCATTTTCTTCCTCTTGTTCTTCTTGTTCTTCCTAGGTGCCAAGATCTCATCTTGTCGAGCAAGTGACTCGTGGAGAGCCTAAAAAAAGGAAACAAATTCAAATGAGATCATACACCAGTTTGCAGCAGTTGTGTACTAATTTCTGGTCATTGATGCAAACTACAGCTTTTGCTTTTCTGTTGCTTGGTTCTGTACTATGAATGTGTTATGTTTATGTTACTAGCTTTATGCAAGGTTTTTAAGTCCTGTGAAACAAATTTTTAGAAAAGAAACTTGAAGAGGCCAAGGATGGTACCTTTTTTGTTTCATTAAGCTCTTGCTCCAAGGCATCAACTCGGCTTATAGCAGCATTCAGCAGTACTTCCTTCTCGTGTGGTTTGGAAGATGGTTTAACTCTCTCTTCCAATTCAGCCATACGTTTCATGACAGACATGAGTTCTGAACCGGGGATGGTAGAGCACGAAGGCTGGTGGTTGAACGTTGTGTCATCACCGTAGACAGTGCTTGAGTAGAAGGTGGAATCTGTGAGCCTCTTTGGCATGTTACGGGTTAGTTTGACCATAGCAACAATCCCCATAAGAAATGCCATAATACCAGCAATAATCTGAGAGCCGAAGCCATCATAAACTTTGGGAGCTTCATAACATCCTCCTGCTGCAAGTTAAAGGAAAATTAGTTCATAATGATTGTAAAAGAAACAAAACACAAAGCAATGCTACTGTTATGTTGGATTGGAAAGGAAAGAAAATACGTGTATAAGGTCACATATCGGTTAGCTGATGTACCTTTGCCATTCCTAACTGCCGTTTGCCAAGTTGGCGCTGAAGTTGGGGGATACTTGAAAGGTCCTTGGATACTTTTACTCATGGATGGCTGTGAAAATTATTTCAGAGGAAGTTAAATAGCCATATTAGGACGGGCGAGCGAGACAGATAACATGACTTCATTACAGATTTAGCTACATGAAGAACAACGCAATTCCATCTCTTCTGCAAACATTGACTCCTAGATACCAAGGTGAACATATGATTCAAATGGATGTGGCACATAGCGCCACAGTGACATTATAGGTTGGAACATTCTCTTCATTCACCCCTATGGAACACACTTGACTCAACACACAAGTTCTTTTGAATCTACTAGAAGTCCACGATTATCCGACTACTCAGGTTTCAAACAAAAGATAAATAAAAATACAATAGTGCCAGTGCTGCAGAATTATCAACACTACTGCTACCCCCCTCTCTATCTGTGTCATGCATAAATTGTAGGTTTTGTATGCAACAAAAACTGAAGTTGAAGTCTTCCACACTTACTTCTCTGTGGAAGTGTGACAGTCCACGAGGCAGATGTTGCATATCAGCTACGTCACGTTCCTGCGAGGTTATATAAATCAGCTAGTGCTTTTGTCACAAGAAATGCAAGAAGACACTATGACAATAACATAATGGAAAATTTGAGATGATTCAGTGCCCAAATGGCCAAATGTGACAAATTGGACGAGCTTCATTTTATCCTTAACAACTTGTCTTGTCTACAAGGGGAGTTAGTAAGGTAAAGATAAAGGAAAAGTGGATCTATCTTAAAAAATCATGTAAGACATTTGGGTTTGTTATGTTCACCTCTGATATCGTCTCCATTTCACTTATTTGAACAGGAGGTTTCTTTGTACATTTATGAACACCATTCTGGACCATCTGCATTTTTATATATCAAGTATCTGAGAATTTGAACTCAACTACAGACTGAAAATTATACAGTCTATTGAGTTATAATATACAGAAAGAAAAAAAGAAGCAAACAATGGTCTTTATTTACCGCCATTATCAACTGGTCCTTCCAGGGGCCCTTATCAGAACGCATACACCCTCCTTGATCAGCACAAGTACATGTACCTCCTAAAAATTCTGGCAACTCACTGAAGTAGCCAAAAATTGAACATTAATAAAGAATGTGAGCAGTTCTGTGTACATGTTTAAACAGACAGCGTTATCGTGATAATAATACAGGTTTAAGTATTGGCTATTGGGCTAGATATAGCAAATGCCAAAGGCATAAAAGGTAGAACATTGTGGATCAAAGGCAAGAGCTGAAAATTTTGTTTAAAAGAAGCTGTTGCTCAATTAGAGACTTACCTAGCATCAATTATTTCAAGCAACTTGCTCTGGTAGTTGTTACCAAGGACCTGGAGGAATATAATTTCACAGGTTACTATGGTCCTGAGAAGGAACTAGAACTTTTAGCTCAAAAAGGTATACTGACATTTATTTTCTCAGTAGTCTTGGGATCAATGAAGGACTTCACAGTGCTCCACAACATTCTAAAACCAGAACCAGCATTGATGATAAACATACGATTCAAGGTCTGCAATGAAAAAAAAAAAAAAACTACACAATTCTGCCGTCCACAAAAATAATATAGAGCAAAAGATGTTCATATAGTACCTCAGGATAGTTGTTGCCATCAATCGTCTGAAGGCAACTGATAAGTTCCCTTGCAGCTTTGTTGAAACTTTTAAGTCCCTGAGGCATTCATCTAAGTTAAGATAGACAATTTTACTTTTGTTACATTTAAGCATTTAAAGGAATACAGAAATTGCACTACAAAATAGTAGTTTTTAGCACCATTGAGTAAAATCTGCAGAGCTTTAAATCATTCCTAATGATTGACATAGCAATAAACAATTTAACAGTTTGTCTCCAAAAGTAGTGATTATGATAATCATACCACTCCTTGCACATCCAAAATAGTTGTACTTTGATCAATGTGCTTCTTCGCTGCTATTGAACAAGCTGGGAACTTAGCATCAAATGTCCTTTCAAACTCGCGGACATGGTATTTCACATAGCGCTCTATTGTTGTGGTTTCCATCAGCTTGTTTGCATTTACTTGGCCTATTCTCTCAATATACACAGGTTGTCCATCCTTGTCAACTCCATGGTGTCCTTGAGGATAGTATTGCACGACTTCATCGAGTTCCTTGAAATCGAAATCCTATGAATAGAAAGACGCATTATGAATATGTAAAATAATGAATATTGTTAAATGAAGCACTGTAACAGAAATTAAGAAAATTTCAAAAGCCTTTACCTCCAGTATTGTGTCAGCACCAAATGTCTTCCTCCACTGAAGCATATCAGACCACATTTGCTTGGTTTTCTCGATATCAAATTTCCTGGCCTTCAAGAATCTTTCATACAAAAATGAAATTCAAATTCACATTAACACACCAGAAGAAAAATCATGAAAACCATGCAACATACTATATGTGGAAAACAAAAGGGTATAAACCTCAGAATCTTATGATAATCATCGTGCTTGGCAGGAAGAAGCTCCTCCGCTATAAGTGCCTGACGAAGCGATTCAACAGCCTTTGTCTCCTCAATGTCATGCACATCCTCCATTTCCACAGACAGGACTCTACTCTGGCTCCTCCTATGCTTTCTTGTCAAAGAGTTTCTGAACCTGGCAGAAGCAGTCATTGCTTTCTTCTTCAATGACCCCATCCTCGTCTTTCTCTCTTCCTCAGAGATTTCAACATCGCATGCTGAATACGTACATTGATAATTATCAAAGCATTAAATTTAGAAAATGCATTAACCATGCATAGAGAGGAAAGTGGTCTGTCACGGTTTCACCTTGCTTTGTGGATTGAGGTCCAGACATGGTTGTAGAATCAGAGCTAGCAGAAGAGAAACCAAGCACTTCACAATCACAGATGCAGGGACTCAGAAGCAAAGCCCTGCCCAAATGCCTATAACATTCCACTTAGGAAAACAAACATTACAAACAAATCAATTACGCAAATTTCTAAGCAAAAGCAACTCAAATAACACAAATTGAAAACAAAGAAAATTGGATAAAATGGAACAAAATTAAGCCGACCAACATTATTACCTCTGATTCACAAATGGAGATCAAAATCAAATACCAAAAAAAAAAAAAAAAAAGAAGGTTGGGGCGAGAGATAGTAATGGGTATAAATATCCTGAATCATAGTCGGAGATTCCGGCATATTTGCAAAAATGAGGGATAGAGAAGTTGACGAGGTCTTAAAGCCATGCAAAAAAGGAGACAACGTTGACGGAATGCAAGGCATTTCCGCTCAAATTCTGATTCAAGTAAACCCGATTTCCCGGCAAAATTACTCAATACGACGAGTCGTTTGTCCATCAGTGAAGGAAACCTACGCTTTGGTAAAACGAATATTCTTGAAAGTGGAAGTGATTGGAATTTGGAAATCTATACAAGTTAATACTATTTGTATGCCATTCTTGTTGGTTGTTTCAACTTTGGATCAACCAGAAAGTTGAAGATAATGAAACATTCAACCACTGGGTTAGTGATAGTAAAGCCATAGTGGTTTTTGGTATTCTTTTCTTCACCAGCAGCCGTACATGTAGTCAACCTGCTCAGAGTTACATCATTTGGAGAGTATATCATAAATGTATACAGTTGGAACTTGGAAACACTGGATTTCATATCTTAGAAGATAATCATCAAGTACAGTACAATATTTGCATGGATTGTGTTTTAATTTATTTCATTTTTGATACCAACTTTAGTATAAGAATCCAGTTTCTTTATTATTGTAGTAAGAGACTATGAGACTAGCTGTAGGCCTGTAGCCATCAAACATTAAAAGTTCAAAACAATCAGATATTTTTTCTCAACAATCCCTGATTTGGCCTCATACTTTCTTTATCCAGCATTCCAGCTACTCTAATCTGAATACAATAAAGTGATATGATAATGTGGGATCAAGAATTTGGAATTTAGGGTATGAAATTAAAGAGGCCAAATTTACAAATCAGCAAGGAATGAAAAAATTCGGCTCAAACAAGATGAGTTTTGATGGATTCATAGTCATGAAGTTGAAAGTTTCTGGTAAATGGAGTTGGTTTTGCATTCAATCATGACGCATCTCCGGATAATATGCATCACGCTACAAGCTATATGAGTTTCCTGTGAAACATCAGTAAGGAATATGAAGAGACAAGGAGACAACGAGGCCTCCCACAAATATAATTATAAAGCTTCTAATCCTATTGGGAAAGATAAAAAGTTTGATCGTAGACAACAGAGATAAGGAGTAAATTGGAGACACATTCTCTATTCAAGCCGGGGATAACACATTTCCAATGTAATTTTGATTCTCCAAAAGAAAATACATAGATCAGAAGTATACTAACATACAACTAAAAGCATTTGAAACTTCTGTATCCTTATCAGTCTGAATCAGAATCATGATTCAGAGAGGATCTCACTGTCCTGCGACCACCTTCAAGATAATCATCATCTTCGTCTTCTTCTTTCTTCTCAGTAATTATACCTGTTAAAATCACAGTTTAGAGTGTGCCACAGGCTAAGAAATGCAAACACACACGTTTGACAAAACATTACCTTTCTTGATTAGGACAACCTCAAGTGCCCTTGTGCTGAAATCATCTTTTCCACCCATATCAATGAAACCAATCAGCCTATCCACAGCAACTCCTTTTCTAGAAAGGCAAAAAGTTGGGTCTGTAAATATAAAAGTTCTAAACCAGCATCCCAAAGTAAGGAGAAGGACGTGACATGCTCTTAAGGCATGCCTAACACAGCTTTGGTAATCACTTTGATATGTCCTGAAGTATTGGCCAAAACAAAACAAAAAAATCCAGAACTTGCAAAACCCTCCATCACCAACAGAAACTGTGTGGTATAATCAACTTGCAAGTCGGGCTCATGATTAAATGTGGTATGATTCCAACCACATAGCGCGTGCTGTATCAATATTGGAAATTCAGATGCATATACATTTATAGTAAACAAGATGGGAATATTCTGACCTGAATATTATGACACAAGGCAGAGTTTTGACTCCTAGCTTGGTGACAAAGAAGGGTGCATTCTGCAGTTGATTTCCAAATGATCAAATTTATCAGTCGAATGTTGATGCTTACTTAATGACCACAACGGAGTTTGCAATATACTCTCACTCCTTGTAAACATGCAAAAGAGGATCAATTCATAAGAGCAGACACTGACCTCAGCATCCAGCTTGATAAACTTGGTGTCAAGATGCTTTAAAGCAAGGGTCTTCAAATGCTTATCCATTATCCTAGACACAAACATTTCACATAAGCACACACACGAAACCCTCACATTTCCATCTTCATTCACATAAACCACACAAAAAAAGAATCCAAAACCTTACTTGCATCTATAAAACTCTCTATGGTAAAAGTGGCAGATGGTCTTTTCACTCCCAGTAACTTCCCCCAAGAAATCCCCCTCTGTAATTTCCCTATACTCTCCATGCCCTTGCCTCTTCAACGCTTCCCTCTTCTCAGCTTCTCTCTATTCAAATAAAACACAATTGAAATCGAGACTCACATGGTCTTTAATTCTTTATAACATCACAAAGAAATCGAAAAGATCAAACCTTTAGCGCTGCGATGCGATCCGCGTGCAATTTTTCCAGCTCAGGATCCTAGCAGTAACCAAAATTCACAAATCAGATCACATTGTGAAAATTAAAATGCAATTTTGTTGAATTGAACTTACATCCATGAGCTCGTCAAGGTCGACCTCCTGGTCGGCGGAGCTGGTAGCCGGAGCTTTTTCTCCGGCGAGCAATTCCTTCTGGTAATTGCGGGCAGCGGCGGCCATTACATTTCCGAATGCTAGGTTTTGGAGAGTGGATTTGACTGCATCTGGATCCATCTTTCCCTTGAAAAATTGAGAAGTGAATGAATTTGAGAGTCAAATTTGAGAATTGGAGATCTGGGTTTGGGAAAAGAAGCTTACTTTGGTTCAGTTGGTGTGGGATTCTTGAATCAAAAAGCAAGTCTGGGATTGCAAAATCGTTGAGGGTTGAAGCTTGAAAGGGGTGAACCGCGAATTAGGGTATTGGGCCTTAGGCAGCCCAGTTAATATTGGATCAACAGTTATGAAGCCCAGTTAGCAGTTTTCCCCATATTGTACGCGAGATAGACTATGGACATTAAATTGTCCTTATTTGTAACTTTTTGTCTTTAAGTGTGTAAGATAATGTGTAAATAATATATTTGTAAACTGAAATTTAGTTAAGAACTAATATGTAGTTTGTTATTATATATAGGTTCTTTGTTCACCAAATGGTAGTATCTTTATGTTTGGCCCAATGGTTAGGACCTTAGGTACTGATTAGGCCTGTCAGTCTTACTCATAACCCGTCAACCTGCACGATACCTGCATGCTGTGAACACGCACGAACCCGTCCATTTACTGTTCCGTGTTGGGAAAACACGCACGCCTAAAACCCGTGAATTAACGGGTCGTGCCGTGCTTTCCCATTAGAACACCCGTCGGGACCTGTTAACGTTAAATATGCTCGATTCAACCTCCATCAGTCTCTCTCTTTTGTAAACATTCGATACCCATATTTCAGGAGAGCTATGTACATGATAACTAAGCTTATCGCTAATTTTGCGTATCTATTTCGATGATCTAAGACCAACCCCTTCCTTTCAAAAAGACAAACCCCTTTGAGAAATAGGAGTGAATCAGTCTGGTATAGGCGCAACTCATAGCAAAACCGTAGTTGTGCTTCCCCAGAAAACAGAGCAAGATTGATGAGCTGCTTAGCTGCTATGATTTCAAATTTCCAATCAAGGGTTTGATGAAACGAATCAAAATGGGATTGGATGAACATGAGGATAGATATATTTGAAAGCTAAGGTGGTGGAGAGAGAGAGAGAGAGAGAGAGAGAGAGAGAGAGAGAGAGAGAGAGAGAGAGAGAAGAGAGAGA
>NC_020491.1:9053526-9057413 GCF_000184155.1 Fragaria vesca subsp. vesca
TATATATATATAATATATATATATATATGTGTGTGTGTNTGTTATATATCTGTACATATCTAACAATATAGCGGCATGATCGATATAGTGTACACTAAAATTCTAAAAACAAACAAACAAACTAACTAACTAAAGGCTCTTCCAAAGTTCCAACGCCAAGACCGATACCATATAACTACCTAGCCATGCCTTTCCAAGTACTCGACACATTCGTCCATGTATCTTTCATGGAGTTCCTTGTCTCTAAATAACTCTATATTCTTTAGCTCCATCCCTGTATGGCTTCCCCTCCTCATGCACCACAACCAAATTCACAGACCTCGCCAACTCGTCCCTTGTAAACCATCCACTCTCTTCGTCTCTGGAGACCTCGATCCCAGTCTTCTTGTTCCATAACCTAGCAATTAGTCCTTGATCATACATAAACGGCAGCATGCATCAGAGGACGCTCATATTGGAGTGCTTCAATCAGAGAACTCCAACCGCAATGACTCAAGAAACCTCCGACCGACTCGTGGGCTAAAATTTTCCGCTGAGGAGCCCAAGTGGTCCAAACAAGCCCACGACCATTGGTTCGGTCCTCGAACCCATCTGGTAACTTAACCGAGTCACCATCTCCTGACCTATGACTCGGTTTTCTTAGCACCCAAAAGAAGGGCAACCCACATAGCTCTAATCCAAGAGCTAGCTCATTGAACTCTTCTTGGCTTAAATTAATCTCACTCCCAAATGCAACATGAACTACTTCCCCTTTCTTTTGTTTGTCCAACCACTCGGCAATTCTAGACCAGCTATTGTCATGTTGGTCTTCATCACTCGTTTGCACCAGTGGTGGTAATAAACCCGTGGGAACTACAGGTTTCTGGTTAAGGTCTTGAAGTAAATCGAGCCACTCTCCTTCGATCTCTCTACAACTTCGAATGAAGTAGACTTGACAACCTTGGTAAGTTGATTCCACGCGAAACCAATCAGTCATGCCAGAAGCATTTGGTGTCATAAGACCATCCACCACTCTCTTGGCCTCGAAAGGCTTAAAACATAGTTTGGATGGAAAAGGAAACCATTCAGGAGGGACAGTGTATTGTTCTAGCTTTGTTCTAGGAGCATAGCGGGACGTTACCTCCGGTGATATTGATCCTAAGAAACACATGGTGGACGCATTGAAGGTACAGAAAATGGCTCGTTTGATGCCGAGTTTAATAGCTATTGGAGGCAACCAGTATGGTGCAAAGTCATAAATGATCCAATCGGGAGCGTGTGTTTGGAGAAATTCAGAGATACAATTTTCGAGTCCGTCATGAGCTATTTTGAGGTATGGGATAACGTCGATGGGGACGTCCATGGTGGCCTCTGCATATTCGGGGAGGTTTTCGACGCGGGGGAGAGGGATTTGGACGAGAGTGATGAGAGGGGTCAGGTTTTGTGGGATTTTCGGGAGGCGCTGGATGTTTCTAGGTGTGGAAATGAAAGAAACCTTGTGGCCTCTGCGAGCTATGTGCTTGGCCACCTCAAGAAATGGGATCATGTGACCGAAGGCAAGCCATGGGAACAAAGCTATGTGTAGTTTCTGAGGCTTAGTTGCAGAGGTCGAGTTCATTTTGATTAGTCGGTGTGATTAATTTGAGCTCATTGTAGTCTCTCGATCGTTGCCTTTTATAGCTGATGCATGACATAGTATGTTCGGATGTTCCAGATAAAGAGAATCGTAAGGAATCCGATTTAGGGCTTGGTTTATTCTAGTACTCAATTTCTTTGTAGAAAACATGTGTACTTTCTGGATATAGTATGAGAATCAAGGTTCGTTCATTGGACCAATCAAGGTAGGCAGTTTACTTGTTAAGTACGGCATCAAAATTTTCCAGGAGGTATATGTCTGCCTCGGTGGTGTTTGTTTGATTTTGCCTCTCTAAGTATTTCCAGCCGCATTTGAGGCCGTGCTGTCAACTTAGTAGTCTAGTGCTTTGTCGAGACGTGTGGGGAATTGATTACTTTGAGCACAGTTGTGATTGTGTCGAAGCGAGTATGACATTTTCTGGTTTATGTTGCGATCGTGTCGAGCTGCAGTTGACACGACCCACCCCGAATTTCACCCTGAAACCCGGAGTAAGTCGTGCGGGGACCACCTCCAAGGAAAATTTACTGAAAAGATTAAGAAAATCTCCCTTGCAGATGAACAACCCTAACTCGAAAATTCCAAGTTACACTCTTAATTCAACACGTCCAAACATCACATAATTAACTTTCAGAAATTCTACACATAAAATACAATAATCCCAAAATATTCAGAGCTACTAAACACAAGCGGAAGCAAGAAAACACGAGTAGGTTAAACATGTAACCTACTGATGAAAACTGGCGGAAATGCGGGTGACTATGCCTCGTCTCCTACTAGATCCAACCCGAACTCTGCAGACTGGGCAATTTAAAACGAAAGGCCCAGGGGAAAACATTTAATAACATTAGAATGAGTGGACAAAAATAAAATAATAAATACAATATTTATGTTTCCCCAAATTAATTTCTAAGGAAAAATCGAATGCATGCCGCAAGCGATAAAACTTTTATCTCATAAAAAATATCGAGCCTCTCAGACTCTATAATATATATATATATGTATTTACACTCGTCCATACTCCCTATATAAATTCATGGGTCTATATAGGGCTACTACGCTCGCGTCCAACGCTCACGTCACGCCTTAATGCGGTGCTACACTACGCCATTAAGGTGGACAGACGGGTGTATAAATATGTGTCCATACCCCCTATATGAATTTAAACACTCAAATAGGGCTACTACGCTTACGTCCAACGCTCACGTCACACCATAATGCGGCTATATGCTACGCCATTAAGGTGGACAGACACATATGGCTAGCTAGCATTTATATACATACTCTCTCATAAATACATATTTATATCCACCGAAAATCCCATTTTCGGTAACTCTCCAAGAGAAAATAAAAATCGTCAAATTAAATTGACGTTAAAATATTCCGCAACATTAATTGTTCAACCATGAACTATAGCATGCATTTATTTAAAATAAACGTCCACTCACAAATTAGGCCTAAGCCTGGTGTCGATCTGGGGCCTCGTCTGCTCGAGCCTCCTCACGTCCTGTTCCAAATATAAAATTAATTTCTTAACCGAAAATCCAGAACGTACTCAAAATAGGCAAAATAATTATGAGCCGTAACCACGCTCATTCTCGCCTAACTTCGATATTCTTAAATCGGAACGATCCGAACTTATATATCATACTCAACAGTCGTAAATACAACCTCCCCAAAATACGACTTAAATCCTACGGCCGGATTTTACATTAATTAACCGCCAAAAATACCAAACTTCGGAAATTCACAAACCTATCCAAATCTCATCCAAAAATTCCATAAATCACATCAATATACTCCCCTTAATATTAATTCCACACTTAAAACCCTAAAAATCTCTTAACCGGCGGCGGCTCCGCCGGTAGCGGCGGCCGGAGGCCAATTCCGGCAACCTCCAAAACCTATGAAATTTTGACAGAATAATCTCCTCATCATGCTCTACAACTTTCCTGACCAACACATCACCCAATTCCAAGCCTAACTAGGCTAATCGAACAAAAACATCCTAAAAGCCCTAGAAATTTCAACTCCACATTTCTCCTTACCTAGCTCAAGAGGGAGTGAGCTGATTGGAGGGGTTGCTGCACGGGAGGAGGGCTACAAAACCGTACCAAGCTTGCCCCGATTGGTGGCCGGAGGAGGGAGTTCTGGCTGCAGGAAGTTCGGGGCAGCCTAGCCTTTCGGGCGGCATCACTCTCTCACGGCGGCGCTAGGGGGGCTGTCACCGGTCCTAGAAGATAGCTGGGTTGGAGACCGATCGATTGGGACTGGT
>NC_020491.1:9057433-9064563 GCF_000184155.1 Fragaria vesca subsp. vesca
TATTTTCTCCCACGAACAATTCCCCGAAACTAATTATCTCTTAAAAATACCTTTAGGGACCAATTAAACTATTAACTCAATGACGGGGACGGTAAAATTCTTATTATAATTAAGCTAGTGAATAAGGTAAAAATATAAGGGTCGGGATGTGACAGAAGTTCATGGACTTGGATTAGATCGAAGTGAATAAAAAGTTCAAAACTATTAAAAATTAAAAGTCGAGCTTGGTCAGGCACTCAGGCCTAATCCCTAGCCATGAAGGTGTATAGTCGGTGTATTTGTCTTCAGGGTACGGTTTATCAAAAATAATAACCATGTGTCATGCATACGCATTGCCCACAAGTTATCACTTTATCAACAAGGAGTGAAAAATCGATATCTTCAGCGATATTTCGTTTTTTTGAAGCAACGATATTTTTTTACTTACCAAGTAAATCTTGTATGAAATATTCGATATTTTTAAAATTGACGTGAAACTCTCGAAATATTGACCGAGTCTGAGCCCAAAGTCAATAATTTCGGCCCAAATATGAAAAGTCTGGAATAAAATCAATAATTTCGGCCCAAATATGAAAAGTCTGGAATAAAAGACAAAGTGAAAGTGGGGGAATCAAACTCTGGTTCCCCAGAAAAGAACAAAACTCCCTACCAACTTTGCTAGGACATCATTTAATTACATTTTGTACATTTTAATATATACACTCAAAATAACTCCACCTTATTTACATCAACTCTATCAAAATTTTAACCATCTCGATATTTCCCGATATATCTATTGAAATTTTTACATTTTGGAGGGTCGAAATTTTCATAATCACCGAAATTTTACTCATTGCTTATCAGTGTTTATCAAGTAAATAAGGGTAAATTCCACTTATGGTACAAGTATGAGGTATGACTGTTTGGTAACACGAGTTATGATTCTTTTGATACTTCAAGGTATTCCACGTAAAAAATGACATTGTGATATCTCAAGTTATGTTTTTTTAGATAATTTGGTACTTCTTGTTAACTTTTTGAGAATCGGATATTTCTAAATTTATCAAGCTATTTGCACTAAGATTGACAACCATACATATATACATCATCAGCTTCATCTCAACCATGCATCCTTACAACCATCACATCTCTTGCGAAGAAAAAATAATCCCATCGCAACAGATTTCGTCCAAACAACCAAAGACCCTAGTTAGTAAAGGCCGTTACATATGTACGTACTATTAAAACTTTAAAAGGAATAGATGGGTCGATGTGTATGTTTGTGAACGCCGTGCATGTTATAATGCTGAGCTCATGCATATGGCCATATTAATGCTGCCTAGCTTGATCAGGCTGACCAATACGTATGTGTGTCCATTATCGATTGATAGCAGAAGCTGCTGGTCAAAAACAATAAGATGAGTAAATGCGAAGGAATGGTCGATGACAGTGAAACTACTCGCTAGCTGTTCCTTTCTAAAGAACTGTTATTTTTCATCAAACTGTACATAAGATGAAAATTAAATAACTTCTTAAGAACTCAAAATCACACAAAATTGTACACAATAGACTAACTAACAATTTGAATATATTGCTTGAGAATACATTGATCGAGTGAGCCCGATCTATTGCGTGCATACGGTCTCTATATATATATATATATATAAGGATTTAAAGAGGACCTCTTTACTTTAAGAATTTGAGGATTTCTACTATTTTACATTAGCAGATGACTTCATTTAACAATCTCAACCGTTGATCCTCTAGATTCATATGTAAAAAACATGTCTACAAAATTTCAACTAATTTCATAATCATTTGGTCATTCAAATTGACGTAAACAATTATAGGCGGTTAGATAAAATTAAAACGAATATTATGCTAATTAAATGGTTAAAAATTTATCATTTTGGCCAATTTTTTTGTAGGATTCATATGTGGGTAGGTAACTAGGAAATATGTGGCTTTGATTATTAAAATACATGTTATAACTAAAAACATCCTCACTTTAAGAGTTTAAGGAGGTCCTCTCTAGATCCGGACTCATATATATGTATATATTAAATATAGAAATTTTTACCGTGTGTTAATGTATGACATGCATATCATTACCTAAAAGATGTAAAATCAGTTAAGTAATAATATTATCCCTTAATTCAAAGTGATAATATAAGCTCTTAAATAATATTTTCTTAGTTACAATATGAGTCCTCAACTGATAAAATGATGGATAAAATGATGGATAAAATGAGTCCTCAAAACCATTTAAATATTTGTTGCATTAGGTATGAGAAATGTTAAAAGACCATAAGGTTAATCAATATATAGCCTTGCACGCACGAGGTATGTTAAACAACATGAAACTAATTCATTATTTCGCATAAGATTCATAATCAATACTACCTATATAATGCTGCCCTTAAATTTATTGTACGTGAACTTCTGAAGGCGCTGGGCAACCAATTCAGCCTGCTCTGTGGAAACAGCCGGTGAAATTGAGCCTTCTCTTTATTCACTCGAACCGGTAGCATTCAAACCTCATGATGCGCATGCGTTTCCAAATACTCCACGCATTCGTCCATGTACCTATCATGGAGTTCCTTGTCCCTAAACAACTTACTATAATCATTAGCTCCATCTCTGTACTGCTTCCCCTCCTCATCTACCACAATCAACTTCAATGAATTCGCCAACTCGTTCCTTGTAAACCATCCAGTCTCTTCGTCTCTCGGTACCTCAGCTCCGATCTTGTTGTCCCAAAACCTAGCAATCAGCCCTTGATCGTACATAAATGGCAGCATGATTAGAGGACGCCCGTACTGGAGTGACTCAATGATGGAACTCCAACCGCAATGAGTCAAGAAACCCCCGACCGACTCGTGGGACAAAATTTTGAGCTGGGGAGCCCAGGTAGTCCAAACATGTCCACGACCTTTGGTTCGGTCCTCAAACCCATCTGGTAGCTTAACCGAGTCACCATCGCCAGACCCATTACTCGGTTTCCTTAACACCCAAAAGAAAGGCAATCCGGATAGCTCCAGTCCAAGAGCCAACTCATTGAACTCCTCTTGGCTTAAATTAAGCTCACTCCCAAATGCAACATAAACTACTTTCCCTTTCTCTTGTTTGTCTAACCACTCTGCAATTTTGGACCAATCACTATCCTTTCCGCCGTCTTCATCACTTCTTGGTAGAGATGGTGGCAACAAGCCCGTCGGAAGCACTACAGGCTTTTCGTGAAGGTCTTCAAGCAAATCGAGCCACTCACCCTCGATCTCTCTACAACTTCGAATGAAGTAGACTTGACAACCTTGGATAGTTGATTCCAGACGAAAGTGATCAGTCACGCCAGAAGCATTTGGTGTCAAAATACCGTTCACCAGTCTCTTGGCCTCGAAAGGCCTATAGTATATTTTGGACGGAAAGGGAATCCATTCGGGAGGGGAAGTGTATTGTTCTAGCTTCTTTCTAGGAGCATATCTAGACACTCGATTTGGTGATGTTGATCCAAGGAAACACAAAGTGGAAGCGTTGAAAATACTGAAATGAGCATTTGAGATGCCGAGCTTAGTTGCTATCGGAGGCAACCAGTGAGGGGCAAAGTCGTGAATGATCCAATCCGGAGATTGAGCTTGAAGGAATTCAGAAATACCTTGTTCGAGTCCATCATGAGCGATTTTGAGGTATGGGATAACGTCGTGAGGGACGTCCATGGTGGCCTCTGCGTTTTCGGGAAGGTTTTCGACATGGGGGAGTGGGATTTGGACTAGGGTAATCAACGGGGTTAAGGTTTCTGGGATTTTGGGGAGGCGTTGGATGTTTCTAGGTGTGGAAATGAAGGAAACCTTGTGGCCTTTGCGAGCTATGTGCTTGGCGACCTCAAGAAATGGGATTATGTGACCGAAGGCAAGCCATGGGAACAAAGCTACGTGGAGCTGCTTATGCCTAGTTGCAGAGGAAGAGCTCATTTTGATTGATGGGGTACTTTGAGCTCATTGTAATCTCCCGACTTCTTTAATAGGAGCCCTGAGACCTTGATGGTCTACTTCGGAATCGTGGACGAGTGGTGTACTTGCGTTTGTGATCTTTCTTTGAACAACTGGTCAAAAACAATGTGCCTCTGTGTTCTGGAATGTACAGAGTACATTGAGTACTTTGTTTGTCTGGAGGACGTGTCAATCAGCGATGGGGACATGCAAATTCCCCGTCTGGCTCCGTCGCCGCGTTAAACGCGTGAGGTGCGTGATCCTGTAACTCTTTCCTCCGCGATCGACGATACGAAGGGTGGGTAACTTCATTAATGAACAGCATAGAGGTGTGTTGGAGAAGCTTTGCATTACCCGATCGTGTATATTCTTAAGGCAAAAGCATAAATGATTTGAGAGGTAGAATATAGATCTGGATTCGAGATAGTCGACAGACGGCAGTTATTGTTGTATATTGCAGAGTCGATTACATCGGGAAATCTGGAAATCTGATCGGCGGTCTTCTGCTGAGCGACGGAGGTGTAGTTGTGGATTTTCACGAACCACCGTTGGATTCCCGACGATTTTCTAAACCTTGGGTCATCGTCGTACTTGATTCGTACAAGGTTAGTTTGTTGTTAGTATGACACTATAATTGAAATTGTGTATATTTACTGTGATTTGCACGATCATGATGTGATAAATTGAAGGACTGAGTGGTTTCTTATAGTGTTGATAGCAACAAGAAATGTAATTGTTCTTCTTTGCATGAAGGAATGTAATTGTTGTTCTTCATACTGAATTCAATTACATGATGAATATCCATATGGATGAGATTGATGGTGGTGGTCTCTGATTCAGTGAGGAGAACTGTGATTGATTGGTTGTGTGCTTGTGTATGATTGTGGGACTGTAGCATTGTGTTTGATTATGGACTGTACCCCTTGTGTAGAAGGATCTATTGATCAAAAAGTATGGGGCGAGCGTTAGTTAGCAGAGGCTAGATATTAAAGCTTCCAGACCGGGAAGCATGAATTCTATATGTAAATGCATCCGCCAACAATGAAATCGAATCCAAATTGGGGTAGTTTCCCAGACGATGAATGCGTTTATTACTTTATTTTGTTTTGTTTGATTTTTGGTCTATCCAAGTTATGTAATTGAGGAGTATGAGTATAGCTTGAGGTTGAATTTGTATTTTACTGTAATTGAGGAGTATAAGTAAAGCTTGAGGTCGAGTATGTTTGAGGTTCAGAATCTTGTAGCAGTGGTTAGAAGGATTGGAAGTGTAAGGAGGAAATTTGATAGGAAATATGAACTGAAGTTTGATATAAAGATGTATATATGACTACAGGCCAAGTTGGGATAGAAACCCAATATGATGAGACCAAGTTCTATGTCAACCAATGACCATACACCTTGAGAAGCATGACAGACTACTTGGTGGTGGAAGAGTGGTTTAGTAGTAATGAGAACCCTTACAAATCTGTTATGGATATGGATAGGTTTTAGCTATGTATGGATAGTTACTTCTCAGTAACCAGCAACCCTTTAGGTGAATAAGGAGTCGTGTAGCTGTCCTAGTTAGTTGATTAAGCTCTAGTTCAGGTGTCTTATCTATCCTCACTCCCCTCTTAGTTTTATACCCAATCAATGTTATGACTTAAAAAGTTTGATAGCATCAGAGAAATATTGCTGATAGGATGATTTTTCCAGGAAAGAAGATGACTTGTTCTCATAGTATTGTCTTATGTTTTTAAGAATTCTGTCCAATGTTGGAGTGAATCTTGAATCACAAGTTTATATGTCAGCTTAGTAGTATTAACAACAATGATAAGTAAGGTTGAATACTTGCCATTGTTTCGCATATATTGGATCTGTTGGATCTCATTTTTGTACAAAAGAGGTCAGAGAAAGAGTGAAATGTTATTGATGGTTTTGGTTCATACAACTAAATGTCTTTGACTGAAAGACACTTTTCCTTGGTTATGATGTATAATATATAGGGCCAAAACATCCACAGAGCATCAACTTGGCATATTGGCTCTGGTATTGAACCCTGTCTGGAACCTATAGCGTAGAGGCGGTAGAGCTACCCACCACCTAATGTATTGTTTGATCCAACTCTGTATAACTTCACAATGTTGCTTGTTCTCCCTACTTAGCTTGTTGTTTGGTTGATCAAGTATCAACTGTAACAGTTTATGATGATGATCTCTTGATATTTGCTTTTTAATGTTATTGAATGATAGGAACTGATTATGCAAGAACTGATGTTGTCATTGAATGCTGGGAATTTTAGGAGCAGTTAATGCTTTTGCACAGGTAATGTTTTCAAGTTTTCATGCTTCTGTTTTTTTCCACATTATTGATTATGAACTTCCTTCAAATCGTGTTTTTTTGCTATTGCTATGTCATTTACTGTTTTCTTTGCTATGGTTAATCCAGTAAATAGCCCAGATGCTAGTGTGGAGTGAAGGAAGTCTTGCCCTTTTTTGCAAATTGTCCATTGTTATTGATAATGTATAATACCTGAAGGCACTGAAATGTTTGTACAGAAAACCGAAGCGAAAGGAGGACGTGCTTGTAGGACTCCAGCTTGTATTGCAGTTTTAGGCTTTACTCGATGGAGTTGAAGGACTTCAAAATCTTGTTTTAAATGTTGTTTACCAACTCTTTTGATACTTGATGTGAACCCCTTGATGAGTTGAAGGACTTTAGAATCATGTTGGTGAGTTGTTTGCTTGCTCTTTAGATACTTGGTGAGGGCTGTTGATGGAGTATGGCTGACTGGTTTTATGCATTTTGGCTTTTGCAGACTTACACTTTAAAATCACGTATTGCGACTCACTTAACAATTTATGAGTAGCAACTAGCAAGCATAGTTTTTTAAAAAAATAAAATAATAGAATCTATCAAGCATGGTGGAATAAAAGGTTTGGTAAATTGGATTGTGACTCATTTAACAACTTATGAGCAGCAACTAGAAGGGTATATAACACTAAACTACCATTTAAAGGTACAAATGATAAAAAAGTTTTTAAATGTTCCAGATAATAAAAAAGTCAACATTAAAACATGTTACATGATAAAATGGTCACCTTATAACATCTTAAATGATTAAAAGGTCTATTTTCACACTTTTTACATGACCATTCTACCCTCTCTAATTTCTCTCTCTCTCTC
>NC_020491.1:9065278-9129839 GCF_000184155.1 Fragaria vesca subsp. vesca
CACTACTACTATATATATATATATATATATATATATATATATATATATATATATATATATAAAATATAAAAAATAAAAAATAAAGCTTGAATCCATGGGTTTTGTGTATTTTGAGTATGTCCTTTATGAATAAGAATACATTCCCTATGAGTATTTCATTGCTTAAATTGTAAATGAATATTTGCTTGTTCTATTTGATTTGTGTTATGTTATTTGATCATGCACACCAAGTGTTTGATGAAATGTCTATGAATGAATTAAGGTGCACACCAAGTGTTTGATGAAATGTCTATGAAAGAATTAAGATGCATGATTCTACTCGATGAGTAAGGTAGACCTTGATGTGCTTGCGAGGATGTGATAGTGTTATATTCATACATATATCCTCATCTTTAGGCGATTCTAGTGATATTGAGTCATGCAAGACCTCATTACTAGGTAATAAAGCTAAGCTCATTTCCAGTATTTATTTGTTTATACTAACATAGCCTTCCATGTATCATCTCACTGGTCATCATATTTGTCATGCTCTTACCAGTTTAACATATAATGGTTTCAAATCTTGTTGTAAAATATGCAGCAGACTCCAACTATTGCTCTTTCATATCTTGCCATGCATGGTTGATCACCAATTTACCAACCATTCTCCTCAAATCTTGTACACACCCAAAAGTGTATGCATTGATCCATCCAATTTTATTACTCCACACTACGAATTCAATTCATTCAAATTCATCCAATTTTATTACTTCACCCAAAAGTGTATGTAACTATGCATGTAATTATGCATGAAATTATCCATGTAACTATCCATTCATATAACTATGCATGTAACTACAGATTGATAGTTACATGGGTAGTTACATACATGACAGGCACAAGAAGGTAACTATCAATGTAACTATCCATGTAACTATCTATCCATGTAACTATACATGTAATTATGCATGTAACTATCTATGTAACTAGCAATGTAACTATGTATGTAATTATACATCTATGTAACTATCTATGTAACTATGCATGTAACTACAGATTGATAGTTACCTGGGTAGTTACATACATACACTTGTGTACCTGTTAATGTAACTATCCATCCATGTAACTATGCATGTAATTATGCATGTAACTATCTATGTAACTATGTAACTGTAACTATGTATGTAACTATCCATCTATATAACTATCCATGTAACTATTCATGTAACTATGCATGTAATTATCAATGTAACTGTCTATGTAACTATTCATCTATGTAACTATCAATATAACTATCTATTTAACTATCCATTTAACTATCCATGTACCTATGCATGTAACTATCCATGTAACTATAGATTGATAGTTACCTGGGTAGTTACATACATGCTACACTTGTGTACCTGCTTATGTAACTATCCATGTAACTATAGATTGATCGTTACCTGGGTAGTTACATACATGCTACACTTGTGTACCTGCTTATGTAACTATCCATGTAACTATCAATGTAATTATCCATATAACTATGCATGTAACTATTGATGTAACTACAGATTGATAGTTACCTAGGTAGTTACATGCATGCTACACTTGTGTACCTGCCTATGTAACTATCAATGTAATTATCCATATAACTATGCATGTAACTATTGATGTAACTACAGATTGATAGTTACCTAGGTAGTTACATGCATGCTACACTTGTGTACCTGCCTATGTAACGATCCATCTATGTAATTATCCATATAACTACAATGTAACTATCCATGTAACTATAGATTGCTAGTTATATGGGTAGTTACATTGCTAGTTACATAAATTTTAATAAATTTCTGTTCTAATACTCAGCGGGACGCTGCCGTTGCGGTGCAGCGGGACGCTGCAATTATTATTATGTAAATGACTTGTGTACCTACATTAAGCTACTTATCTAACTATGCATGTAACTATCCATCTATGTAAATATGCATGTAACTATTCATGTAACTATCCATGTAACTACCGACTGATAGTTACATGTGTAACTTCATACATTCTACATATCAAGCTACACTTTTTCTTTTTTCTCACACAGAACACATAATATGACAAATTAAAGCAATCTGTATTAATTGTAAATCATCAAATTAAGAATACCTATGAAAACAATTTAGTGCCAACACAACTCTTAGAACTCTGGCTTTCCTCATTCATCGTTTAATCCAAAATTCATTACAAAATAGAGCAGAAAGGGAAAGGGAACCATTATTGTCACCATACTTCAGTGCACTTAACATTGATTTTAATATGACTTTATCACTACCTTCCCTCAATGCAATTTGCATAACTATAAAACATTATGAAGTTGTTTGAGTGTTGAAAATGAAGAACCCAAAAATAGAAACATCAGCTTAATAAATAGAGATATGTTCCACACAAATAATCTTTCATTTAGCTGTTTAACAAAATCGCCAACTCTCTGCATCTCATTAAACACTTGCTTTCTCCTTCATTTTCCAGTTTTCTGCAGAATGATCTTCCCTCCTTCTGATGGTTATAACTTTCTCTACAAAATAGCTATCAATGATCCGTGAAATGTTCTGGAAACTAGACTCCTCTAGCTTTCCGTTGATATAAGGCAAGTTTCTTGGATCGCTCTGAGCTGCTCGCAATTTGCCGTCGAATTTGACTGAAAATCTGGGCAGAATTTGGTATTTCTTAAGCTTTCATCTTTAATGCGCATCTCTTTGTAGCGTGTAGCATTTTTTTCCTCACATTCCTTGCTCAAGAACTTGAGAAGGTCAGCCCTCGCTAGCACATCAAGGTCCACTGCGCTCTCATCGAGCAAAAACACCAAAATTCATTCACAGACATTTCCTCAAACACCTTGTGTGCATAACCAAATAACATAACACAAATTAAACATCCCAAACAAACATGCATTTACAATCTAATCAATAAAAGATTAATGACACAACATTCTATTTCATAAATGACATACCCAGAATATAATAAAACCCATGAATTCAAGCTTCTTTTTCTATTTCTAGTATTAATCACATAAAAAAGAAAAAGCAATCAATTGATAAAGAAGAGAGAAACATATTAGCTTACCTTGTAAGCTAAAGACAATGATCAAAATTAATCCGAAAAGCCATGACATAAGAGATTTTTTGAAGGATGAAAGAAAAATCAAAGAGGATGAAATCGTCGATGACGACGACAGAGAGCTCCGTCGTGTGCTTCTAGATATGTTCTCTCTGAGCTCACTTTGGTAACGGCATCAATCTCTCGGTAAAGGACAACGGGTTCGCCGGAGAGAGAGAAAGAGAAGAGAGAGAGAGAGTGAGGAAGATGAGTTGAGAGTGAGTGAGAGAGATAGATAATGGTTAATATGTTATTATTTTTGTCAGTGGCATGATATATAATTTTTTTAAATTTATGGGCAACGGTTTAAAGAATTTAAATAGGTGTATTGTTTTATCATCAAGGAACATTTGTTAACAGTTTTATCATTTGTTACTTTTAAATGTATCATTTTATCATTGGTCCCAACTAGAAAGCATAGTTATTCTGAAAAAAAAAAATAAATAAATAGGGCATAGTGGAGTAAAAGGTTGTTTACTGCATATGGCTCTAGCTCCGTTACATATTATAGGGAGGAAGTAAAATTTTCAAAAATCTCGTAAAATAAGATGTGATCGGAATAATGAAATACAACTATGGTTGAAAAATCACGTATTTCGGGTAACGTTTGGGTCCTGATAAAAACGATCAACCATTTTTACGCTTAATCTTCCTTATGGGGAGCCCTATTGTTAGGAGCTGAATGTCTCTAAATTTTAACATGTGTGGTTACGTCTCATCTATCTGAGAGTTTAATGTGTGAAAGAATCGACCAAACTAGATCACGAAGAGGTATGTAAGAGCGTTTTCGTGTGATAATGAATGTCTCTAAATTTTAACATGTGTGGTTACGTCTCATCTATCTGAGAGTTTAACGTGTGGAAGAATCGACCAAACTAGATCACGAAGAGGTAGGTAAGAGCGTTTTCGTGTGATAAGTGACGATGGATTAGGGTTGACCGCTTCGATCGAGTCCCGAACGTTGGTACGTATGTCTGTGCGTATACTGTAGTATACGCACAGACTACGTAGCAAGGGAAAACATATATACAGATAATCCGATAGGGATTTTTTTGGCGCAGATAGGTATTTGTTTTTTTTTTTTTTTTCTATAATTTACTGACAAGGATTAGGCATATCAACTCCTCTGTAGCAGTCTGTTGGGTGACACAGAACCCACTTTACCCCGAAGCCCGAAGGGGACCGCTACAACCGGGAACCCACCGCCCGTCCCTTATCAGATTTTTTATTTATAATAAAAGAAATTATATGAGGTGAGGAATTGAGGACTAGGCCAAAACCATTCCAACAACAAATCAAAACAACATTCCAAATGACATTGTTTATTCTACCCATAAAACCAGGCAATCCTTCCGCTATGAAAACCGATAATTTGGAAACCCAAATAATCCGCCTGTAAGAACCCATGAAGCTCAGTAGGAGGCAATGTTCTAAAAATCTCCGCCTAGAGCTGATTAATTCCCGCCTAGGCGCTAAGCGGTGCTTCACCGTTTCCGTCTAGAGAGCTAAAAAACTGATTAATCCCCGATCAATCTCCCGATTAACCCGCCTAGGCGCTACTCACCAGTTGTCCACCCGACTAGCGCTTAGCGTTTTTTAGAACATTGGTAGGAGGATTATCATACCAAGTAAATGATGCATTTGACAACCCAAGTTTGCCATCTTGTCACCTACCATATTTTCTTCTCTAAAAATATGACTGCAACGGAAGTTCATTTGGCAGATTATAGAAAGACAATTGCGCCAATGAACTCTTAAGTTCCATGGATGAGAAAAAGTCCTGGAAGAGAAGCAATCTACCACACTAACAGAATCACTTTCCAACCATAAATAGACCCACCCTCTATCATGAGCAATTTCAATTGCCAAGATAACGACATAAAGTTCAGAATAAAAGGAAGTATTTCATCCAAGTGATTGATAAAAACTCTCTAAAAAACCACATGAGGGATCACGAAATACACCCCAACAAGTTGCTGGGCCTGGATTACCTTTTGCTAAACCGTCGGTGTTTACTTTAATCCAAGGAAAATCGGAGACTGCCATAAGACATGTTAAATTCTATGAGCCTTACCACATTTAGGAGCAACTCCAAGAGAGGTCAATAATCAGGCATCAAGAACACCCTTATAGTGATCAGGAGCAAAAAGGCTAATTTGACGAATCCATGCCATAATACACATTGTATAGAAATTAGGGGATCGATTATCAAACCTTAGCTTATTCCGAGCCTTCCATAGAGCTAGCCATGAAAGTAAACATGCCAGTTGCTAGCCACAAATTAAATAGCTACGAGGAGAAAGACTTTCGACAGTAGCTCTCCCAAAATTCTAACAGGGAGCCGAAAGAAGATAAAGAAGTGCCAAATTGAGCAGCCAACCATCTCCAAACTCGTTAGGAAAAAAGGCATTGTAAAAATAAATGCAATGATGTCTCACCAGAGCAATAACATAGCTGACAGATAGTCACAATAGGAATTCCGCCAATTTTCACTCTATCATCAGTTGGAAGCCTATCAAATAGAATTCTCCAAACTAAAAAATAGTAACGAGGTGGGATGAAAGACCACCATACATTAGAAGCCTAATCTTTGACAGTGTTATGGTGTCTCAGAAATTCATACCCAACAGAAAAAGTTAACTCACCAGAGGTAGAGGGCTCCCAAATAAGCATATCAGACTCATCAATAAGAGGGAGTGCCAATTCTGAAATCTGCCTAGTCAAGAGCGGAAAAGTTTGGCAAAAGAAGGGAGGAAGCTGCCATGAATAACGAGAAGGGCGCAGATAGGTATGACATACATATAAGATGAGGTTGTATGTGCGAGCAAGGAGTGGTGGGGTGAGAATTTTAAAGAAAGTTTTTCACACATTACATGCTAATAAGTATGACTCAATAGTTACCTAAGAATCAAGTATGCATATGCATAGCAAAATTTTCTGTCTATAGAGGCATAAAGCAGTGGAATAGAGCTAATAAATCACTGTTTACCTACTAAGTTTTACTATAGGTTGACATGGTAGAAAAGTTGTATTTGCGATACCTAAAACCTAATATTCAACACCCACAAACCCTCTGCTTTCTGAAATCAAGTAACATGCTCTATTTGTGAGTTATAATGGCTGTAGAGTTCTTCTTTCCTAATCTGGACAGGAATATATATAGGAACACACCTTTTCTAACCCAAAATGGAAATGGTATACGTCATAAACCGACTCAGACAGAAAATTGCTTCAAAACTAAGCAAACCCACATAGAATTTTCTTGTTGCCCAAGTTCATCTAGCTAGCTCACCATAAATAAAAGCCTAAACCCCCTTCAATATGTCACCTCCTCCCAAACCTAAAGGAGGATCCAAATCCAACATACAATCACAATGACAATGTTTCCACTCAACTTTGAGAGCCTCAACCTTACAAACATGCCCACAACCGCATCGTCCTTGTTCTCAGCCTATGCCTCCCTCAACGCTTTCATAATGTTGGTCCGTTCCATGCTTGATCAGCTCATCCCCCACGAGCTCCGCTACTACATCTTCTCCTTCTTCCGCCGCCTCTTCACCTTCCCCTCCTCCGAGCTCACTCTTATCGTCGACGAGAGCTGCGGGATGGAACACAACACAATCTATGAGGCTGCCGAGGTCTACCTCCGGACCAAGATCAGTCCCACCAACGACCGTCTCCGAGTGAGAAAGGCACCTCGGCAGAAGAACATAACTGTCACCATTGAGAAAGGAGAAGAAATCAAAGACAGTTTCGAGGGGATAAACATCAACTGGCGCTGCGTGTGCAGCGGAGGAGAGGATGAGCAGAACCGCCATGCGCAACAGAAGCGTCAGTTTGAGCTGACGGTGAAGAAGAAACATAGAGTCAAAGTGATCGAGTCCTACTTGCCCTATGTGCTCGAAAGAGCCGAGGTTATTAAGAATGAGAACAAGGTTGTGAAGCTCTACAGCCAAATGGCGGAATATGATCCGTATGATAGTGATGGTGGAAGTTCGGACTGGAATTCTATAAATTTAGAGCAGCCGGCTAACTTTGCGACACTCGCCATGGATCCGGAGGTGAAGAGGACAATCATTGAGGATTTGGATAGGTTTTTGAGGAGGAGTGAGTTTTATAAGAAGGTTGGGAAGGCTTGGAAAAGAGGGTATTTGTTGTACGGTCCACCCGGGACTGGCAAATCCAGCTTGATTGCAGCCATGGCTAACTACCTCAAGTTTGATATATATGATGTGGAGCTTACTAGTATTCTAGACAACTCGGAGTTGAGGAGGATACTGCTGAGTACTACAAACCGTTCTATCTTGGTCATCGAGGATATTGATTGCAGTGTGGAGATGCAAAACCGGGATTGTGAGGAAGATGATCATCAACCATCTAACACTAAGATAACACTCTCCGGGCTATTGAACTTTATAGATGGTTTATGGTCAAGCTGTGGAGATGAGAGAATCATTGTGTTCACCACCAACCACAAGCACAAGATAGACCCGGCATTGTTGCGTCCTGGTCGAATGGATGTGCACATTCACATGTCGTATTGCACTCCAAGCGGGTTCAGGATCTTGGCCTCTAACTACCTTGGTATACAAGAGAGCAATCCTCATCGCCTATGCGGAGAAATTGAGGAGTTAATAGAGAGCACAAAGGTCACCCCCGCGGAGATTGCTGAGGAGTTCATGAGGAGTGAGGATGCTGATGTTGCTCTCGAAGGACTTGTAGAGCTCCTAAAGAAAAAGAAGGAAGAGAGTAACAAAATTGTGAATGAAAGGATCGATAAATCTAAAATTCAAAAAACAGATCAAGATGAAGAGAAGGGGGAGCTCAGTCAGTAGCAATAATGAAGATGAGTCTCCTCTTTCAAATACTGAAGTATGAAGGATTTGTCCTTCTTGTAACCAGAAATGTAATATGACTTTCTGAACCTCGGAATGACGAATACAAAAAAAGGTTCTTGTATTAACCAAACAATTTTGCAAGATCATTCATAAATGAGTAGTTGCAACTTGCAAGGATAGTCAAGTATTAACCAAACATACATTTTAAGTACAAATTCGAAGTTCAACTCGTAGTGATCATCCAAGGCTTTGAATTGAAGCTCCACGGAGGAGACTCATCTTCCACCAAAAACCTGTTAATTAGGACAAGATAGGCAGAATTAGATTATGTTTTTTTCTCAAACAACCAGGGTTGTATAATACTATTGGCATATCTTAATGTTCATTAACACTCTGCATTTAGCCGCATTACACTGTTCTCTCTTGAATCTTTCAGTGCGCGATCACCTTGAGTATCCGCCTAT
Organism: Fragaria vesca subsp. vesca; assembly: GCF_000184155.1. NCBI lineage: Eukaryota > Viridiplantae > Streptophyta > Magnoliopsida > Rosales > Rosaceae > Fragaria > Fragaria vesca. Next base: position 9,073,689 of record NC_020491.1, read on the forward strand.
CCGGTATTGAATCCGAGTGTTGAGATGTTTTATTGTTTTTGTTGTTGTTGTTGTTGATGATGGTTTTTCTTTGTCAACTTAAGATGTGAGATTGCATTATGAGTTTATGACTGCCCGCACCATTTCCTACTGTTTTCTGGCTTTCTGCTTAAAAAGTAGGCCATTGTACTTCTCATTTTTACAATGGACACTTTTTCTTTTCTTTTCCATAAAAATCAAATTGTTATAGGCTTAATCATCTCACTATCTTCTTTTCGTCATTGTAGTCCTCACTTTATTAATGATACATCACTTCAATTTTCAACCATCCCAATTTTCAGCCATCTATTTTGTTAGATTCTATCAATTTTCTACGACACAAAAAAAGTTTAAAACCTCAACAAAGTAAGTTGTTCTTACAGCTGTTTCTCACTGATTATTTGTGAAAAGTCTCAACTTGAATTTGCTACCGAACACCTCAATTTATTCACTTTCCTCAAAAGGCTAGCACCCAATTCCATTCCAACTCATTTCTCATGCCGTGTTTGTTGAAAAATTGAAATAGTTACCATGCTTAATTTGCTTTTTGAAATCATTTGTCATGTTTCATATGTCATGTTTCGTCTAGTGAAATGCCTCGTCATGATTTGTTGTACATGCAATATATGACTATAGCCGACCTATAGGAATGAAGATTCTCTTCAGGGATTGAACAGTGATAACACTTAGAGCCTAAGCAAAACCAGCGCAGACACAAGTTTCATAACTGCCCCCTTTGACATTTGTCCGAAAGTGTCACAATCCAACTCACTATAAATCAAGGCCATCTTCATCTTCATGCTCCATCCCATTTCCTGAATTCAGAGATATTCAGTCACATTTCCAATGTATCCTTTCGATTTCAAAGACATGCCTACCTCGGCTTCTTCCTTGTTTTCTGCCTATGCCTCATTGGCTGCATTCATCATGTTGGTTCGCTCCATGGTAGACCAACTCATCCCTCATGAGTTGCGTTCATATATTTACTCGTTCATCCACCGATTCTTCTACACCCCTCGATGTTTGGACATGACAGTCATCATTGATGAGAAGTGTGGCTACATCAACAATGAAGTTTATGACGCAGCGGAAGTTTACCTCCAGACCAAGATTAGTGATTCGAATGAGCGTCTCCGAGTGACCAAAACACCAGGGCAGAAGAGTCTCAACGTTGTTGTTGACAAAGACCAAGAAATCATAGATTTCTATAATGGCATTAAGCTAAGCTGGCGTTTTGTGTGCGCTGAAGACAAGGATAGTGGTTCTCGTGATGATGAAAAGCGTCGGTTTGAGCTGATTTTTCACAAGAAGCACAGGACCAAGGTGATAGACTCGTACTTGTCACATGTGTTGGCTCGGGCTAATGCAATTAGAGAAGAGGAAAAGGTTCTCAAGCTTGATTCTCAGCGTTCCGGTTCAGTAGATTTGGAGCACCCTTCAACTTTCGACACATTGGCTATGGACCCCGAGCTTAAGAAGACGATTATTGAGGATTTGGATAGGTTTGTGAGGAGGAAGGAGTTCTATAGGAAGGTTGGCAAGGCTTGGAAAAGAGGGTATTTGTTGTATGGTCCACCTGGTACTGGCAAATCAAGCTTGATTGCAGCCATGGCTAACTATCTCAAGTTTGATGTGTATGATTTGGAGCTTACTAGTGTATATGACAACTCGGAATTGAGGAGGATATTGTTGTCTACTTCGAATCGTTCTATTTTGGTCATTGAGGATATTGATTGCAGCGTGGACATACAAAACAGGGAATCTGAGGAGGAAAACAATGAACAATCTAACACCAGGGTAAGTTATCTAAATACATCAACTATCTTGTTTTGTATATTTGGTTTCTAATTAGTATATGGGGATTGACATGCATGGTGTTTTGATGTTTGCAGGTAACGCTCTCGGGCTTATTGAACTTCATAGATGGTCTGTGGTCGAGCTGTGGTGATGAGAGGATTATTGTGTTCACCACCAACAACAAGGATAAATTAGACCCTGCATTGTTGCGTCCTGGTCGAATGGATGTGCACATTCACATGTCGTATTGCACCCCGAGAGGGTTCAGGGTCTTAGCCTCTAACTACCTTGGTATTCATGAAAGCAACCCTCATCGCCTTTGTGGAGAAATTGAAGGTTTGATAGGAAGTTCTGAGGTTACCCCTGCTGAAATTGCTGAGGAGCTTATGAAGAGTGATGATGTTGATGCTGCTCTTGAAGGACTTGTCAATTTCCTCAAAAGAAAGAAATCCGACAGAAGTAAAATAAACGATGAAGGGAGTCAGGGGACTAACAACATTGAAACTGAAGAAAGAAATGAAGATGTAGAGAGAAAACAGACTTGAGTAACTTGGTGATATATTTTGCATCTTCCTTTCCTGAATGTTCCTGTCAATTCTGAGACATTTTTTTTGCTAAGCGTGTCTCTTCTATGATTTGGATGTAATCCTAGATTAGATGATCTCCTAGAGCCCTCATGCTACTGCAATCTTTGTGATGTAGTGACTTGGCTAACTCGGTTTCAGAGATTAAGATTGAGAATGCAGGAAGTTATTTACTTTTTTTTTTAAACTTAAATCCAAAGCATCTCTGGGTGCTTGATTGCATAGCATCTGTTAGTGTGTTCATTATATGTTGAGATATCAGTCTAAGTGTAGCCTCAATTTGGTAAATCAATTCAGAAATTCAGAACATGTTTTGTTGCAAGGATGGTCATCATGCAGTAAGCAGACATTGGATTAAACCAGACATATTAATAAGCTAGAATTTCATCTCCTTCTCTTGGTTCAAACTAAGCATAGAAACGAAGTTGAAAAGCATACAGCATCGCTTCGCACCTAACTGGGGCTAATCACAGTGCAAGTCATTTTCAGTATCTTTTCCTTTTCTATTTAAGTCTCTTTTCTTTTTTTGTCAAATTTGTTAATATTTCTTCTTCATGTAGGAATTGACTAACAACTTTGCATGAAGTCAAGAACTTCTATGATAAGGCAAAGGAATGGCAACCCTACACGAAGCTACATGGAAATTTCTGCTCAGTTGCAGAGGAGCTGCATAATTGGTTTAAGCTGCCAGTATTACTTTGCTAAATAAATCACAAAGACAAGAATCCAAGATTGCTCCTCTTCCAGTTCAGTAGTTCACTCCTTCAAGCACTTGTTACTAAGCTGGTTACATTGCCTCAAAACCTGAATATTCAGAGAATTACAATATTAATCCCATTAACTACAATATGCGTCATCTGAATCTTAAAGACATGCCCACAACAGCACTTCACTGTAGTCTTTCTGATGTAATAGCTCCAATGTTCAGTTGGAGCATACATAATGAACAACAGAGAGTGTTCTAATATGTATGGTTGGATACATTTTTTGATCCTTTTCATTGATCTGAATCAAACTAGCCTGCAAGGCTGCAACAAGATGTTATTGCAAATTGCAACTCAAAAATAGATGAATTGAGATGCATTTTATACAATCTAACAAATCAAACTCGTGTGTACGTACATTTCACTATGGAAAATTGATAAAATTTCAGACATGCTAAAATTCAGTAGTATGACACTAGGATATGCATTGTGTGATCTTCCTACTTCCATATGCCACCTCTAAAGCCAACATCTTTTATGGGAAATGACACTAATTCTGGGCACCAACTTACAGTGACAACTTTTAATGATGGCATGACTTGTTGAACCTTCACCCAATCTTCTTCCAAGTCTGAGAGAGATTCCATCATTAAGCCCTCAATTTTCCAGGCAGTATTGTCATCTCCCCAAAACCTATCATTCATCTTTGCAAGATTGCCCGATGATATTGATAGATACCTCAACATAGGAAGTGAAATAGGATTCAGCCAGATAGGACTCGTCTTCCCTGGATAAAACTTTATACTAAGCTCATGGAGTTGTTGAGGAGGAAATAACTTACCCAGCTTTGTTATGAGGTCATCACCATGACCGTCAAAGCAACTGATTGACAACTGTTGTAGCTCTTGAAGACTTACCAATACATTGACCTCTGTATCTCCAATCTCATCGGAACAAGTTAATTGAAGCCCAAGTTTTCTAAGTCGAATCAAATTTCTGAGCTCAATAATCCGGCAACCTTCTACTTGGCTAGAAGTCGCAGGCTTGAATCCTAATAACACCTCAAGATTTGAGAGTCTTCCCGATCCTTTAGGGAGATATTTGAGTGAACTACAATGGCTTACATCTAATATCCTTAGCTTCTTGAAGGTCACAATACAGGAGGGGAGTATCTTTAAATTCTGACAATAGCTCACATCTAAAATCTGAAGGTTGCCAAGTTTCTCAAGTGAATGTGGAAGTTGAATCAATGGATGTGTGTTGCTTACTCTAAGGTAAGTTAGGTGCTGAAGAAAACCAATATGATTTAAAAGATTTGAGAGATGCGTATCAAAGATTGACCTGGAAAGATCCATTACCCATAAGTAACGAGACTCACAAAATTTCTTGCCAGTGTTTGAAGAAATCTTGTTCACTTCTGCAGTCTTGGTTGTAGATAACAGTGCTCGCAATTTGTGATTGGCTTTTCGGACAGTGCTAGTTGTGATGCCCAAATGACGGCAATTTGTGCCATCTGGTCTAAAAAATGCATCATCTTCAGCCATAGTTATCACCACATCCCGAACCATATCATGAACTTTACAAGCAGAGATTGTTCCATGATAGGTCTTGTTCACCACTTCTAGCAAACACCGATTTGTTAGCCCAGAGAAACAATCTTCCCCAGCTTCAACTGCTGACCGACCATTTCTAAGTGGAATGAAACCTTCTCCAATCCACCAATTCACCAGTTGGTCTTTGTTTATGATGCAATCTTCTGGGTAAAGAGACAAACATAGGAAGCATGACTTCAAATAGGATGGAAGTTCATCATAACTCAATTGTAGAGAGGCCATAACAGAGTTATCATTTTCAGCTAATTCATCACGAAAATGATTAGCAATTCGCGTCCATTCATGATAGCGCGATGGTTTACACAACATTATTCCTCCAACTGCCTTGATTGCCAACGGAAGACCCTTACACTTTTCAACAATCTCTTTTCCGACATCTTCTAATTCTGAATGCATACACTTACCTTCACTAGCTGCAAATGCAACATTCCTAAATAGCTCCCAACTATCATCCTTGTTGAGGCATTTTGGCCAATGTGACCTTTCTTCCTTGACTCTCATCTTCTGTGCTACCTCCTCTATCCTTGTTGTGATAATGATACTGCTTCCATTTTCTTTAGGCAATCCGTCATAAATCCTGAGCCACCAAGAAACATCTAAGCTCCACACATCATCCAACACAATCAAAAACCTCTTGCCTAATAGATATTCATGTATTTTCTTCATCAACTCGCCTTTATCATCTCCTACACTAGCATCTCCCAGGTTCCGCAACATACTTCTCATGATTTGTTCTTCTGTAAATGTTTGAGAAACAGATACCCATATTCTTCTTTCAAAGCGCTCCTCAACACTCTTCTCATTAAATACTTTTTGAGCAATTGTGGTCTTCCCAAGTCCTCCCATTCCCACAACTCCAATAGATAATATTCCACTGTCAGCCTCAAATAGCCATTGCTTTAACTTAGTCGCATCGCCATCCAAACCAACAACTTGAGTATGATCATACACAGGGCTGCTCCATCTAGGCATTAGCTCATTTTGTGCATTTATAGGCTCCAGTTGGCTCAGAAGTGGAACTCCAAGATATGATGAAATGTTCTGTTTAATGCTGGCAATCTTTTTGTTGATCTCTCCAAGGCTCTTTCCGGTTTGATACTGAAACCGAAGTCTCGAAGGGTAGATGCACATTAACCAACCACTGGACACTGGAACATCATCACTTGAGTAAAGTTGACAATCTGCTAGTATATCTTCAGCTTGGTAAATCAGTTCTCACAAATTAGCCATGATGCTGCGAACAGTCTGATTCTTTCTCTTGAGTCTCTCAGCATCTTTGAGAAAGCTTTGCATCAGTAGGAGCTCATTTTGTAGTGTTTCAAAATGCTCTCTGAATTCACTAAATATGCGGCTCTCTTCTGATAAAGCTCCTAGCAGCTTTTCCAAGAATACAGTTACTACAGCATCCACCATCTTGCACAAATCTAATAAGAAAATCAACAGAAAAAGGATGCCATAAATTTCAACATCTAGGCTGCCGAACCTATAGACTCATTTAGCAAACTATCAATTGCTGAGTCTTTGCGGTAAGTTGGTGTTTGTTGCATATATAAGACCTAAGAAACAGAAGAGAAGACTTATCTATATTGCATAAAAATTTGTGTACATGAGGGCTTATAAGGAACCCAAGACGAACAACCAGTACAATCATTTAGCTAGTTACCCAGAAATTAAGCTAAACAAACATTTATTCCTAATATCACAGAATCAATCTAGCTGGATATCTATAAAGCTCCTCCTCCAACATGACTGGTTCTCAATTCCCTGACCCCTCAATCCTTATGAAAAACATATGTTCCAAAACTGAGAGTACTAGGAAGATTTTGGTGTTCAATAATCATGTATAGAATCACAGAACTCAAAGTAATGTACCCAATTTCATTGACTGACAAAACCCAATGGAATCAAAATTGTAGAATTGACTCAATGGAGTTGGGGGCAAGTTGAACTTACATGAATTGGGGTTTGAATAATTGTTTGTTTACTTGCCAACTTTTGATGCAGATGAGAGTATGATCGATCACACATACAATTAGCACCCCTGGAAATCTTTAGCAACTCTGAGCAAAGCTGCAAGCTTTAGTTCAGATGGAAGACAAAGGGGTATATGATTCAGAGGTTCAGAATGGAACTGGGTCAATTTACTAAACCATCCTTGTTTATGTGACTAATCTAGGTTATCTAGCCAATGTTGGATTGTTTCAGAAAGGTAACATGGTAATTCAGCTCACCACTTGCTTAGAGAGACCCAAAGTCAACCGGGCATCTTCGAAGAGGGGAGCTTCACGCGGTTTGAGACATCGAGCATTGTTGACAAGTTGGTCTCTTCACAAATGAAGATTGAAGTCACTGAACTAACTAAAAATCTAACAGTAAAACTATTGTTCTTTACTACCAAGACTTTCCCAGCATCACCATTTCTACAAGGACTATTGATCAAAGCTTTGTATCACACATTCAAGGGTTATCTTTTTAGTTCTAAGTTTCATCTGCTACTAAATTCTGAAGCATAAAGAAGAATCCTTTTTAAGTTCGAAATAGGCACACTTTGGTTGAAAGGGAAGGAAGAACACCAACAGGATTTTTAATAAGCTCATAAACTGACATATATAAGCAAGAAATTCGAATTCGATAAAAGATAACACACAAAAGATGCCTAGACATATCAGTTTTATTGTAGATAAGTTACCCTAAAGGCTAAAACAGAACATATTCATAGTTCAGAATCACAGCTAGTTCAAAATCCACACAAGTTCCTATTGAAACATACTTGAAGATCCAACCTTTAGAAGTCACCCTACTTCTGTAAACTCAGCTTGACATGTTATGATTGTCACCATTAACATTTGGCTCACTTTTCTGCCTCTTCTTGAATCTCAGCTTTGTTACTCCCCTCCTCTGCTTGATCTCTCTCAACCTTCTTCCTCTTGAGCAAACTCAATAGTCCTTCAAGAGCAACTTCAGCATCATCGATTTTCAAAAGCTCCTCAGCAACCTCAGCAGGCGTAACCTCACTGCCCTCAATTAGCCCCTCAATTTCGCCATAAAGCCTGTGACGGTTGCTGCGATGAATCCCAAGATAGTTTGAGGCCAAAATGCTAAACGCCCCTGCAGTGCAATAGGACAAGTTGATGTGCATGTCCATTCGCCCCGGACGCAGCAGTGCCGGGTCAAGCCGATCCTTATGGTTCGTTGTGAACACAATGATCCTCTCATCACCACAACTTGACCACAAGCCATCAATGAAGTTCAACAACCCCGAAAGCGTCAACTGCAAATCATCAAGCACGTTTTAGCCATAGCCTAGACAAAACTAGAAATGGCCACATTGTGAAACTAAAGCTCAAATCTTTAGCACATAAAAACAAATAAGGTTATCATCTTTAAGATAATACACAAGTAAACACAACAAATGACCAGAATATGGGAAAAAGATCACATATTTAACACAAGGAACAATGCTCACCATCTTGTTGGCAGGGGCGGATCTATGTTAGAGGTTATATGGGCTATAGCCTAGAAAAAAATTGCCTCAGTACTTTAAAATGTATTTGTCCTACATATTATGAAGTTTGATTTGGTTGAGTTGGTTCAGTGTTTTGTTTAGAAACAACATGAGCTGGGTTTGAGTCTTGCATTTCCTCTTGCTTCTTCCTTTTTTCTTCTTCATCCTTTTCCCTTTTATTTTCTTTCACCATTTTTTTCTATCTCTTTATGATTCAAGTATCATTTTAATTTTTCCTTTTTTCCTTTTTTTGCTTCCTCTTTTCGTTTTTATTTTCTTTCCCCATTATTTTCTATCTCTTTATGATTCATGGTAAATTGGTAATATGGTATCATTTCGATCAACACAATCTTTGTAACAATATTGACTAAAAAAAAAAAAATACGTTTTAGCTACTCTAATTAGCCTAGACAAAATGTACATCCTAGATCCGCCACTGCTTGTTGGACTTATTGTTCTTAGAAGCACCCTCCCCTGCTTCTCTGTTTTGGATTTCAACAGAGCAATCAATATCCTCTATAACCAAAATAGACCGATTCGACGTAGACAACAAGGCCTTCCTCAACTCACAGTTGGTGGAAAGGCTGCTCAACTCCAGATCAAAGATACTAAACTTCAAATAGTTCGCCATTGCGGCAATCAAGCTCGATTTCCCAGTTCCCGGAGGACCATAAAGCAAGTAGCCTCTCTTCCAAGCCTTCCCCACCTTCTTGTAAAACTCTTTCCTCCTCACAAACCTGTCCAAATCTCCAACAATCCTCTTCTTCATATCCGGCTCCATCGCCACTGTGTCAAATGTAGAAGGGTGCTCAAGACCAATGGACTTCCACAACCCCGAACCGCGTGAGTTCTCATCTCGGTCGAGTGTGTAAAGCTTCAGAACCTTCTCCTTTTCCTTTATAGCCTTAGCCGTAGCCAACACATACGGCAAGTAACACTCCATCACTTTCTCCTTGTGCTTCTTGTGGAAGCTCAGCTCGTAGTGACGCTTTTCATAAGAGTACGTTCCACCTTTTGTGGGCTCTATACACACAAACTGCCATGTTAGCTTCATGTTCTCGAACGTGTCGACTAGCTCTTGGTTTTTATCAATGGCGGAGCTGATCGTCTTCTTCTTAGGAGTCTTGCAGACCCTGAGACGGTTAGTGAGTGAACTAGTCTTGGTCCGGAGGTAGAGCTCTGCTGCGTCGAAGACTTCGTTGCGGGCAATGAGGCCGGTGTGCTCATCGATGACGAGAGTTAAGGTGGTGGAGAGAGGGGTGAAGAGGCGGCGGAGGAAAGAGTAAATGTAGGTTTGGAGTGGAGCTGGGATGAGCTGGTCAGTTATGGAACGGAGGAGCATCATGGAGGCGGCAAATGAGGCGTAGGCTGAGAACATTGTGGGATTGGAAGCAAACATTGTGTTGGGGTTGAAGAGCAAAATGAGGGTGTTAGGGTGGAGGTCCTAGCTTTGAGGCATTGTTAATGGTTATAGTGTTGTGTGTGTTGCAGAGAGAGACCAGTCGGAGAAGTATTTTGGGTATGAGAGAGATATGGTATTGATTCTCCCATCAATGAAGATGGTATGGAAATATGGAAAGGCCAACTGGAAAAGCCTGCAGCCTCTGCAAACAAATTATGTGTGATCTTTTTTTCATCATTGTTATCACATGTTGAACAAGTAGAGTGTGAAATTGTGAATACAACTCGATCTTCGTTTCAGATGGTGAAGTACTGAAGGTAAGTGAACATGATTGAGAACAAGACCGTTGGGAACTGGAGCGTAGCCATCAGTAACTTTCTTTATGGTGTAGTGCTTGGACTTTAGAGAACAGCATAGGTAAAATACAGGGGTAACTAAACAAAGTTTTCATTGTGCATATCATCCTTCTTGCCTATCATAGATGAAATTATGTTTCAAAATTGGTGATGTATTTGTCACTACACCTTCATCTTTTGGGAGCCCAAAGCCAGAATTATAGAGTGCACAACATGGTTGTTGACGATATATGCAACTGTTTGAAGAGTTAGAATAGTGACACTTTTCTGGATCATCAGGAGGGAGGCCATTATATGCTTCTCTGAATGAACCAGATTGATGGAAGTTCAGTAAGTTACTCTACCTAGACTACTACTAGGTTTATTTGATATTGTTACACTACTTTCTAATTAACTGAGATATTGTATCTCAAGTTTATTGTCCCTTGCATTCTCCATGGTGATGAATTGATGAACCAACATATCCCATGTACTTATACATGCCAAGATTATCTGAAATTGTTAATATTATTCTCAGCTAATTTTCCCCTTAATCTAACAATTCTTCAAAGCAAGAAATGGATGGACCTAGGTAGAAATGTAGACTTTCCAACTGGCTAATAAGGGTTCCCATCTAATATAAATGCCAAGGAACTGATCTGTGAACATGGAATTTAAAAGTAGATGACACTACAACAGAACTCCTATTAGAAAACAAGTTTCCACCCAAACATTAGAATTTCTAACTTGACTAGGAATTCTTACCGCTAAACCGGCTCTTCAAACCTATGCTTCTTAATAATACTAAACAAACCAAGCTAAGATTACTGCAAGTAGAAATTTACTCAAAGGAGCTCCACAGACATTTTAATCCCTACTTAACTCATAAAGATAACCTACTTTAGTTATTACAGATGATCAAGTTGTGGTTTCTGCCTTCATCAGCAAACTGTTCTACCAGTTTGCCATTTCCTGGATATCTGATTTGTTAGTCCCTTCCTCCTTTCCTCTCACATTCCCTACCACCTCTGCCTTGTTAGTCCCTTCCTCCTCTGCTTTCTTAATCCTTTCCTGCTCAGCCATTTTAGCCTGTTTTGACTTCATTTATCATCTGCAGCCTTCTTTTCTTTGAGGAATCTTACAAGCCCTTCTAGAACAACATCTGCATCATCATTCTTCATAAGCTCCTCTGCTATAGCTGCAGGGGTGACCTCTGTGATCTTTATTAAGCTTTCGATTTCTCCAAAGAGGTGATGAGGGCTGCTTTCATGAATGCCAAGGTAGTTAGAGGCCAAGATTCTGAACCCACTTGGAGTGCAATATGACAAGTGAATGTGCAAGTCCATTCGACCAGGACGAAACAATGCAGGGTCTAATCTCTCCTTGTGATTGGTGGTGAACACAATTATTCGCTCATCGCCGCAGCATGACCACAGCCCATCTATGAAGTTCAATAAACCCGATAGGGTGAACTGCAATTGTCACAACACAATCTCAATGCTACATAACAGTATGCTTACCGGTGCAGATGATTAAGCATAATAACAATTTATATTTAGGATAATGCAGTTAAGTGCTCAAGTAAAATAGATACTTAAAGTTTAGGGACTCACCTTGCTTGCAGAGCTTTTGGAAGGTTGAGCTGATTCCCTACTTTTGATTTGCACACTGCAATCAATATCCTCCACAACCAGAATAGAACGATTTGAAGTAGACAACAACACCCTCCTCAATTCCGAGTTGTCATAAACACTAGTAAGCTCCAAATCATACACATCAAACTTGAGATAATTAGCCATGGCTGCAATCAAGCTTGATTTGCCAGTACCGGGTGGACCGTACAACAAATACCCTCTTTTCCAAGCCTTCCCAACCTTCTTATAAAACTCCCTTCTCTTCACAAACCTGTCCAAATCATCTATAATCATTTCCTTCACCTCTGGATCCATTGCCATCGTCTCGAAAGTTGCAGGGTGCACGAGGTCTATACAACTCTTCTTGGGACTCCCATAAGGATCCCTGCCAGTGCTATGAAGCTTCAGAACCCTTTCTCCTTGTTTAATGGACTCAGCCTGAGCAAGCATATAGGGCATGTACGAGTCTATCACTTTGTCTCTGTGTTTCTTATCGAAAGTTAACTCAAAGCTCCACTGACACTTCTCTTCCGCATATCCATCAACTGCACCAGGATGCCTGTCCTTCGTTGTGCAAGTATTCTTTGATAATTTGGACACATAGCGCCATCGGAGCTCAATGTCATCGAATGTGTCCGTGATAACTTGGCCTCTTTTCTCAATGGCAAGGCTGACACTCTTCTGCCGGTTCGTCTTGCTCAGTTCGAGTCGCGAATCGGAGGGACTAATCTTGGCTCCGAGGTAAACCTCCACCTTGTCGTAGGCCTCGTTGAGCTCCATGCCGATGACCTTGTTGATGACAAGAGTGAGATTGTCATTTGGGCGAGATTTGAAGAAGTATTTTCGAAGCTTGGAGTATATGTAAGATCGGACCCAGGGGGGGATGAAGTGTTTGAGCTCATTGACAAGGGATTGGAGCAAGAACTTGAACGCTGTAAAGGAAGCGTAGGCTGAGAAGAGAGAGGACAATGATTTGGGCAAGTGTTGGGGATTGAGAGGAAACATTGTGTTGTGTGTTAGCTATGGTGGTTCTGTCTAAGACTTCAAGCTCAGGGAAGAGAAATGAGTCTCTGGTTTAATAGAACCAAAGCATCAAAATTTCATGCCAGTCAACCAGTCAAGCAGAAAATCTTTTGACCGAGGATCTCTGTTCTTCATGACGTAGAGCTCTTTGTCCAAAAACTCTAATTCTTTCCGGTTGATTTTCACACGCGTCCTCGTTCATCTCTGTACTCTTCTCTTTGAAATTTTCAACTTTGAAATCATGGAGAACCTCTGAGTTCTATCCAACCTTTACCTTTTACCAAGAAACAACAAGAACCGGTTGATCCTACTGTGAGATTGATGGGGTAGGTTGCTTAATTTACAATCAATATTTGAAGTGTATGTGTTGCAGACTTGCAGAGCCCAGAAGGGAGAAGTTGGATGTATTCAGTTTTTGGGTATGAGATCAAGTTCTATTCATTCAATGCAATGTAGATGGTATGCAAATACAGGAAGGTCCAACTGTAAATGCCTGCAACATCTGCAGCTCTCTGTGACTCTCTTCTCTGTATCACATGATGAAGTAGATGTTAGCTTGATCAGGAACTCAAAGCTACGGTTCAGTGCGCTTTATGTGTTGCACAAGTTCAATTGACATTTGATGATACCTTTTTCCTAGTAGAAAAAACAGGAATTTATTAAAAAAGATCACATAAAAAAATAGAGGCTTCTTGGATTGGTGGTTTTGCTATATGTATGCCCCATCAGGAAGTAGTATGAATTGGCATAACCAAAAACAAGAAGGCAAAAAATGGGATATGAGACCAAATCCTTTATGTATCTCTACTACTATAAAACGAGCAATATGTTCTCACAATACTACTCTTATTAAGTTTTTTTTTTCCGACAATATAATAAGAACCTCAAAGTACAAAGCCCCTATTAAAACCACCACATAAAAAGTCAAAATAAAAAGCCTGACTAGCTGCAAGAGGAAGGGATCTCCTCCAAGCTTGAGTTCCAATTTTATGTCCCAGTTTTGCAATTGCATCAGCCACGAAATTCGTTTTTCGGTGAACATGTGTGAAAGAAACTTGACCAACCTGAGAGGCAAGGAAGAGAATGTCTTTGACAAGAACTTGAATCTTCCAATTAAGGAGTAAAACATGTACCGTTGATGGAATAGATTAAGATTTGAGAATCTTCTTCAACCAAAATTTTCTGAAAACCATAGATCCATGCTGCTAAAAGACCCGCACATAATGCAGAAGCTTCAGCTGTGAGAACATCATTAGGGCCAATATGCTTTGTATCCCTAAAAACAAAGCCTGAAGAGGCAGAGTGACTCTCAACAGATCCGTCAAAATTGAGGTTAAGTGTATGAGGAGGAGGAGCATGCCAATGAATAGGCTTAACAAATCTACAAAATCTCTTAAGGTAAGTTGCATTAATAGTAGAAAAATATCGAAAAAGTTTCTCTGTAGAGTAAACAACATTTTCAGGATGGACATATCTGTTTCTAAAGATTAGGTTATTTCTTGCTTTCCAAAAAGAGAACGTTGTAGTAATCGCAATTTCTAAAAAAGATATAGAAGGAGCAGCAGTTAAGGATTGTAGCCAGTGCAAAAAGGAATTAAAAAGATGAACTTGAAAGTTAGGAAAAGTTAACTGTCAAATTTGTTGAGCAAACCTACAATGTAGGAAAAGATGATTAGCAGTTTCCAAGGTAGAGTGACAAAAATGACAGCTTCTATCAATCTGTAAATTAGTATAGAGTCTATCTGTCGTACCAAGTCTACTTCTAATGAGTTGTCAGGCAAAAACTTTAACTTAAGGTGGAATACTGAGCTTCCACATTTTCTTTAAAAGTGGGGTTTGAGAATGAGCTTCTAGATTTTGAGTAAGCAGATGAGAGGCTGAGCTAATAGTGAAATGTCCATGGCCAGTGAGACCCCAATTCAAATTATCAGTTTGAGGAAAATAAAGGAGAGGAATTACCTGGATATGTTCCACTACTTCTTGGGGTAAAACGGTAGAAAGCTTCTGAATATTCCACTGTTGGTTTGTAATATAGTCGGCTACTGTTTCAGAAATATTCATATGTTCATGTTGATTTTCAGGAATGAAATTCAGTAAAGGAAAAGGATAAGCCCAATTAAAGAGCCAAAAATTCACTTTCTTTCCGTCTCCAATAGTCCATCTCATTCTCTGTTTCAAAAGGTCTCTAGAGTCTAAAATTCCTTTCCAAGCAACTGAGCAGTGAGCTCCTTTTCTTACAGTCCAAAAATTTTCTCATCTAAGGTATTTGGTTTTAACAATTCTGACCCACCAATTGTCATGATCAGTCAAAACTTTCCACCCTAACTTAGCTAAAGTTGTCTTGTTAAAGTGTTCAGTAGGTCGTATTCCTAACCAGCCTTTATCTTTAGGCAAACAAGCTTGTGACCAAGAAACTGGGGAATGTGTGCTATGTCCCCAAAAAAACTTTCTACACTCTGAGTCCAGAGCATTAGTAACTAAATTAGGACACTTAAAGTAAGACAGAAGATGATTAGGTAAACCCGAAAGACTAGATTTAATCAAAACAAGTTTTCCTCCTCTAGAAAGAGAGTTGACTTTCCAACTTGCAAGCTTTTTCTGAATTTTGCTAATAAGATCTTTCGAATTCAGAGGGTCTTTCCAAAAAAATATATTGTTTAACACCAAGATATCTACCAATAGTAGTTTTGTGTCTAATAGAAAGTAAAGAGCTAAGTCTATTCCTAATGGCATTTGGAACATTATGAGAGAAAGAAAAAGTAGACTTATCATAATTAATATGCTGACCTGTAGCTTTAGAAAAAAGATTCATGGTCTCTAAAACCTGCTTGGCAGATTTAGAAGAAGCTTTTGTGAAAATAAGGCAATCATTTGCAAAGAAAAGGTTAGAGATTCTGATACCATTTGGAGAAGACAAAATACCAATATGAGTTTTAGGATTATCAGCTAATTTGTTCAAATGTCTAATCAAAGGTTCCAGACATAAGATAAAAATATAATGAGACAAAGGATCTCCTTGCCTTAGTCCTCTCAAGGTTTAAAGGAAGCTTGAGGTTTACCATTAAGAATAATTAAAAATAACACAGTAGAGATACAATTCATAATTAAATTGATCCAATGGGCATGCAAACCAAATTTCTGCAAGCAAGCTCTTATATAATCCCAATTCATAAAATCATAAGCTTTCTTGAGAGCCATAAAACCTTGTCTGTTTTTTGTTCTATGAAAATTTGCAAAAATTTCATGAGCTATTAAAATGTTATTGAAAATCGACTTCCCAGGAACAAAAGCTCCTTGATTAGACGAAATAAGATGATGAAGCAAAGGTCTCAATTGATTAAGTTAATTTAGATTATTAAGAATAAGGGTAAATATGGTAAAAAAACAAAATAAATAAAATAAAAAGATAATTAGAGAGAGAAAAGTGGGTATTGGGTTTTATGACTAAAGAAAATAACAGTGTTATTAAGAAATGTGAGCCCATGCAAATGCATGGGTAAAAGGTTAGTATATTAAAAATATATCATATCCACTAAGAATAATCTTGATAAAAAATTTAAAAAAAATGAAGGGTTTTTTTTTAAAGAATGACGCAAAGTTATTATTGATCAAATAAAGTAGGAGAACAATACATACATAACTCACCTTTGTAGGCTATGTAAAAATCGAATTATGTTATAATGACCTATGAAACTCAAGTAAAACCTAAGCAACTTAAGCCATTCTAATGCCGCAAACCCTGAAGTTGGCACCTCAATCGATAATCAGTAACTGTCGGATTCATCCAACTTATTAGGAACCCACAACCAAACTACTTATCCCTGGGATCTAGGCCAGCAAAGCCCTAAGACTCAATAAAACTAGGTCATCCCAAATTGAACCGACTGCAAGGCCCAAAGTCCATCTCTATAACCCTAGCATCTGACCCGGCCCAACGTCCTGAAAAGAACCCAAGCAAGAGTAGCCGCCGACAAGAGACAATATCCTACCACTATCCAGATCCGACGATGTCCACACCCAGCCACCATCAAGGAATCTATAGCTAACCTTCTCAACCACACCACCGTTGGGACATTGGATAATCCATCCACTCGACGACTACCCTACAACGCTACCGCAAATAGCATGCTACCCTCTAACAATCACTGCATTGGTCTCTCCACCAGCAAGCATGTCCATGTACGAAGCAAATAGATCACTGTCGTTGTAGTCGAAACCACCATCTTCTTTACCACGCCAGGCAAGAACCAGACGCCGCATGGAAACCTCCACCATGTTAAGGTGATGACCTTAACAGAGAATTGAGAGAGAAAAGAAGAGAGATCAGAAGAAGACTAGAGAGAGAGAAGATGTGTTTTCATCAGAGCATCTTCTATACACGGCGAGTATCTTCACATACATGCATGGATGATCAAGATTAAAGGAAACAATATAGAAACATGTTGGTCAAACATATGAATCGTTATGAACGATTAAGATTGCGTCGTGTAAATACACGTTGTGCATACAAAAATTTTAAGTGTTTTCATTCATAATACAAAACAAGGGTTACAGATTGGGATATATGGCCTCAACATGGATGACATGTGTCACACATCCATGGCTTCAACTTAATTAACCCTAATTAGTTTAAACAAACTAATTAACTGAAATAACAACACTAATGAGGTCACGCGCGCTGCCTGAGACTTGAGTACCTTCTCCTAGTCAGCACAGGAAACTACTTATTTTCTTAACACACAACCGCTGCGGGAGAAGAAGGAATAGATAAGAGGGCGGACCGCAACACTCTCGTTGCCTGAAACCAGTTGGGTCTGGATTTATTGATCTCGCTGCCACCATCATCCCACAACCCAATCTCGCCGCCATAAGAAAGGAGGAGGATTAGGGTTAACGTGAGAGAGGAAGCGGCTCATTCTCCCTTTTTTTTGAAAGGTTGATAAAGAAAACTTTAAAAATAATATTTTAATTAATTATTTATGATATATGTTTAGAACTTTAGATTTGAAATACTAATTTATGTGTGCAAGTATATACATTTTTTTTTTGAAATGTTGGTAACCCGTGACATGTTGGTTAGCTAGCCTAACTAACACCGTAAAGGAAGTCATGGGTTCAAATCTTAGTAGCATTGTAAGGGTGAAAAGAGATTTTAATCCTACGACTTCTATTTGTATTTTAAAGTTGTTGCTTAGTTAAAAACGTCCTTTTAGCCAACAAAGGCTTTCTTTCAGACCAGAGGAGATCGTCATTTAAAGCAAGCCGGCGAAGGTTTGACCTTTCCGAGATGAATAACACCAAGGGCGACCTTCGATGGTGATTGTTGAATGGGGTGGTCGACCACCACATTAAGCGGTGTCGACGATGGTGAAGGTGATATGTGCCTCCACCGTGTTGGACTGGTGTTTTCGGCCTTATAGTTGGGTATGGACCTTTGGGCCTGAGCTCAAGTGTGGGGTATTGGGCTCAAGTAATCGGCTCGGTATGAAGGGTGCCTTGCCACCCTCATTCATCACTTAATGGTGAGGCCGTGAGGGTGAGTTTGCTTTGCTTAATAGGGTTTATGGATTTTCTTACTGGCTATCTTGTTGTGAGTACAGTTGACCGTAGCCATTGACAGTTTGCCGGCAGTTGATCTATTGCGTTCAACTTCTATTTCGAAGAAAAAAAAAGTCAGTTCTTCTAGCTAGCTAGGATTTTTTCAAACAATACTATTTAGACATGTATGTAATACACTTAGATAACAAAAATAAATTCACTTTGCTGAAAATTGTACAAAATAGAGTAGGGAAAATTCCCATATACATACCCTAATTTTAATGATTTTTTTCCCACTAACAAAATAAGAACCTAAAATTCCCACTAACTCTATACACTCTAGTGATTTGTTCCCACTAACAAAATTTTCAACGTTTTGACTATTTTTTTCTCTAAATTACCCTTCTCCTCTCGTTCTCTATTTTCTCGTCCAGATCTCATTCTCTCTCTCTCTCTCTCTCTCATCACCAATCGAATATTGCCGTATCAGATCGCCACCAAGACGACCTCCGCCCTTCGTCGGACCACCACAGAGACGACCTCAGCCCTCGGCCAAACTACCACAAACTCTCCACTGCCTTCAACATCCTTTCGAACACAAATATCTTGATCGGACGCCGTGGGTTTTGATCGTTAAGGCGAAGGGGATGGCGAGATCAAAGAGATGCCTTCTTGATCTCCGCGGCAAGGGACGAGGAGGAGATGGCGGTGACAACGGAGAGGGATATGAGGGACTGGAGGGTGGGGTTTGGTGAGGATTTTGGACTTTTGGGGATGCAATTTGAAGTGGGATCGGAGGAGCTTGGGCTCTGCTATGTGGAAGCAGAGGTTGAGATTAATTGGGACCTTGAAGCATGCCATGATCATGTCGACAAGTACCGCTAGCCTAGTCAAGGTGAACAAGTCGTATGTGAATTTGTTTTTTGTTTTTGTTATGGTGGAGAAGATGAATCGATCTTTGTCTCATTAATCAAATTAGTGTGATGGGTTTCTCTATTTAGTTCAAAACTTAAATTCATGTGAAGCTCGGAAATGTGAGATTGAAACAAAGCTCTGTTTAATGATCATTGCATGCATGTTCGTTTATTCTTTTGGTGGGTTGGTTTTGTTATTTTTGTTGTTTTGGAGATATGTTCCTACTAACCCCAATAGGTGGTCATATTGCCCTCAATAAGAAAATTCCTCATACTCCCCCTAATAGACCCTCCTACTGCCCCTAGTAGACTAACCTACCGCCCCCAGTAGACTAACCTACCGCCCCCAGTAGACCCACGGACAAACCTCCTACTGCCCTCAGTAGACCCTCTTACTACCCCCAGTAGACCCCCGGACAGACCTCCTACTGTCCCTAGTAGACCCCCGGACAGATCTCCTACTGCCCCCAGTAGACCCTTGAACAGACCCCCTACTGCCCCCAATAGACCCCTGCTACCCCCAATAGATCTTCTAGCTTTTGTCGAAGTTCGGTCAACGGTCGCCGGAGCCCGGTCAACAGTCGTCGGAGTCCGATCAACAACCCCTGGAACCGGTTAATGTCATTAGTGGTGGGAATCCGGTCATAGAAACTTTAGTTTATAATAAACTCTTATAATTGTCTATGATAGTTTATTTAATTTATTAAGGGTATAATTGTCTTTCTGCTGTTTAAGTTGGCTCTGGGGAATTTTAAAATCTGATTTTGTTAGTAGAAATAAAATTCTTAAAATTAGGGGTAGTGGACATTGGATAATCGACAATAAATTCTATGACTCTCTCTTGGCTATCCAACGCACCTCATATCCAAATTTCTATGTCTGGTGGTGTTTTTATCGTCCTCCTATCGTCGTTTTAACGCTACCAGATGGGCAACTAGCAAACCCTAACCTTTTTTCCCACTTGACTTGCTTTAATTAAGGCTCTATAAGAGCATCTCCCATGGTAGGCTAAATTCTTAGCCAAATTTAACCTATAAAACAAGAATATTTTGTAGAATCTTTTTTTAGCTTACCAAAGTCTCCCACCGTAAGCTAAATTTTTAGCCAAATTTATAGCTTTTTGGCTTTAAAAAACACTCTCACCATAAGCTAAATCCAAAGGTAAAGCCATTTATTTTTCTTTTCTCATACATTTGTTTAAATCAATAATTACTCATAAAAAAATATTATATAAATATATTCGATATGGAGCTCATATGAAAGATCTTATCGAGATCTTCGCAATGATTGTGAGTAACGAATTTTTAATTTTGATGATTGTGTAAATTAAAAGGAGAATGTAAAGTTGAATAAAATTACATTTAATTTTAGCTTACAAACTTTATAAGCCAAATTTGGTTTACCAAATAGCTCAAGCCAAATTTTTTATCTTGAAAAATGTAATTTAGCTTATGATGGGAGTAAACATATGCTAAATTTGACTTTTTAGCTTATAGTAGGAGATGTTCTAAGAGTGGTTTTAGGCTTGTTCAAACCATGACAGCTCAAGGCTTGTATTTTGTACGCTCCATTTTGAGAAGGTGAGGACGGGGGCTTGGTGCGACTCAGACAACGAACAAATTGGCATCGGATGCACCACTGATATATGGATCTTTGGGCTTGAAGGCAATGACCCTTGCCATTTCGCTGTTGGGCCTCCTTATTTTGCAGGTTTCGTGATGGGCAGCATGCGATGGGATCTAGCTTAAAGCGAGTTGGTTGTTTGGGGTGAGTTAGTGACGGGTCACCACAGCGGATATGTGAGCCACGATTTGGTGGCACAAAACTGTGGGTTTCAAATGAGGCTAGGTGCTAGCTTTTTAGGCTTTGTGGATTGGCTTTTGTGGTTTAGTGTTTTAGTTTGGGCTGAATAACCAAATTTGTATCAATTTGCTATCTTAAGTTTTATTTCAATTAATTTATTATCTTTTCACAATTTGTTACCTTAAGTTTTTGTTTGTTTCACTAATGTCTTCAAAATTAGTCAATTTGATACTCTTTTTTATATCAATTCGTTCATTATTCCATCAAAGTACTGGTGAGTTCTGAAAATACAAGATAGCAAAATGGTCAATTGAAAATTTAGGAAAGTAAAATTGGCTAACCTAGTGTAAATTTCGAAATGGAAACAAGTTGCGTTTATCCCAAGCAATAGAAACCCTAACTTGACTCGGATTCCTACTGCAACTCTTCAACAAATTTGTGATCACATCCTCATCTTTTGTTAGTCCCTAACTTTCTCCTTCCCTGTTTTACTCTCTTCCTCCTCTGCTGTCTTAGAGCATCTGCCATACCATGGCAAACCCAAACCGAATATGGATTTCCAAGGAGAGAATGAACTAGGATTATCCTTGGGTTTTATCCTTTCCTGCTCAGCTCTTTTATTAGCCTTTTTTGACTTCATTTTTTCATCTGCAGCCTTCTTTTCTTTGAGGAATTTGACAAGCCCTTCTAGAACAACATCTGCATCATCACTCTTCATAAGCTCCTCTGCTATAGCTGCAGGGGTGATCTCTGTGCTCTCTATCAAGCTTTCGATTTCTCCAAAGAGGTGATGAGGGCTGCTTTCATGAATGCCAAGGTAGTTAGAGGCTAAGATTCTGAACCCACTTGGAGTGCAATATGACAAGTGAATGTGCAAGTCCATTCGACCAGGACGCAACAATGCCGGGTCTAATCTCTCCTTGTGATTGGTGGTGAACACAATTATTCGCTCATCGCCGCAACAGGACCACAGCCCATCTATGAAGTTCAGCAGACCAGACAGTGTGAACTGCAATTATCACAACACAATCTCAATCCCTATTAACTAGAACATATAACATCTATACTACATTACTACATAGTAGTGCTATGCTTACCGGTTAAAATGTTTAAGCATAATAACAATTTATATTTAGGGACTCACCTTGCTTGCCTGAACTGCAGAGCTTTTAGAAGGCAGAGCTGATTCCCTACTTTTGATTTGCACACTGCAATCAATATCCTCCACAACCACAATAGAACGATTTGATGTAGAAAGTAAAATCCTCCTCAAGTCAGAGTTTCCGTAAATGTTAGAAAGCTCCAAATCATACACATCAAACTTGAGATAATTAGCCATGGCTGCAATCAAGCTGGATTTACCAGTACCGGGTGGACCGTACAACAAATACCCTCTTTTCCAAGCCTTACCAACCTTCTTATACAACTCCCTTCTCTTCACAAACCGATCCAAGTCATCTATAATCATCTTCTTCAGCTCTGGATCCATTGCCATCGTCTCGAAAGTTGCAGGGTGCACGAGGTCTATGCAACTCTTGGAAGACTTATACTCCTCCCTGCCAGCGCTATAAAGCTTCAGAACCCTTTCCTCTTGTTTAATGGACTCCGCCTGAGCAAGCACATAGGGCATGTAGGAGTCGATCACTTTGTCTCTATGTTGCTTATCAAAAGTCAACTCAAAGCTCCACTGATACTGGTCTTCTCCATCATCATCACCATGAGGCTTGTACTTTGTTTTGTTCTTCTTTGATGATCTTTCCACGTAGCTCCACCGGAGCTTTATGTCATCGAATTTGTCCTTGATAACTTGGCCTCTTTTCTCAACGGCGAGGCTGACACTCTTCTGCCGGCTAGTCTTGCTCAGTTCGAGCCGAGAATCGGAGGGACTAATCTTGGATCCGAGGTAGACCTCCACCTTGTCGTAGATCTCGTTGGTCGCCATGCCGATGTTCTTGTTGATGACAAGAGTGAGCTTATCATTTGAGGGAGGTCCAAACAAGAATTTCCGAAGCTTTGAGTATATGTATGATCGGACCCAGGAGGGAATGAAGTCTTTGAGCTCATTGACAACGGTCTGGAGCAAGAACTTGAGTGCTGTAAAGGAAGCGTAGGCTGAGAAGAGAGAGGACAATGATTTGGGCAAGTGTTTGGGATTGAGAGGAAACATCGTGTTTGATTTTAGCTATGGTGGTTCGGTTTCAGCTCAATCAAGGAGAAATATAATTGAGTTTGGTCTCCAGTAGTGGTTAAAATAGGGACAAAAGCTTCAATTTTCTTGTCAGTCAATGTCACTAAAGTGCTCCATTTACATATTCTCAAGCCAGCCAAATGAAGTGGCTGAAATTTCTTTTTTTTTTGGCAGAATTAAGAGAAATTTATTAAAAGAAAAAGATCAACATCAAAATGGAAGAACAAAGTTCAGACTAAAATTATATATAAAAAAATAAAAGTGAAAACAACGATGACCAAAACGGTCGTGCCGTAAGGTTACGTTATAGATGACACAATTTAAAAATGCACAATACAATTTATTTTTACATAATTATAAAAAATATTGTTAGTTTTACGTTTTCTCAAAAGGTTACATTATGGATGACACATCATAAAGGTGTACCTACGTTCATAATATTATAACTAGTTTAATATTTTATACTTTACTTAATGTAAGCACTAAACTTACTAGTCACTACTCACTACTGATACAAATTCTAAACTTTTGGGTGCCACTGATCATTGTTAATGTTGTACAGCTCTTACATCTACGTAAATCTTGTCTTGTAAGCTTTTTCAAAAACGAGAAAAGACTTTATTTAAGCTAAGAGAAAAGAATTATAAATTACGGGAAATATCGGTGGTAGACAAAAGATGTCCTATTTTCTTCGCTATTAGCATAATTAGTTAGCACTCACTAGTTTGATGACATCTATGAGTCAATCGGGTCTAATTTTTAAATCTTGTCTGGTAAGCTTAAGGTTTCTATTTACATGTGAATCAATATATTGGTTGGCCCAAGAACAAACCCTCCGTCCAAGCCCAAGCACAAATGCCTTTGTCACTTTCCTGTTCCCGCGCCTTTGTTTCTCTAACTCCATCAGTTCTTGCCCAATTCCGGCATGGCATTGAGTCACCGACGGCAACCAAAGGCAAACAAAATGACCACTTGCATACAACCCATGAATTCTTTCATATCAGTAACCATATCCTGATGAAGACGCAGACATTCTTTGTAGCGATTATGTTCTTGAGTTTGTTTTACGAATGAAGGCAAGGTGTTCGATGAAATGCCTCAATGAAACTCGAAAGCTATGCATCTGAGAGGAGTTGGCATTATCCACAAGCGTAAGGACATGGGAAGATTTTAAGTTTCTCTTTCCGTTTTTCGGCATCTACAATTTTTTGTTAATAAATTATTTGAGGTTGTTGTGCTAAGGTTTGATATTGTTACGTTAATTTCTTTACTTTGACAGGGTTCTTGACATTTACTTGAGTGGAGAGGCGAAGTGTCTGATGAATTTCCCAGCTGCAGTTATGTGAGAGCAAAACATGCATGAGTACTTGGGAGGCCGTTGACTACTTCTCTGAACCAGGATAGAATCGAGTTCAGTAAGTTACTCAACTAAACCACTACTTACGTTTATCTGAGATTGTCTATTTTACTCTCCAAATTCCTGAGTTTTTTGTGTTCTCGACTATTGTTCCCCTTGATTTTGCCATGTCTCATGGTAAAAAACTAGCTAGCGTACCATAAGAAGTCAAGTTTGGAACTAAAACATATCTATAACAATGAAACTAATCTGCAAACTTGTAATTGAAAAGAGAATGACAATACAGTAGCACCTGAATTCCTGAAATGATGTTAGAAACCAAATTCAACCCTTACTGCCGAACAATAGAGATCCTAAGCTAAACTAGGAATTCCTACTGCTAGATCGACTTGAAAAACTATCCAAATAAACCCTAGCTAATATTCAGGCTGTTGCTGAAACTTGAAAGTAGAAATTAACTTGAGAAGAGTTTGCAACAATGTTCCTGATCAACTTAAGTATAAAAACAACGTACTAGATGTAGCATTTTCCCCATATCAATTGTGGCTTCTGTCTTCCTCCAACTCTTCTAGCAGTTTTTGTTTGCATCCTCCTCCCTTTCCTGCTTCTCTGCTTTCTTAGACCCTTCTTCATCCGCTTTTGTGGCCTTTTTAAACTTCTCTACATCATTCGCGGCCTTCATTTCTTTGAGGAATTTCACAAGTCCTTCAAGAACAACATCTGCATCATCACTCTTCATGAGCTCCTTGGCTACAACTGCAGGGGTGACCTCTGCACTCTCTATTAAGTCTTCAATCTCTCCACAGAGGTGATGAGTGTTGGTTTCATGAATGCCAAGGTAGTTAGAGGCTAAGGTTCTGAACCCACTTGGAGTACAATATGACAAGTGAATGTGCACATCCATTCGACCTGGACGCAGCAATGCAGGGTCTATTTTCTCCTTGTGATTGGTGGTGAACACAATTATTCTCTGATCGCTGCACGATGACCACAGACCATCTATGAAGTTCAGTAGACCCGACAGTGTGAACTGCACATATCCTCAAACTATCTCAATGCACATATATAACATACAGACCAGTATACCACATATATAATGGTTACCAATACAAAGGATCAAGGATGACAAGATTTATTTCTAATGTAGGATATGTAATGAATGAAAATTATACAGCGCACCCGGGTGTATCCACCGTCCATTTTGACCCGCCAAAAAAAAAAAAAAAAAAATTAAACGGTGGAGATGACGGGTGCGCCGAATAGGCTCTCATGTAATGAATATAAAGCTCTAGTTAGATACGTACTTAAAATTTTAAATTTCAGTACTGACCTTGCTTGTAGGACTATAATCTAGGCCATTAGAGGGTTCGGATGGCTGAGCTGATTCCCGATTTTTGATTTTCACACAACAATCAATGTCCTCAACAACCAGAATAGAACGATTGGTGGTAGACAATAACACCCTTCTCAAAGCAGAGTTGTCGTGAATACCAGAAAGCTCTAGATCATATATATCAAACTGGAGATAATTAGCCATGGCCGCAATCAAGCTAGATTTTCCGGTACCAGGTGGACCATATAACAAATAACCTCTTTTCCAAGCCTTCCCAACTTTCTTATACAATTCCCGCCTCTTCACGAACATATCCAAGTCAGCTATAATCATGTTTTTAACTTCTGGATCCATTGCTATTGTCTCAAAAGTTGCAGGGTGTACAAGATCTATGCAACTTCTAAAAGACCCATAATTTTCCCTACCAGCGCAATGTAGCTTTGGAGCCTTCTCCCCTTGTTTAATGGATTCAGCCTGAGTAAACACATAGGGAATGTAGGAATCTATCACTTTGGCTTTGTGTTTGTCATTAAACATGAGCTCGAAGCTCCATTCTTCTTCTTCTTCATCATCTCCAGCAGAGCTCTGCTTGGATTTGGACTTTTTAGGTTTGGCCACGTAACTCCACTGGAGATCAATGTCATCAAAGGTATCAGTGACAACTTGGCCTCTTTTCTCAATGGCTAGGGTGACAGTCTTCTGTTGATTCGTCTTGCTCAGTACCAGACGCTTGTTGGAGGGACTAATCTTGGCTCCAAGGTAGACCTCCACCTTGTCATAGACCTCATTACGCTCCATACCAGAGTTCTTGTTGATGACAAGAGTTAGATCATCAGGGCGATGAGTAGAGAAGTAGTAGTCAAGCTTGGAGCATATGTATGATCGAACCTGGAGGGGGATGAGATCTTTGAGTTCTTTAACAACAGTTCGGACCAACATCATGAGTGCAGTAAAGGAGGCATAGGCTGAGAACACTGAGGACACTGATGTTGGTATATTGGGAATGAGAGGAAACATTGTGTTCAACTCTTGGATTTCTGTATGTGCTTATAGTGAGAAACTAAGAATGAGGTGCAGGAGCTTAATTTTAAGTTTGCAGAAACCAGTTGGAGAACTTGGAGGAACCAAGTTTTTGGTGAGAGGTTGATTCTATGTATTCAAGGCAATGAAGTAATGAAGTTCAGAGGCATTTGACGGGAAAAAGGAAATGAAGTACTGAAGTTCATAGCCATTAGAAATGCCAAGTAAAAGCCTGCAAGCTCCATGTGGTTCTTCAGAAAAGATGAAGTACGTTGAATACTTTTTTGACTGCCAAAAATTCACACTTTCTTTACCTAGCTTGTTGTCTATTTTTGTATGGTCAGATCGCCCAACGTGGGATGATAAAGTAGGTTCAGATTTGACTAGTTTGGTTGTTTCTGATGTAAAATACTTTTGGGGTAGAAAATTTGGTCAATTTTGCTAGGGTCTTGGTTGATATTGATTTTCTCATAGTTCTTGGGCTTTTCTTCCTAGTGGGAGAGGCATGGTACTTTCATCAAGCTAGACATATCTTAAAGAGTGGTTTGATTGGGGTTATCTGAGGGGCAAAACATGCATGGAGTACTTGGGAGGCCGCTATATGCTCTCCTGAACTAGACAGGATGCAAGTTCGTTAAGTTACTCTAATAGACTGCCAACAGTTTTCAGTGATTATTAACAATCTGATTAATGGAGGTTTTTGTGTTTCTCAACTTTTGTGTTCTTGAGTTGATTAATGACTGGGCGAAACAGCAGAACTTTGTGACTTACTCTACAAGGGTTCTCATGTATATACGGCAATACATCTATTTCCAAACATGACCATACATTATAAACCATGGTGATAACTATATATTTCCATACATTATAACCCAATTCACAAGTAACACCAGAAACTAACTAATCCCTACTGCTAGACAGAAGACTGACATGAAAAACTACTCTGATCCAAATAATACTAGGTAAACCCAGCTAGTATTTAGGTTGTTGCAACTATTAACCCAAAAGGATTTTACACAGACAATGTGCATCCATCTGAACTATAAAGATAAACCATTTACTATATTTGCATTCTCAACTCAGGTTTGATCTTTTGTCTTCTAGGTTGAGTTTAGCCCTCTATATCATCTAGGTTGTTTGATGAATGTACTGGTCAACTCACAAGGACAGCCAGCTAAACACAACTTGGTCAATTGATGCAGATGTTCGATGAATTGCCTATATGAGTATTTGAAGCTTCAAAGCTGGATATATCTCAAATTAGTTGGGAGGCTCTCGCTGAGAGCAAGACTTGGGAGGCTCGGCCTTATGCTTCTCTACGAACTAGGTATTGCAATTTACTCTACTAGATTACAACTAGACATTGTTACAATTGCAGTCTGATTAACTGTGGTTCATGTGTTTCTCATCTTTGTGCCTCTTGATTTAATCCTTCTTCATGGCAATAAGTTGATTAACGCTAAAGATGGATGTACATAGGTAGAAATGTAGGACTAGCAAATGGCTAAGGATTCCAATGTGCATTATATGCCAAGGAAACTGATCTGCAAACATAATAAAACAGAAACCTAATTCCCTAAATATGCAAAATGCAACCAAAACAATTAATATAGAAATCCCTATCGCTAAGGCAGGTGATAGTTACTTCAAACTATAAAGCAAGCTACTTTAGGTGGTTGGATTGGAAAGTTTCCACTGACAATTGGTATTTCTCTTTTCTCATTTGTTGCTAATAGACAGTTTGCATTCCCAATCAATAAAGTAGCAATTTCCCCGATAATGTGGCTTCTGTCTTCTGCTTCTTCCAATCATTCTAGCAGTTTGTGCTCACATCCTTGTTTGAGGGAGGCAGGGAACCTTCGTTAGTCCCTTCATCCTCTTCTGCTTTAATCACTTCGTCTTCAGCTTTTTTGGCCTTTCTTAAGTTTTTTTTATCATCTGCGGCCTTCTTTTCTTTGAGGAATTTGACAAGCCCTTCAAGAACAACATCTGCATCATCACTCTTCATAAGTGCCTCAGCTACTGCTGCAGGGGTGACCTTTGTGCTCTCTATTAAGCTTTCAATTTCCTCAAAGAGGTGATGAGGATTGCTTTCATGATTTCCAAGGTAATTTGATGCTAAGGTTCTAAATCCACTTGGCGTGCAATATGACAAGTGAATGTACACGTCCATTCGACCTGGACGCAACAATGCAGGGTCTAGTTTGTCCTTGTGGTTGGTGGTGAAGATAATTATTCTCTCATCGCCGCAGCATGACCACAAACCATCTATGAAGTTGAGCAGCCCCGAGAGAGTGAACTGCAATTGTCATATCATAATCTCAATGCCTATTGACAATAGAATATATAAGACATATACCAGAAAACAGTAGGCATACCAAAGCAGAAGAAATAAGACTGACTAACATATTTAGGATAACATACTGACCTTGCTTGCAGCAGTACCAGGTCTTCCAACTGATTCCCGATTTTTAATCTCCACAGTGCAATCAATATCTTCAATGACCACAATAGAACGATTAGTAGTAGACAGCAACACCCTTCTCAAGTCAGAGTTGCTGCAAATACTAGAAAGCTCCAAGTCGTATATATCAAACTTGAGATAATTAGCCATGGCCGCAATTAAGCTAGATTTTCCAGTTCCAGGTGGACCATATAACAAATATCCTCTTTTCCATGCCTTCCCAACCTTCTTATATAATTCTCTCCTCTCCACAAACCTATCCAAGTCATCTATAATCATTTTCTTAAGTTCTGGATCCATTGCCACTGTATCAAAGGTAGCAGGGTGCACGAGATCTATGCAACTCTTAGAACCCCCATAGTGATCCCTTCCAGTGCTATAAAGCTTCAGAACCCTTTCCCCTTGGCAAATGGAATCAGCCTGAGCGAACACATATGGGATGTAGGACTGCATCACTTTGGCTTTGTGTTCCTTATTGAATGTTAACTCAAACCTATAGCTAACTTCTTCTTTAGCAGCAGGACTATTGTTGGTTTTGGAGGACTTTATGGCTATGTAGCGCCACTGGAGCTCAATGCCATGAAAGGTGTCCCTGATAACTTGGCCTCCCTTTTCAATGGCAAGGCTCATGGTCTTCTGCCGGTTTGTTTTGCTCAGTAAAAGACGGGTATCAGAGGGACTGATCTTTGCTCCAAGGTAGACCTCTACCTTGCCATAGACCTCGTTGAGCGCCATATCAGTTTTCTTTTTTATGACAAGAGTTAGCTGATTATTTGGAGGAGGAGGTTTGAAGTAGTTCCGGAGTTTCGAGTATATGTATGATCTAACCCAGTCGGGAATGAGGTCTTTAAGTTCTTTGAGAACTGCACGGATCAACATCCCTAATGCTGTGATGGAAGCATAGCCTGAGATTAAGGGGGAAGCATAGTTTGAGATTAGGGAGGCCACTGATTTAGGCATATTTTTGGGATTGAGAGGAAACATTGTCTTCACTGCTCTAGGGTTTTCTGTTTGAGCGTCTAGGGGATGTAGATTTGATGCCCGTATAATGGTGATTTTATATAGGAGACTAGCTAGTCCAGGAGTCCTATTTGAATTAAGGATCCTTGAATTAAATATGAATAAGGTATAGGGTTATCATGTAACGAAAATCGGGAAAGATATCCTGGCAGTGGCAAGATCTTTAACTTCAAATTAAAGTGATAGTTATCAAAGGATTAACAAAAATAAGCACGAAAAAGACTAAAACACCAAGCTGGTACTCTAGTCGATAATATTGCTATGTGCTATTGTGCATCCTAATTTGCTTCCTGAGTTCAACTTCATAAGTTTACCAGAGAATATGCAACTTTGTAAGGTAGAACAGATCCCAATTCAACCCTAACAATAGAATTACTAAAAGACTACACTTATACAGAGAGAATGTGCATAACTGATCAACTTGTGAAGACAGCCTACTAAAAGTTTTCCGATCAAACTGTGGCTTCTCTCTTCCTAGTTTTCAGTTACAACCTCATCCCATCCCTGCTTCTCTTGTTTGTTAGTCCCTTCCAGCTAGCTCTGCTGTTTTAGCTTTTTCTAACTTATTCTTATCATCAACGGCCTTCTTTTCTTTGAGGAATTTTAAAAGCCCCTCAAGAACAACATCTGCATCATCACTCTTCATAAACTCCCCAGCTACTGCTGCAGGGGTCACCTCTGTACTCCCTATTAAGCTTTCAATTTCCTCACAGAGGTGATGAGGATTGCTTTTATGAATGCCAAGGTAATTAGAGGCTAAGGTTCTGAACGCACTCGGAGTGCAGTATGACAAGTGAATGTGCACGTCCATGCGACCAGGACGCAACAATGCAGGGTATAGTCTCTCCTTGTGATTGGTTGTGAACACAATTATTCTCTCATCTCCGCAGCACGACCATAAACCATCTATGAAGTTGAGTAGCCCCGAGAGTGTGAGCTGCAGTTGTCAAGTCACAATGTCAATGCATATTGACTATAACATATATTTATACCACATTACCGTATGCTTAACAATATAGAGGATTAAGTATAACTTGATTCTACTCATATTTAGGATAATGGATTGAAATCTTAAGTTAGAAACCTATTTAGAGTTTAGCTACTGACCTTATTGCTTGATTAAGCAGAAGACTGAGTTGATTGACTTGATTCCCTTTCTATATGCACGCAGCAATCAATATCCTCGATGATCAGAATAGAACGATTTGTAGTAGCCATCAATACCTTCCTGAGATCAGCGTTGCTATGTACATTAGCAAGCTCCAAATCGTAGATATCAAACTTGAGATAATTAGCCATGGCCGCAATTAAGCTAGATTTTCCAGTCCCAGGTGGACCATATAACAAATATCCTCTTTTCCATGCCTTCCCAACCTTCTTATATAATTCTCTCCTCTCCACAAACCTATCCAAGTCTTCTATAATCATTTTCTTAAGTTCTGGATCCATTGCCACTGTATCAAATGTAGCAGGGTGCACAAGATCTATACTACCTGAAGTGGTGGTGCCACTATAAGTATTGTTGAAGGCATAAAGCTTTAGAACCCTTACTCCTTGTTGAATGGAATCAGCTTGAGCAAACACATAGGGAATGTAGGAGTCTATCACTTTGGCTTTGTATTTTTCTTTGAACGTTAAATCAAACCACCACTCGGACTCAACCTCATTATTCTGCCTGTTTTTTTCTCTGTACCGGTACTGCCATTGGAGCTCAATGCCATCAAAGGTGTCAATGACAACTTGGCCTCTCTTTTCAATGGCTAGGCTCACAGTCTTTTGCTTCTTTGTTTTGCTCAGGACAAGACGCTTATCCGAGGGACTAATCTTGGCTCCAAGGTAGACCTCTACCTTCTCATAGACCTCGTTGAGGGTCATGCCACTGTGCTTGTTTATGACAAGAGTTAGCTGATTCGAAGTAGGTCCAAAGAAGTAGTACTCAAACTTGGAGTATATGTATGATCGAACCCTGCGGGGGATGAAGTCTTTGAGTTCTTTGAGAACAGTACGGACCAACATCATGAATGCAGTGAAGGAGGCATAGGCTGAGAACAGTGAGGACACTGATGTAGGCATAAGTTTGGGATTGAGAGCAAACATTGTGCTCAACTCTAGGGTTTCTTCTGTTGAGGTGTCTAAGGTGGGAGACTGTCTCCAGTGTTATAGAGTACGATTCTGTAGCTAGGTACGTGCTTTTGTAGGGAACTTGGATTACAACCTTAAACCCTTTAAACACGGCCAGTCCTATATCTAATTGAACTACAAGTCTATAACAGAAGTTGGGATAAACTATATGGAGTTCTTGTTGCGCAACAAGTCTCACCTAATTGGCAACAGGAAAATAGACCCTGAGAACTACCATTGTCAAAGATGAACAATAGTAACTACGGAAAAGATAGGAAGCCATTTTGTTTTTTTTTTAATTAAAAAAAAGGTGGAAATTTTGGATTTGAGGAAAGGAGAATGTGAGTGGTTGTTTTAGTAGTGCAGAAGAGCGAGAAGAGTGGTAGGAAAAACAGAGTTGTATCAGACTGTTCACAACTTCACATTGCTATTCACTTTTGTGCATCCGAAGTTCATTTTATTAGATCGCTTCATCTTTATCTCATTGATCTCGACCTATTCTTGGGTTTGATGATCTATCTATGAGCTGTTCAGCAACCATTTTGGTATAGTATTATTATTTTGAATTACTTTTAGAACAGGGCTATTTCATGATACTCATGAATGAAGAAAACAAGGTGGTTCTTGTTATGCTTGGTTTAGATGTTGTCATGTTTTCAATTTTCGTCTTCGTGGATTCGAATTTTCTGTAACATTCTTCATGGCAAGAAATTAATCAGTCATAAACCTATAGGCAGAACGTTTCAATAAGCATTGAAGGAAATATTTCCCATGATATTCTGAATAATTGAAAGGATGTTCATATGGAGAAACCCCAAATGATCCTAGAAACCAAATCTAACAGTAGGAATCATAAAATTAACTCATTCTGCTCCTAAGCTGAGAACTAATACTAATGGTACCCAATAAAACTAGCCTGACTTTCTCTAAAATCCAGAATCCGACTCTTCTTCGAAAGTCTCTGCTTCCTTAGTCCCTTCATCCTCTGTTTTCTTGCTATCAGCCTCTATCTTGCATTTGAGAAAATTAACAATCCCTTCAAGAGCAACATCAGCATCATCACTCTTCATAAGCTCCTCAGCAACCTGGGCAGGGGTCACCTCTGTGCTCTGTATCAACCCTTCAACTTCTCCGCAGAGGTGATGAGGGTTGTTCTCATGAATGCCAAGGTAGTTAGAGGCCAAGATCCTGAACCCGCTTGGAGTACAATAGGACATGTGAATGTGCACATCCATACGTCCAGGTCTCAACAATGCAGGGTCTAGCCGATCCTTGTGGTTAGTAGTGAAGATGATAATTCTTTCATCTCCAACACATGACCACAGACCATCAATGACATTGAGTAGGCCTGAGAGTGTAAACTGCACGATCATCATAAATCATCTCAGAATCTTAATATATATATATATATATATATATATGAATAACGATAAGATACTTAGAGGCAATGATTTCAAGCTTAATTCAAGTATTTACTGACCTTCATATCAGGTGGTCTATTGTATCTACTCCCCATGAACATCCCAGCTGCACCCCGGTTTTTGGCTTCCACACTGCAATCAATGTCTTCAATTACCAGAATAGAACGGTTTGAAGTAGAGAGAAACGCACTCCTCAAGTCTGAGTTTCTAGAAATACTAGAAAGCTCCAAATCATATATGTCAAACTTGAGATGATTAGCCATGGCTGCTATCAAGCTTGATTTGCCAGTTCCCGGAGGACCATACAACAAATACCCTCTCACACTCCATCACTTTTGCCTTGTGTTTGGCGTGAAACGTCAAGTTAAAGTGATGTTTTTGTGGCTCATAGTCATCTTGAACAGCATCTGATCTCTTTGAGGGGCAGAAATGGCTCCACTTGAGCTCAATCCCCTCAAATGTATCGATGATGGTGTCACGTTTCGCATTGGCGAAACTGATGGTCTTCTGATCACGGCTTTTGCTCACTAGGAGGAGCTTCTCGGAGGGTTTGATCTTGGATGCAAGATAGACCTCTGCAGCGTCATAGACTTGGTTTTCAGTCATCCGAGAGGCAGAGTATAGGTTGATCATTAGAGTCATGTCTTCAGAGCTCAGAGGAGGGAAGAAGTAGTCCTTGAGTTTGTTGATAATGTATAACCGGAGCCGGTTGGGAAGGATTTGCTCAACCATGGCACGAACCAACTGCACGAATGCGGTGAAGGAGGCATAGGCTGAGAACAAGGCTGCCGGAGTTGTTGGTATGTCTTCAAGACTGAACTTCTTGAAAGGAAACATGGTTGGCTGAGAAACTTGATGGCGAATTGGGAGGGTTTGGTTTTGGATTTGGATTTGGAGGAAACAGAGGTTGGTTTCTGTCTGAGATGTAGTGGGTTTGCATTTGTAGAAATGAAAGGTCAGGCATTGATAATGCAAGAGAGGACAAGCCTGCTCTGCTTCTCAATCAATGTCAGCGTTACTCAGAAAATTGATGAATGGGAATCTTTATGTGCAGGTTGATTGATTTGAAAAGAGATTTCTGAGGACTGATGTACATGTAGTTGGAAGTATTCGATTTTGGCAAGAGATTATTTAGTCGTCCATTCCTGAAATCAAAGTTCATACAGAAATAGCAATATAGTACAAGCCTGCTCTGTTCACAATTAAAGAAGATGAACAGAGTACTGTTTTTACCCCACTTTAAATCACTTCACATTTTGCACTTGTCTTGTCAAACTCCCTCCAATAATTGGAACAGATAGAGTTCTAGCCTAGCCTAACTTCTAGATGGCATAAAACCAAAGCTAATGTCTTAGCTCAAGTTCACCGAGTGAGTCATTACATCAGAATTCAGATACTCCCATTAGAAAGCAGTTTCACTAAATCAAAATGGTAAATGGTCTCGTCATTCATTCTCTTCCAATTTATTTTTCTTTAGTAGGAGCTAAATAAGATGTTGGTTGAACCCAAACAACAAGCAGATGAGCTAGGCATATGATCCCAAATCTTTTTGGTTAGCAAATCAGATTCTACTGTTTCTTTAGTAGCTTTTTTTTATGCATATTAATAAGATATTTGCATTCTCTGTACGGAATTTGATATGCGACGTAGTCAAGTATGAAGTATCATATACTTTTCATCCAGTTCTCAATAGTCAATACCGTGTGTTACATTTACTTTGTTATAATAAACGTCTGGTTAAGTGTGGTAGGTAGTAGGTAAACTGAAACTAATTATATCTAATTGAGACTAGAAATATTTTGTGAATTTCTGAGATTCATCAGAAAAGTTAGGATGCTTTCTCACCAAGAAAGTGAAAAGAAGTATATATACACAGCTTCATGATTGATTCCTCTACAGAAGGCTGAAGCAGTGTTGTTCTTTCACAAGGACCTCTAGAATTGTGTATATTCTTGTCTGATACTTTAGGTTTTTCTCATCATTCAAGTTGTCTTGTAGAGGTGTATAACTATATATACAGTAAGATGAATGCAAGAGAAATGTTTGTCAAAATAGCAGAAGCATTTGTGGAGTTGTACAATTATGTTAGAGGGCCTATGGTGCCGCAAGCAATTCAGTTAAGGGATGCAGTAGTGAAGATTCATGAAAGCTTGGCTGGTCAAATTGCAGACTCAGAATTGATAAGTAGTGTTATCGAATGGTTTAATACGTTTCATAACATTTATGTCGCACTAGGATTGGTTGGTTTGGTGATCTCCTTTGTTCTAGGATTGCTTTGGAAAGTTTTAGCTGTGGTAGTTTCTGCTTTAGGTGTATGGATTTCCTATTTGATTTGGAGAGACCATAATTGGCACAAGCTGTTCCTGACAGACGAAAAAGGATTAGCATTTTTTGCAAGTACTTGGCTTGGGTTATTGCTACTCTACCGAGCACAAGGTCTGCTTGGCAAAGGTAACACCAAAATATGGAATGAACTTCTTCTCGTTTTTTCTTTTGGGTGTTAATATAGTTTCATGTTTTCATGCAGTTTGTCTTTTGGGAATAGAAACCCTAGTAATATGGGTGATGCAGTATTCCATGTCGACGACGACGAATATGGAAATCCCTTGGGATGATTCTAATATCCATGAAATTATCTCCCGAGCTGTTCCACCGGTGCCCCATTATTCTTCTCCGCATGACCTCTACCGCAGTCTCTGCGCTTCCCCCATCTTCCTTGACGATGGCTACTTGGTTTGTAGATATTGATGCATATATGCAAATGTAAATTTGTCATTCTTGTAGCACTGTAATAACTTTTTGCTTTTGTTTTGTGTACATCAACAGAGTTTGGCGTATGATCGGGCGACTGGTAAGAAATGCTGGATGATGGGAGCCAGGCTTTTACTTATTGATTTGGCAGAAATTCCAGACTACTGGAACTGGATATCTCTGCCTGAATCCAGGTTTTTCTCTTTTCTCATGTCTCCCTTTTTTGGTACTATCATCTGATTCCGTTAGTTCAAAAACAAACACAAAAAACAAAACTTGTTAGAGGAATAAAGAAAAACTAGGGTTATCCATAGAATAATAGAGCTTGTTTGAGGGAACAGTTGAGGATGCTCCCGTCAGGTTTGTTAACAATGCTGTTATTATATTCACAGGTTTTCCCAAGTGGCTGAGCTCAGATTTGTACGTCGTCTTAAGATCAAGGGATCCATTTCTACCTATATGTTGTCACCAAGAACAACCTATGTAGCTTACTTTGTATACAAGTTTTCAAATACATCTCGATCTGGTTTTCATGAAAGGCCTGTTAGCTTGCGTGTAGTTCGTGTTGTTAATACTCAACGCCAAGTTGTGGCGCATCATAATCGTGTGTTCCTGATAGGAGAGATGGCTTCACAAGCTCGAACGAGAAGTGATGGATGGATGGAGATTGAGTTCGGTGAAATCTCCTACATTGATGATAGTGCTACTATAGAGTGTATACTAGAGGGATCTGAAAGTTTTGAGGGAAAAAGAAGTCTCATTGTGGAAGGTATTGAGCTCAGGCCTAGATAGAGGAAATTTATCTCTCTGTATATATATAATGGATCTTTGATCTTTAGCAAATCTTCTTGATGGCATGGTTGATGGAGATCCAAGCTCACAGTTTACTATATATATTGGTTATGGACGTGGTTTATGGACGTGATCTTGCTAGCTTCCAGCCTTCCAGGCTGGTTTACCTTCTCTCATCATTTCAGTTAATTCTTAGGGGCATTAGCCAAGTGTTTTTGGTTTACCAACTTTCATAGCAACACTAAACAAGCACCATATCATAATATACATGTAGAAATCCGGGAAAATTAATTTTATTATTATTTTATATTTTTTTATTTTGTGTAGCAGCACTGATGTTTTTGCTATGTATCGCTGTGGGCGTTGGATCCATCACACCAAGATTAGAATGGAACTATCTATATATTGATTCTCCAGTCAAGTAATTAAGTTCACCAATACGTGAGTCACTAGTCATTACATCATAATTCAGATAAAACAGACTCGTTCCCTTTCATTAGGAAGCCCAAAGTGTGTTCATGAATTTGGTCCCAATCGTTGTTTTGTTCCTTCTGTTAATTTTGATCAGTGAACCCCAATTAGTTTTTGAGAGAAGAAGCAAGATGCATGAATGCCACGATGAAGTTTAGCATGCTTTAGGGTTTTAGGGCAATGCAAGTTCATCATGATCAAGGTCCTTTTTATGCACCTTTTTTTGCTTCTTGATCTTCAGTTTTATTAGTCCCTTCATCCTTGGTCTCATTGTTCTCGATCTCCTTTCTTTTGAGGAAATTGACAAGTCCTTGTAGAGCAACATCAGCATCATCACTCTTCATTAGCTCCTCCGCAACCTCCGCAGGGGTGACGTTTGTGCTCTCTATCAACCCTTCAATCTCTCCGCAGAGCCGATGAGGGTTGCTCTCATGAATGCCAAGGTAGTTCGAGGCCAAGATCCTGAAGCCGCTTGGAGTGCAATAAGACATATGAATGTGCACGTCCATACGTCCCGGTCGCAACAATGCAGGGTCTAGCCGATCCTTATGGTTAGTGGTGAAGATAATGATCCTCTCATCACCAATACTTGACCACAAACCATCTATGAAGTTGAGCAGACCTGACAGCGAGAACGTATTGTTGCTAGAGCGTTGAACCTGCCTATCTGTCTCCCGGTTTTCGGTTTCGGCGTTGCAGTCAATGTCCTCAATCACCAAGATGGACCGATTTGAAGTAGCCAGCAATCTCCTCTTCAAATCACGGTCGCAGTAAACATTACTAAGCTCCAAATCATACACATCAAACTTGAGGTAATTGGCCATGGCTGCAATCAAGCTAGACTTGCCAGTGCCAGGCGGACCATATAGCAAGTACCCTCTTTTCCAAGCCTTCCCAACCTTCTTATAGAACTCCTTCCTCTTCACAAACCTATCCAAATCGTCGATAATCATGCTCTTTAGCTCCGGATCAATAGCCAATGTGTCAAAAGTCGAAGGGTGCTCAAGATCAACCGAACCGGAGTGACTCGAGTCGAGCTTGAGCACCTTCTCCTCTTCGTTAATCGCCTTTGCCCTAGCCAACACATATGGCAAGTATGCTTCCACCACCGACGCTTTGTGCTTCTTGAGAAACGTTAGCTCAAAGTGTTTCTTATCACCATCACCATGATGATGATCCTTGCTTTCGCTGCACACGTAGCGCCACTTGAGCTTGATGTTCTCGAAAGCGTCAATGATCTCCTCGTTTTGCTCAATGGAGAGAGTTATGGTCTTTTGCCTAGGGGTTTTGCTGACCTTTAGACGTTCGTTGATAGAACTGATCTTGGTTTGGAGGTAGACCTGCGCCGCCTCGTAGACTTGGTTGTTGTTCATGCCGGACATCTCGTCGACTATGAGAGTGAGGGTGGAGGATTTAGGGGTGTAGAAGAAGGGGAGGACGGAGTGGAGGTAGGAGCGGAGCCAGTGGGGGATGAGCTGGTCCGCCATGGAATTAGCCAACATGAGGAATGCTGTCAAGGAGGCGTAGGCGGAGAACAAGGACGAGGCTGTTGTGGGCATGTTTGTGAAATTCAGGGATGAAATCATGGTGGTGTTCATTGTTGTTCCTCTGAATTTTGGTTCAGGTTTGGGACGACGATGAAGAACCTTTGTGAAGGCGTTTATTTATAGAGTTGTATGAGTGGGGAGCAAGGAATTTACTTAGTTTTGAAGCAATTTGTATATGTTAGTCGGTTTATGACACGGGGAGCAATCCATATTGGTAGAGGAGGAGGAGTTTAGGACTTTAGGTCGTATATGGAGAAGGACTATTCATTTGGGACTCATCACAGCAAGGCATGAGATTTCCTTACATAAATCGTAGTCTTAGCTGGGTGTGATGGGTTTTGTTTAAGAGATAATCCAATTCTGGAAAAGGTTTAATTATCATTTGGCTGATCATGTATGTGCTCTAATATACTTGGTGGCCAAGTTTTGTGATTCTATGTTGTAGGTTGTTAGTGCCAAGTGGAAATCATGAATAACTAAACAACAATACCAAAATTGCTAGTACTCAACTTTTATGAATGAGAATGTGACAATCAAAAATAATAGAGTTGTCCTTTCATCCATTTTAGACCATATCTATATAGTTCTCATAAGGTTTAATATTTGACTGAATATATATCTGCTAATTCTAACCAATATGTATTGCTGTAATTTGTATCGAGAACTAGAGGTAAAAATCGTAAAATCATTTTTCCGACTACAATAAAGATGAGCTTCCAGACAATATGAATTTCAAGAATAACAAAGATGCTAGCTACATCTTAATCTTCGACTTAGAGCATGTTTAATAGATATGCAATTTTTTTTTTGTTAAATTCAAAATTTGACATGTGACAAGGCAAAAATAACATTTATTAATTTGGTTAATGTCAAATTTTGAATATTTACCGTACATTAAACATTAAATAATCATTTAAACATGTAAAAAAGTAAAAACNCATAGGGGGANAGAGAGAGAGAGAGAGAGAGAGAGAGAGAGAGANANNNNANGAGAGAGAGAGAGAGAGAAGTAAAAAAAAAATGGTAGTTCCCTTCAACAATGTCAAATTTGACATAGACTCTCTCAATGTCATTTTCACTTGTAAATGACTATTCGGTTGGAGACTGCTAACCATATCAAATAAGAGCTGTTGTGGTAAGTTGTTAAAAATGTCTTCTCAGATGGAGATGCTCTTAGTTATCAATTACGACAAACATGAGAATATATTTCTATCTATAAAGAAGAATTATGCACGAGACAAAATATAGAAGTTACGAAATGCTCTCTCTTAGTTTGGAAACTTCGGATGCACTATGCTTGAACTCGTAAACCCTAAACCTC
Source organism: Fragaria vesca subsp. vesca (assembly GCF_000184155.1). Lineage (NCBI taxonomy): Eukaryota > Viridiplantae > Streptophyta > Magnoliopsida > Rosales > Rosaceae > Fragaria > Fragaria vesca. The sequence goes on from NC_020491.1 coordinate 9,114,365, forward strand.
CCCTAAATGTAAACTCTGCCATAATAATCAAAAATGAAATAATGTAATTTAAAAAGAAAAGAAAAAATCATTGTATACATGTTTTAATGTGTACCTTTGAGAACACTAGCAGAAGTAGCAGAGGAGCAAAGCAAAACCAAAATGACCCAGAAGCTTGAAACCGCCGAAAGCAGCACAGAATGGAGGTTCACATGGGAATCCCAATCCCACATCCCAACCCTCCGCCTCTTCCTCTTCAACTCCTCCACCAACTCCTCCACCAACCCCTCCACCCAATGCCACAACCTCACCGTCCACCTCAGCCTCCCTCACTCTCTCCTCCTCCTCACCTGGACCGCCGCCGCCGACGCCGCCGTGGTCTCTCTCTGTGTTCCCATGCCTAGGGTTTTGCTCGACGACGAGTCTCCGGTCAGCTTCAAAGCCTTGGACGACCACATTGAGGTCAAGCTCGCCCTTCTTCTACCTGTTGATCACTCTATTGTGCTCAACTTTGAGTCTCTACTCAGTTTGGGTGAGATGAGGTTGGATGAAGATGAAGACAATGGTTTGAAACCGCTCTCGGTGGACTCCGGTGAGCTCAGATTGTTGGTTTATCTTGTAAAGTTTTCAACTTTATTTGTGTTTTGCTCAAAGATTCTAGTTTTTTTTTTTGTTTTGGGTGTAATTGTTAGTGAGTGTTTAGTGTTTTGAGAATTAGAAGCTGTTTCTGAGAGTAAATAGCTGTGTTTTGTTACTATTTTACTACCCAATTTGCTGTTATAGATGTTTAAGATGTTTTTCATGTGTGAATTACTGATTTTGAATGTGTAGCTGTGTATGGTTCATATGATGTGATGCTGGTTTTGGTTGGTTTCAGATGTGAAGAGTTTATCTGCTAGGGGAGAGGTTCACTTTTATTGCAGAAGTTGCTCATATAAGCTGACTGCAAGTCCTCTTAGGTAAGATGTAGTGACTTCCTGTGCGTATAAGTTTGATTGAAGTAAATGTAGTGGGAGTGTGTTTGACATGTTTCGGTGGTTTATTGATGTAGCACTTTTGTGGAAATGCCATCAGTCAACTGGCGGGAGGTGGCAGACAACTGGTTTGGGAACTGCTGCTGTTCGTTTGGAGAAGTTAGTGAGAAGCTGGTTGCTGGATATGCGAATTCTTACACAAGTAAGATGGGTGTGTGCCTGGTGAGCTCTACTAATATCACACTTTGCAAAGATGATCTTGTTGGATGTGAATTTCCGGACTCAGGTGTATGTGAAAGACGTGATAATGAATCAGATGCCAGTGGTGAGTGTGGTCCAAAAGAGTCTGAACTTGCTCCTGGAAGTAATGTTAGATGCAATGAGATACCAAAGTCGGAAAATAAGGAAAAATATGTGGATGCCAGTTGTAAAAGTGATGCTACTGAGGATGAAGATAAGAGTGAGGGCGTACCTCATAGGTGTTCGGAATCAGATTGTTCTGTTAGCGAATCCAGGAAAGAACGGGATGGAGATTGTGATGATATGGAAAGTCATGCTCAAAACTATGATGGTGAATGCTGCAGTCATCATTTGTCTAAATCCTCTTCAGAGCAAAACACAGAGATTCTGAAAAATCACAAATCTTTGCTAAATGGGTATCTTGAAAATATTTTCATGGTCAGGTCCTCCAATCTTTCAGTAGATGTTGAATGGGTTGAATTTTTCTGCCCTCATTGTTCATCTCTCCTTGGAGCTTACCCTTGTGATAATGGTGGCAGACTTATTGATGGTGGTGTTCGATTGTTTAAATGCAATATTGCCACTAGTCTTCCAGTTGGAGGGACAAGAGATGTTTTCAGGTTAGCGTATAATGATCTATCATTTCTTTAGCTCTTGTATCTCTTTTTACCTTTACTGTAGTTTATGAAGAAAATCTTGCGCTTCCTGTGGGAACTCAGTAATATGCTCACCTATCTCTCCTGTCCACCTTTTTCCCTGTCTATGCACGATGTGGACCACCGCATAGGAAGCAACCAGCGGCTCTCTTGCCCTTGTCATAGGACTAATATTGAATATTGAAGTTTGTTTGAGTATTCATGTAGGATTTAGCTTAATTTCATTTTATTTGTTTCATGGAACAGGAAGTATACCTTGGAGAGAATGTTTGCAAACCAGCTACTTGAATGTGCAAAAGATCAATTATCATACAGGACCGTGGTTAAGGACCTGAAACTCAGATCTCCAATGCTACAAATTGTTCTCATTAATACAAATTCTTGGTCTGGCACTGGTCATTGTTTGGCCACACAGGGCAATACTGAACCAGTACCAAAGATTGATCTGCATCCTGTCATCAAGGTGCTATTTTCCGAGTGCAGCAGCAGCACTGAAGCTCAATTAAGGTTGGTTAATATTTAAGCTCTTTATATGTTATAATGAGTCATATAATGCAATGCACATCGTGAAAAGTGTTGCTACCTTAGAACATACAGGGATATAATTTTCTCCATTTGGTTAGAAGATATTGCGTTGGACAGCTGTGCTAGAGTAGCCTTGAAACTTACAGGAATATAAATTTCTCCGTGTGATTTAGTTAGAAGATATTGTGTTAGATATCTGTGCTATGTGTAGTTCAGACTAGTATCCATCTATCATCTCTCTTGTCCTATATGCTTTCTATCTTTTTCTAGTTTTATAATATAAGGGGAACTTGTGTAGGATGTTGGAAGATTCAGTAACAAAGGATGTAGTTGAGGAGGTTTTCATGCTGACACATCAGATAGAAGAATTAATGAAGTTTCTGTCAGCAAGACGGGATACACTTCCACCTTCATGCTCATCCCTTGAGGGTTTATCTTTGTCATCCATTCCGATGTAGGAGTATTGTAGACCTCAATTTGATTTCTGATATCTTTGGCCAAGGGTGACATAGCTGAAATTTGCTAGGTAGGGGAAAAGGAAGCATATTAAACTAGCTTTGAGTAGGCCAATTCAGTTTTGAACTTGAATAGTTTTGGAGATATGTAGCATGTAATTTTTTTATATTGTACTTTCTTTTGAAAGATCTTGATCCATAGTGGAAATAACTTTCAAAATCAGTTGCAAGCCACAGAAAGTTGGGTTTTCAGTTTTGATTTTGGTGCAGGGATTTTAAAACATGGTTTGGACTTTGGAGAATCTTAGTTTTAGAAAACAGAATTTTGTACCGATGGCTTAAACAAAACTGACATTAATAATTACACGACCTTTACTTGTTTATTACAATATAGGTCTCCAGGAAGTGAAACTACGCCCCAAAATCAAGCATCAGTGCCGTTGTGTTAGGATCAGGGAGAATTTTATGCATAATGGTTTGCTTTTGCTGATAAACGGTTGCTGCATCTTTTTGTGGTGTTTTTCCTACTATTCCTCACAGGTTTCTTCAGTTTGTTCTCAGGTTTCTGCCTCTTTGCTCCTTTAGCACCAATCTTCTTTTCATTCTCAACCTCACATTCATCGCCTTCCATCTTCTTCCGCTTCAAAAGCTTGACCAGGCCTTCAAGTGCAACATCAACTTCTTCGCTCTTCATCAACTCCTCTGCTACTTGCGCAGGAGTCACCTCTGTTTCTTTCAGTAAGCCTTCGATTTCATCATAGAGGTGGTGGTGGTTCTGGATATCCAAGTAGTTTGAGGCCAAGAGTTGGAAGCCATGGTATGTGCAATAGGACATGTGAATATGCATATCCATGCGTCCAGGGCGCAAAAGAGCAGGGTCTAACCTCTCCTTGTGGTTAGTGGTAAATATTATGATCCTCTCATCTCCACAACTTGACCACAGTCCATCTATGAAGTTCAGTAGTCCAGATAGTGTTAACTGCAAAGATCACAATAATTAAAAATCTAGTACAGTGCTAAGTGCATTTTCTAACTCGATTAAGACTATCAATAACATTTTAAAATCACATTAACTCATCACACCATATGGTAACACCGTAACAGATGTGTAATATATCAATTAGATCTTGACTTGAAAGGTCTTGTTTTAAAGTTGAGGCCAATGAGAACCCCAGGAAGTTGTTTAAAAGCTAATATAGGACCCAACTTAAATGTTAAGAAACTACAAAGCAAGTTCCTGCCTAACCCAATGTGAGAGCTACCCCCTCTGAACAAAAACAAAAATACAGCACAAGAAAAAGAGAGTAGGTCATGAGGTGGGGTTGCTTCATTGTGAAAGGGCATGCTTTTCTGGGTTATGAGTTGTCAATTGATGAAATGCTCAAGTAGTTCTACACTAATTATATATGCTAATACAAGCAATCAGATGCTAACACAACCCAAATTAAGATTCACCAAATCACACAATCACACTCAAAGCATTTCATTTTACACCAGAAATCATGTCAGCCTGCACTTTAATCCCTGGCTCTTCACTGATCACTCACTAGGTAAGCTAGGAAAAGAAAAGGAACAACAACAATCTAATATTCTACACAAGAGGAATGAATGCATCAATAAAGAAACATGACATAACAGATTCTAAAAATAATTGGTACCTAAATCATATTTGTGCGCATAAAAAGCTTAAAATTGTTTGAAAATGAATTCAAGTTAAACAAACCTGTACATCAGGGACTTGCTTTCGTCCATCTTCATGTCGAATCCGAACAGGCAAATCAGCACTACAGTCAATGTCTTCAATCACAAGAATGGACCGATTTGCGGTGGCCAGCAACAGTTTTCTCAGGTCAGAATCACGAAAAATATTAGCCAGCTGCAGGTCATAGACATCAAACTTGAGATAATTAGCCATGGCTGCAACCAAGCTTGATTTTCCGGTGCCTGGTGGACCATACAACAAGTACCCTCTTTTCCATGCCCTCCCTACTTTCTTATAGAACTCCTTCCTCTTCACAAACCTGTTAAGGTCTTCAATAACAGCATTCTTCAGCTCCAAATCCATGGCTAGAGTCTCAAATGTTGAAGGGTGTTCGAGGTTGATGGAGTCCCACTTGAAGCCATTGTAAGAGTGGTGGTGGCCGGAATTGTTTAATGTGTACATCTTCAAGACCCTCTCTTCATCTTTTATTGCTTTGGCCTTTTCAAGAACATGATGCACATAGGATTCCAAGACTTTTTCCTTGTGATTCTTGTGGAATGTGAGCTCAAAGAACCTCTTCTCAGGCCTTGGAGGCGAAAATGGATCATTGGGGTTGTTCTGTCCAGACTCGGCACAAACAAACCTCCATTGGAGCACAATCCCTTCATAGACATCCACCAACTTCTCACCTTTCTCAAGCCGAATTGTTATGTTCTTTGCTTTCGGGGTTTTGCTGATTTTGAGCCTGTCAGTCTTGGGACTGATCTTAGTGCACAAGTAAACCTCTGCAGCATCATAGAGTTGGTTTCGGCTTATGCTATTTGATTCCTCAATGACTAGTGTGAGCTTAGTGGAGTGATTTTTGAAGATGTAGCGGAGAGTTGAGTGAAGGTAGCCTCTAACTGGCTGAGGTACAAGATCATTGGCCATGGATCTAAATAGCATCATTGAGGCTGCCATGGATGCATAGGCAGAGAACAATGATGAAGGAGAAGGCATTTCTTTGGTGGAGAACATCATGATCGACTAGTTTAGAAGGTCTGCAACTGATTTGGTGTTGGCTTTGTCTCAATGTTTAGGAAGTGTTTGAGAAGCAGATGAGGAAAAGTAGGGAGTAATATATATGATTGATGGCTATGCTTTGCTTTGGTTTTTTAGGTACCGACTACCGAGTGTGTGTAATAATGTGTCTTTGTGTGTGAAAGTGGAATTCCAAGTAATAATGGGTCCAAAAAAGAGAAAGAGAGAGGCGTGCTTTCTTTTTCCATATACTTCTTTTGTGTCTATTTTTGGTCTCACTTTTCTCTTTGGTATGTACTATTATTATGAAAAACTAGAAAAGCTTGCTTCGGCCCCAAGCAACAAGACCATGTGTGGTGGTGATTTCTACCTCAGTCGTGAGGTTTTCTTGTGTATACAGTACTTTCTTATAACATGTACATACATCACATGTCTAATCGCGCGATTAGACACGTGTTGGACTAAAATTGTGCAGCTTGTGTTGCACAAGCTGCAACAATCGCTCAATTTAAGTCCTGAGTGTAAGAATCGTTGTCTACATACTGTGTGCAAGTATACCTTTTTCCGATTTTAGCTCTACCCTGTGAAAGTGATGATGTTATAAATCTGGTGTCGCGAATGCAGCACTAAATCAGGCTCGCAAGGAATTGGGGAAGTAGAAGTATCAATCTTTCATGATCAAAAAATTTGAGTTGCAGGCTCACATCAAACTTCACTTAGGTAGAAAATAATATCTGGGAATCTCATGTTATCCTCCAACATTTTATAGATTCACTCTCACAAAGCACTGGTGTTTGTTAAACCTCATTTTTCTTCTTCATCTTTATTAGCTCGGAATGGTATCTATTACTATTATCTTGATCCACAAGAAACACAAACCAAATAGAATATGATATTGGACAAAGCTGACCAAAGTCTGGGACATGCTTGCTAGCTTTCGGTGTGGAAGAGAAAAGTCCCTAGGTAGCAAAGTTGCCAAGTCAGTCGTGCACATCCTTTATCTTCTAATTCGTGACTTCATTTCTTAAATTCTTCTGCACTGTAAGTTCATTTCTTAATTCTTCAGCACTGTATTTTATAGTGGCTTACGTTCTAGAACTGAAACGTCTTGTTCATAATCTGACTACTAGAGAAAATGAATTCAACTGAAGCTGGAATAGGCCTCCTCATATATAGTTTACAAAGACTCATGACTCATCAATGTCATGTAACAAGACATTTTCAAAATAAAGCCCCACCAAGATGTGATCAAAACTTTCATCTTTGATCTGCAAACTATTATAGCTAATAATCTAATTAGATATCTATTATTTGATTTCATCGTCAGCAAAATGTAAACTATTTTGTTACTCTTTTCATCATCATCATCAATTGTCTACTTTCTTGTTACTTTTCTCATCACCATCTGGTTTCTCATCCTTCTTATTAGTCTCGGCTTCTTTAGCAGCGGTTTCCTTTTCCTTTTCCTTGGCTTCTAGCTCTTCTTGCTTCTTCTTCACCTTGGCTTCCTCATTTTCCTTCTTCTTCACTTTGAGAAATTCAATCAGTCCTTGCAGCGCATTGTCGGATTCATCACACTGTATCAGTTGCTCGGCTACTTCCGCAGGCGTTACTTCAGTGTTTTTGATTTGTTTCTCAATTGCCTCAAACAGTGAGTGTTCTTTGATTCCGAGGTAATTGGCTGCAAGAAGCCTAAATCCAGTTGGAGTGCAGTAGGACATGTTAACATGAACGTCCATGCGACCAGGGCGCAAGAGTGCAGGATCGAGCTTTTCTTTGTGATTAGTTGTGAAGATTATGATCCTCTCATCGCCACAACTCGACCACAACCCATCAATGAAATTGAGCAATCCTGAGAGTGTCACCTGCACCATAACAAAATGCAAAACAATGAGCTAAATTTGCTTGCATCATGAAGAAAATGTAAACTATTATGGTTGGCTAATGCAAAAGTTACAAAGGAGATCATAACAAGAAAAGGGTATCAAATGTGCTAGAAATTATTTGGCTTTTATTGAAAGGAACTTTCCCTGAAGCTGACTCAAAGTCTCCGTCTTTTTTTCTGTAAGATTTTTCTAATAGTCCAATCCTACACAATGTGCATGACAAAAGTGCCTAAAATTTCCACAAGCTTCTTAGTGGTGATCTCATGCTATTCTCATTAGGTGTCTGAAACTCTGGATTTTCTGACTTTTCTGATTTCTTTTTTGGGTGTGTCCTTCCAATGGATTTCCACTATTAAGATCCTGGTTAAAATCTCAAATTCAACCAACTCCAGAAGTAATATACATGTTGTGAAATAATTTCATTAAAACAGTGAAATGTAGCTGTTTCTTAGTCACTTTCACAATGAGTAAGGTGTCAATGTTCAAATGTATCAAGCAGATTAATCCAAAGAAGCAGAAGAAAACAGAGTGAAGGATAATTAGAAACGGACCTGGTTATTTGGGGACCCGTTTTGTCTATTTGACTCGGCCATTCGATCTTGAAATTCAATGGTGCAATCAATATCTTCCACAACCAGAATGGACCTATTCGCCATTGAAATGAGCAGCCTCCTAAGCTGAGAGTCGGCCCTGAGTCCCGTGAGCTCCAAGTCATAGATGTCAAAGTTCAAGTAATTAGCCATTGCTGCAATCAAGCTCGATTTTCCAGTTCCCGGCGGTCCATAGATCAAGTACCCTCGTTTCCATGCCTTGCCAACTTTCCTATACACCCAAAATCAAAACAAATTAGTACATAAATTGTGAGTGTAATGCAGTTGAAAACTTTCAAACATGTCATTGATGTTTCAAACCATACCTATAGTACTCCTTCCTCTTGATGAACCTGTCAAGATCCTTAAGAATGAAGTTCTTAATTTCTGAGTCCAGAGCCAAGGTCTCAAAGGTTGCAGGGTGATCGAGATTCGTGGGAGTCCAAGCATCTGCCAAGTTGCAGTAGAGATTGTTAAGATCCATGGTGAAGATTTTGATTGTCTTCTTGTCTTGCTTCATGGATTTTGCTTCTTCCAAAATGTGGGGGAAATAAGAGTCCAAAACCAAGTCCAAGTGCTTCTTGTGGAAGCTGAGCTCAAAGCACCTTACTTGTGACCTCAGAGTCGAGTTCAGGTCACGAGGGTTGTAGAAGTCCTTGCTCTCAACCTGCCTGAAATCACAAAGGGATTCATAATTTGACCATCAGAAAGCTGGGTTCACAAAATTTACAAAAAGTACCAAACTTTGTAAATAATGTAGCAGCTGAAAAACCTCAAAAAGTTGCAGTGTATCTAAACGGATCAAATGGGTTCACAAAATTTACCTAAAGTTTCCAGTGAGTTAAAACTTAAAAGTACTAAACTTCTCAAAAAAAAGAGTTAAATGTACTAAAAGTAAGCATAGCTAATCATCAATATCAAAATTGGAGAAATGGGGATCATAAAATTCACAGAAAGACTCAAACTTTGTGTAAAATGTAACAAAAGAAAATCATCATCAGAAAGCATATTCCATGTCCAAATGGGTTCACAAAATCAAAAAGTTTCAAACTTTCAGTAAAGAAAACATCAAAAAAGCTCTTGAATGTGCAAATGGGTTCAAAAAATGTTCATACCTTGAGACCAAGACCCACTTGAACTTGACACCATTGAAGAAGTCCACAATCTCTTCATTGCTTGCCATAGTGATAGTGAAGCTCTTCTCCTTCTCTGGCTTGCTTACTTTGAGCCTGTGAGTCATTGGAGAGACTTTGGATCCCAAGTAGACCTCGGCAGACTCGTAGATCTGGTTGCTGACGAGGGCATCGAACTCGTCGATGACCATGGTGAGTTGGTTAGAGAAGCGACTAAAGAAGCTACTGATGCCGTAGAAGAAGTAGTCCCGAACCTCATGGGGGAGTAAGTCTTGGGCTATGGACCTTGCTAGCATTGCTGTGGCAGCCACGGAAGCCACGGCCGAGAGGACCGTCTTGGCCGTGGCTAGGTTGGCTTCAGCTGATGAAGAAGAGGAAGATGCCATTTTTTGTTAGAGTTCGGAATGGGGTTTTGATCAAGTTATGGTACTTCAGAAGAATGGTGTTCTATTTATAGAGCAAATGTGAGTTTGAGTTGATTTTTATGAGGGAAATGGTGTTGAATTTAAGACTTTAAGAAATGTCAAGGAAGGATCGGAGGTTGTTTAATTTCTAGAGTAAGAGTGGGTTTGGTTGACTGTTAGCGACTTGGGAATCACGCAAGAAGTGCAGGTTGAGAATATGTGAACGTTATATACAAGTATTACAGACCCTATCATTTTTTTATAACTTTGGTTTCAGTGGAGACCAGGAAGACGACCGTACCAACCTTGGGTTAGGGTTATGCACTAAGGCAAATCAGCTACATTTGCCTGAGTAATCTGTGTTATAGGCGAATTGTGGAAGAAAGGATATGTGCATGTAGTTGTTTTATGACAAAGTTTACTTAATTTTGAGTTATTTGTACGTATCATTATATCTCACCATTTATCACGTTTTTACTTTTCTTTTAAGTCTCGCATCATCTTTATAAGAATTTTATTTTGTAATGGTATAAAAGAGATAGATACATGACTCACTATTATTACGAAAGGTATTAGATTTAGATCAACAAATCATACTAATCAGTAATCAACAATAGTAAATAATCTTACGTTATCCAAAAGAGGAAAGAATAAAGTAGAAAACCGGTTTAACCCAAAAAAATAAGGGAGGGGTCAAAGTCTTTTTACTAGCCGCTCGCAATTCTTCATGGTTACAAATCTCTTATTGTTGAAGGAGATTCAAAGACTCTTATCGAAAATATTACTAATGATATATTGACTCCTTGAAAAATCAGGAACATCGTTCATGATATCAAAATCTTGGCTTCACAGCTACATTCTAATTCATTCCCTTCATGTTTGAAATGAAACTGTCCTCGCAGACTCAATCTTCAATCTTGGATTCCTGGTCACTTGACTTCAGTTAACAGTTGGACAAATGTTTTTGCCCCTTCCAGTCTTTACCCGCTTTTAATTTTGAGTTTTATGGCTTAGGGTGTTTTAGAGGGTTTTTGTCCCTTTAGTTATTTCCTTCTTGTATCAAAAACAAAAAAAAAAAAATTAAGTTGATTCGTTTTGCCACCTTTTGTTGTTTTGTAATGGAAGTTTCAATTTTATTTTGGAAATCGTCAAGAGTCTTCTCAAGAGTGAAGTCAATGTAGGCCTTTAGCATAACACATTGGTTCAGAATGAAGAAAACTTGCAAGGTGACTAGCTAATGGCTCTAAGTAGGAAGCGACTAGTCACAAACAGATGGCGCCGATGGTTAGTCTTGTCTCAATTATTCACTATAAGGAACACATTCTCCGGCTACTAAATTGGTAATTTGAGCATACCAGAATCTTTCTACTAAAATCAGAATCGGCCACCCCACTCCAATCTGTCTCTTTTCCTCTCATTGTACTACATTATCAATCACCATACATGATCATATTTTCAAAACACATACAGATGTTCATGATCTCATTCCACTCCAATCATGCAGGGTGTAATGGACCACTTTGTTCATAACCCTTGAGCCATCTGAGGTGGGTTCATTTCTCAATCAAATATATATCTCTTTATCCTACATAATCGAACTCCATTTTTTCATTTGTCAAATAATATTTGAATGCCGTTGTGTTAGATCTCAATCATAGTCAGTGTTCAATTATCACATATAATGGGAGCTGCAATAGAATCATATGGCAAAAATAAAAATAAAAGCATCCAGCTAGCTAGGTTGGCCTTTTTGAAGTTTTAGTCTGCATTGGAATTATGTAACGAATTGAAAGTTGAACACAATCCCACTACATGTTCTGTTACCATCCATGTGCAGTTTCTGCATTTAGACTTTCCGACAGAAAATATGATTTTATGCTTAATTTTCCGAGTTAGTATTGTGCTTATGTCTAAATTGACGTCGCTCCACAGCGTTTGGGGGTATAAAATTGAGCACTTAGATGAGGGTCTACATTTTTAATAAAAATGCATACAGTAAAGAGACATAATATAAATAGAAGATCCAGAAGGGATTACAGACTCAATGTGGGTGCTTTCCCTTTACACTTTCCCTTAATTGATAGAAATTTAAGCAAATATGCATGTCTCTGTTAAGCTTTCCTATAACATATATGCTCCACATTTTTATTTTTATTTTGAACAGGTATATATGCTCCACATTTAAGAAAATTATCTGCCAAAAGGCATTTTGTCTCATCTGAAACTTCATCTTTGCTGTTCTTATATATAACACACCATTAGAACATGACTCTCTCAACCTTGGACTGTCAATCTCTAGCTTCTTGAGCAGTAGACTGAATAAGCTAAAGATGTTCATTCCATCAAAAGAAGATGTCCTAATTCTTGTTCAGAAGCACTATGAGACCTTCATTCTTGCAGTGCTTTCTATTGGAGTAACATTTTTGGTCTGTAAATTGGGTTGGAAAACGGTTGCAATCCGTGGCCGGTTGGGTTTACCCTTTATAGGTGAAACCTTTTCTTTTCTTTCAGCAACTAACAGCACAAAAGGATGCTACGAGTTTGTCAGACTCCGACGACAATGGTTAGTTTTTCTATTACGTATATGAAGTATCTACGTACCTACTAACAATTTACCGAGTAGTCAGGATTCATGAACATCAACAAGTTTTGTCTCATCAGATATCCTGCTAATTCTATATTTTTGAATCTGCAACATCACCACCATTAACGATGCTTAGGCTACACCAGAAGATGATGTTAAGCTGTTAACCATGTGTATCAGCAAGAAAACAACGAAGATGCATGACATAATTCCTTTCATTTCAAGTCTATACAAAACTTGCAAAGAAAAGTTTATCTTTTTAGTTGATACAATGTAGTTATCTGTTTTCATGTTGATCGAACATAGAGTTGATGATTGTGATGAAACTAGGTATGGGAAGTGGTTCAAGACAAGGATTTTTGGAAAGATCCATGTGTTTGTACCAAGCACAGACGGTGCAAAATTTATTTTTTCAAATGATTTTGCAAAGTTCAACAAAGGGTATGTGAAATCAATGGCAGATTGTGTTGGAAAGAACAGCTTGCTTTGTGTGCCACATGAAAAGCACAGAAGGATAAGGCGCCTTCTATCAGATCCTTTCTCCATGAACTCTTTATCTCAGTTTGTTCAGAAATTTGATAAAATGCTGTGCCAGAAGTTGAAGAAGCTAGAAGAAGGTGGGAAAAGCTTTGTGGTGCTTGAATTCAGTATGAAGGTAACTTACTCAAGTCTTTTTCATATAACAACACTGGCATCATTGAAAACATTTCAAATGTCAGTTTGATATGAACAAACAAGAAAAAGAAAATATAGTAAAGTGGTATTCAATTAGAATAGACTGAGTATGGCATATACTCTTATATATAGTGTTGTGTCTGACCTCTCTGAATGTTACTGGAATTGCAGATGACATTTGATGCAATGTGCAGCATGCTAGCAAGTGTCACTGAGGATTCCTTGTTACGGAAGATTGAGAAAGATTGCAATACTATTTCAGATGCAATGTTATCCATTCCTGTCATGATTCCAGGCACAAGATATTACAAAGGCATCAAGGTAATGCAGCCTGCCCAAGATCAAGGAAAGAACAAACCAAAGAAGAAGAAAACATATTCTTACAGAAACATTTGGTTTCTTTTAAACAGCACACTAACAGATTTGTTGAAGCAGGCACGCAGACGTCTTATGACAACTTTCAAGAACATGATTGACAGAAGAAGAAACAGGAAGGAGTATCGAGAAGACTTCCTACAGTCCATGTTAGACAAAGATTCATACCCTCCCAACGAAAAGCTTCAAGACTCAGAAATTATGGACAACCTATTGACACTGATAATTGCAGGGCAGACAACCACTGCAGCTGCGATAATGTGGAGTGTCAAGTTTCTGGATGAGAACAAAGAAGCCCAAGACAGACTCAGAGTAAGTAACAAAGGCACCATATTTTCTGAGCACAAACCTGATGCTGCGGTTGTTGATGCTTACTAGGGTATTATAATCACTGTTAATGAAACATATTAACCGCAGCACCATGTATTGTACAGGAAGAACAGTTGTCTATATCAAAGTCTAAGCCAGCTAAATCTTCAGTTACACTTGAAGATATCAAAGATATGTCCTACTGTTTGAAGGTTAGCACATCCTAATCTGACCTAATCAGAATAGGTCTTTAGTGCTTCACTGTCTACATTCAATTTAGATCTTGTTTTTCTCATATCTTGCATTTGTAATAGTATGTTACTGATAGTAGTGACATCATGGGAATCATACATAGTGATGCCATTTCAACCTTCCATTTGCTTTGTTTTCCAGGTTGTAAAAGAGACACTGAGGATGGCCAATGTCCTTCTCTGGTTTCCTCGCATTGCACTCAGTGACTGCACTATACAGGGCAAGCTTTCAAGTTCCTTTTCAATTCCCTCAGACTTTAAGGGTTTTTAGAGTGTATTATTGTATCAACACACTATTTTCTGGATAGTGTAGATTGATAGACTAGCCTTTTTCAGGCCACAAAATTCAGAAATCTTGAGGAGATTCTTTACCAGATTTGTTAGATTAATGATTAATCTGCGACATTGCTAGTGCAGGTTTTGAAATTAAGAAAGGATGGCATGCGAATATAGACGCGACTTGCATACACTACGATCCAGATTTGTATGCAGAACCTATGCAGTTCAACCCAGATAGATTTGATGTAAACAACTCCTTACCTTGAAGCTTAGACAATGAGATTGACATTACCATAGTCATAACTTCATAACTCATAACTATTAGGCTTACAGTGAAATGTTACATCTGCTTGTGTGATTTATCCAGGAAATGCAAAAGCCATATAGCTTCATACCATTTGGATCAGGACCCAGAACATGCTTAGGAATCAACATGGCAAAGGTGACAATGTTGGTCTTTTTACACCGTCTAACTAGTGGTTACAGGTGAGTTTGCAAATACGTACCTAGCTAGGCCTTCATTCTTCCTCTTCCAGTTTATGATTCTTAAACTCTTCCTTATGTTGATGTTTAGGTGGACAGTGGATGATCTGGATACCAGCTTAGAAAAGAAGGCACACATTCCTAGACTAAGAAGTGGATGTCCTATTACTTTGAAGGCCTTATGAACGAGAAGATGGGATTCAGTTTATCAGAAAATTTCTTGTACCCTACAACCTGATATGCTTGAAAACTGAAATTTGTACTTAAAAAGTGGACAGCATATCACAGTACGTCCACAATGTCAACAGACACCAAATCATCTACTACATCCAACCAGAAAAAGAAAAGAAACAAACAGTCCATCACACAACAGCAATACATACCATCTTCATTCTTTGTCCTTCTCCTCATCCTTCATTGCAGCCTTCTTCATCGTCCGGTGTTCGTAATCAGCCGCACATTTGGGCTGGATTCCAGCTCTAACTACTGCCTCGATATCGTTGTGCTGGTTAATCATAATTCTATGTATGTTTTTTAGTTCACTGAGTCCAACCATGTAGTAAAATCCCCCTGAGAGAGATCGGAGGTACTCTTCTGTTAAATTTCAATAATGCAGTTTAAACATAAAACTTAAGATTCTATGACAGATTTTAGATCAAATGTACAAGTAACAGAAATACTAACTTGGTTGGTTCATGTTTGTTTCCATCTCAGTCTTCTCCTAGATACACTTCTTGATATTCTCTATTTGCTTGATGGGACAAAATGAATGAGAATATAACAGTGCTCTAGCAGGGACCTAAGATTGCTTTATATAGACAGCAGATTGCAACTGTCATTTACAGTTACTTGGCAGTTCCTTCCATCAAGGAACTGTCTAACTGTTTCTTGTCCTAATCCAATCTTGTATTAATGATATTACTTTGAATTTTGAATTTCAAAACAGATGTTTATC
>NC_020491.1:9133160-9143606 GCF_000184155.1 Fragaria vesca subsp. vesca
TCCCTAATGCTTCCTCCATTGTATTTCAGTCCAGTAAGCTTGTTCATAAGCCTACCTATCTCAGCTTTGTTTGACACTTTGTACTTCTCTGCAATTGCATTCATGTATTCCTTTGCATAGTCAGAATCTGGTATGCTTCCCATCACAGAATTGTTCATGCTCTTCTTGATACAAATCAGTGCCATTTTATTGTGCCTCTTCCAGTTCAAGCACTTGTCCTTCAATTCCTTTGAAGCATTTGCAGCAGGTTCAGCAGGGGGATCTTCCTTGAGCACATGATCAAAATCCAGAATTGCCAAGTTGAGTTCAATGTCACCCCCTGCATTTCTGGTAATTGAATCCATTGAGGAGTTCAATTTGACTGATGCTCATGGGAAAATGCATGGCTGTAATGAAGTTTTGAACTTAAGTCAGTCATTCATTTATCTCAATTTGCATGTATATATATAGACATAAGATCCGGTTTGTCCAAAAATACCAGAAAATTCATATATAAATGCTTATCCCAATGTCAGTTCATAAAGGACCAACATTTCAATGAATGTCATATATAAAATAATAAAAGCATAACGATTCAAGATATCAGTTTCAATATCTGATACACTAGCTGTAATGAAATGCTGAATTATCATCTGCTATACAACTTGAAACAAGAATTTTCAGTTCAAAAATTTAACCACTATGGAAGTCAAATTTTATTCCAAATTTTCATGTTTTATGTAGAGATTCTTTCGAAGATACTTAACAATACATATACTTCGGCCAATATGTCAGCATTGAAAATACATGATAGTTACATAATGCATCAGCAGAAAGAATGATTTAGTCTGATACATATATTACAATTCATACATAGTCACTATGGCAACATTAGTAATCAAGAGAACATATGCATTAGACTTGATGGATCATCTGTACTGTTCACATGTATTCACATATACTTATCAACATAAAGTTTAAACGTCAGGCAAATAGATTTTGAAGAATAAGAAGCAATTTATATGAAAACAACGTTTGAGAATATCATTTCAGTATGTAAAACAGTTCACTGAGATGCATCATGTCCCAGGATTCTAAATGTAATGAAATAACTCATACACCAATCTAATATCTGAGCATAGTTGCTCTGATACCAATTGTTAAATTTCAATAATGCAGTTTAAACATAAAACTTAAGATTCTATGACAGATTTTAGATCAAATGTACAAGTAACAGAAATACTAACTTGGTTGGTTCATGTTTGTTTCCATCTCAGTCTTCTCCTAGATTCACTTCTTGATATTCTCTATTTGCTTGATGGGACAAAATGAATGAGAATATAACAGTGCTCTAGCAGGGACCTAAGATTGCTTTATATGTTTATCTTACATTAACTTAATCGATTAATTCAAATGTGTAAAACATTACATTAGAAATTCAATATCAAGTTTAAAAGTTTACTTGCTGATATACAAAGTATATAAGCCTAGTTCCATATTCAGTAGGATTAATAAGCTAATATAACATCTTCATCCGAGTCGGTCCAGACATCAGAGGGATTCTCCGGCTTCTCTTCATGTTGGGTAATGCCTGGAGGAATATATTCAGTCCCGTATGGACATTTATATTCCTCATAGTATTTCTCACAATTATAAACCCAGTGATCCTCCTCACCACAAATGGTACAAAATAAGAGATTGTCCCCGAGGAAATCCTCCAAACTGTAATCATGAACAGCCGCCTTCTCTGCTGGGGTAAGAGGTTGTCCAAGCTTCAGTCTAAGCCAATAGTAAGCAGCACGCTTTGGGGCAGCCTCTGGTTCAAAGGCTGATGGCTCAGGAAAGGAGTCCATGTTGTAACTCTTTGCCTTTTCTTCTTCAGATGTAGTAATAAGATCTGCATCCTCGAATTTAAACCAATAGTAACCAACAGGCAGCTTTACAGCACCCTCTGGTACTTCTTGTTCTTCTTGTTCTGAGCCTCGTATCAAGATCTCGCTATCCGAGACATAACCCGTCTCATGCCTAACGATGCTTAAGAGTTGCACCGACCGGAGTCGCGGTGGGGATGTCGATCGGTGCGTCATTGCTTGACGCCGACGGTGGTGTAAATTAGTAAAGTGATGGAATGGAGTCTGGCGGGGAGGATTGAGGGTATTAGTATTAGGTCGACATCTAGTTTGGGCTTGTGATTTCTTTTCTTTTCTTTTCCTTTCTTTTGGGTCAGATTCTTGGGCTCGCGTTAGTCGGATTGAATAGATGTTCAATTGTAGAAGAAAGATATACCATTATTGATGCATACATAATTCAACATGGATCGGATCATATAATAGTACACTCATTGTTGAAATGAGTAAACAAGTATGTTGACATCATATCTATCAGAAAACCAGATTCTAAGTTTTTCTTTTATATTATGATTAAATCAAGCTAATATGACAGTAAAGGACTGAAAAGAGCAAGAGAATGAAGCAATGGGCATTGTGAAAAGAACATACTTCAGTGGAAAGAGATTGATTTGTACTGTTGCATTGTGGAGGTTATAGCTTGTTCAACAGGTAGCCTCTCCATGCTCGATGCGCCGTAAAAGCCATGAACCCCCTTGGTGTTCTTAAGAACAAATTCTGCCTCTTTTGGGCTAGAGATGGGGCCTGTAAAATGCACCAAATAATCTTATGTTGGTTAAAGTAAATATAATTGAGCTGACACTTGAGAACACTTTTTTTTTATCAACACTACAGAACATAATTGAAAGAGTAAGCAAGAATGTTTAATTGAACATGAAATGCTACAAGTAGGCTAAAAGCAACGGATTTAGTATAAGTTGTTCATTTTCTTTCTATGACAAACTGTAATTTCATGATCATACGAACTACAGATAAGAAACACAAAAAACGTCAGAGATCATACCACCATGGCAGAGCACAATAGCATTGGGATTGATCCTATGTGCAGCATCTGCAATATTTTGTACACGAACTACACTTTCCTCAAGCGAAACAGCTGTCTTTGCCCCTATAGAGCCAGCTGTAGTGAGTCCCATATGAGCGACTATAATATCAGCACCACCTTTTGCCATTTCCACAGCTTCATCTTCATTAAAAGCATATGGGGTTGTCAACAGACCCATTTTATGTGCTTTTTCAATCATTTCAACCTCCAATCTGTACCATAGATTAAGAAAAATCAATAACTCCAAAATGCATAAATCATTGATATCAAATACTCCAAGTAAACTCTCTTGTGCTACCTACCTATATCCCATTCCGGTTTCTTCAAGATTTTGTCTAAAATTACCATCAAATAATCCAACAGTTGGAAAATTTTGAACCCCAAAGAATCCAATTGACTCCACCTGCCTCAGGAAGAAATCCATTCGGCGAAAAGGATCAGTCCCACATACTCCAGCAAGAACAGGTACCTTCTTCACCACCTATACAGCATCAGAAGGCATCAGAAATTTTTCTAAAAGGGAGCATGTTTGCCCTACTAACATGACTCATCAGGTTTTTGTTGAATGTTATATTTTAGTTTTGCAGATCAGTGCTTGTCAATATATATAGGAAATAAATTTGAACAATCAGTGAAGATGACTGTTCAGCATGTTTAAAGCAACAGTAGTTGAAGAAGCACTTCGTTAGAAATTTTGGAACATGCAAGCAGTTAAGACGTACTGGTAAAACTTCATTAGCCATGTCAAGAACTACAGCATTTGCATCAGCAAAAGGCAATAAGCCTGCTAATGAACCTCTTCCTGCCATGCGAAAGCGCCCTGAATTGTACAACACTATTAGGTCCACTCCACCAGCTTCCTCAAACTTTGCAGATATACCTGTCCCTGCCCCAGCCCCTATAATTGGTATTCCTTTATTTATTTGATCCCTTAGTTGCTGTAGTATCGCCCATGTTCTTTGCAAAGTTTCTGTCACAGAAGTAACAGGTTACAGGTCAGAAAATATGCATGATACACATTTCTCATTGCTCAAATTCTAATGACACATGAAAAATCCTCATACTGCAAAATCCACCCCAAATCTATTCATCATTTGGTGTAACATATTAATGCATTAAAAGGGGACCTGTTTAAAGTAATATTTCAATGTGATCAAGTTATCTCCTGTTTCCTTGTAGCTAATAGGTGAAACAACATAATGTGCAACTTCATGCGGTGTAGCTCATTTTTGTTCTCATTTAATTAAACAAAGTCCCATCTAGAAGCCCAAAAGGTCTGCTGTCCAGACATA
This sequence comes from Fragaria vesca subsp. vesca, assembly GCF_000184155.1. Classification (NCBI taxonomy): domain Eukaryota; kingdom Viridiplantae; phylum Streptophyta; class Magnoliopsida; order Rosales; family Rosaceae; genus Fragaria; species Fragaria vesca. Next base: position 9,137,384 of record NC_020491.1, read on the forward strand.
AAAACCTGGATCAAATGGCTAATCGTATAATGCAACAAAATGCATCTGTTGGACATGGATATACTCTGATCTACATAAAACCACCAATGTATGTTATATAAAAAAATATAAAAAATAAAAACTAACAGCAAAAGGCAACCTGGTTTAGCTCCTGGGAAATCACTGAGGCTGCGTGGATTCGTTTCATAACTTGAGAAGTTTATCTGGGCAACAGAACTTTCATGAACCTGTTGACTGGGCTCAGGAGAAGCAACTTGCGGAGTAGACTGCAGATGACTCTTCTTACTAATCTCTAAAAATGAATCAACCAATGCATTTGCAAACTCAGGGTCGTTTATATGATGAGGGTACACCTTTACCTATTAAAAACGCACTATTTTCAATAGTAAAGTTGATCCTGCACATAAATCAAGGCAATAAAAGAAGGTCGGGACAGTGACACACTTGTACACACCAGCTAGTTGGCAAAAACAGTACCTGTCGATCTTCATTTGTCTGAATTAGACTCTTAAGTTCATTTATCAGAGTAGCAGTGGCCTCAGGATCATAAAAGGACATCCCTGGTGCATCCAAAGCAGAGACACCCTTTTGTGGCAGGCACACAACAACCTTTGATGATGACTTGTTCAGTTTGTCTGCTATGAAGCTAGCAAATTTCTTGCTTTCATCTACTGTAGTTCTCATCAATGAAACCTAAAAATGAAGCATTCACTCCACATTAGACACACACTGGCCTATTAATAGCATACAGAGACGTCTTCAGTAAGGTTTATAAATAAGGACTGCTCTAGAACAGGATATTGAGCGCTTGTGCAATTTATTATGAGATGCTTAACTGGTAACTAAGGTTTTGTCATATTCCAATTAAGCATCTCATTTATAGACAATATGACAAAACCTTTCCTAGGCTCCATAAAGGGGAGATTTTGATACCAAAGAATGCATAGGAAACAGATCCAAAAGATCAAAGATATAGAAGGGGCAAGACTCGAAAGAGAGTGGACCAAAAAAACTTATAGGTTATCACCTGCTTATTGTGTTCATGAATCTTTCTCTTCTGAAAATTGGATGGTATGGTATCTTTAGCTCCGAAGTTTACCATATCCAAAGCTCCGACGCTCAGGACTAAAGGTATACCTTTCTCTAAAGTGGCATCAAAGCGAGAAGCATCACAAGCCATGACACCTCCAACCACATAGTCTGCAACCTCTGTCGTTGTGATATCCAAAACACCCTAGAAAAAAATAAGCAAAGCCAAACAAAAATGAACTTCCCATATAAACGGTCAGACCACAATAAAGCTAATAGAAATGAAACTGCATAGCAACCTGAAAGTAAACGTCTCTTGCAAGTGAATCGAAACACGAGACAACATAAAGTTGATACATTTACATGTTCACTCAAACAAATCAAAATTTCGAAATTTCAAACAATCCACATTCACATCAAAAAAAAAACAAAAAAACAAAAGACAATACCTTTATAAACCCCTCCTTCACCAGAGACTCCATGGCCCTACCTCCAACCCCAGTAGCATGAAACACCAGAGTCTCATACCCTTCCTTCTCCAGTCTCTCCTTCACAGCATTCACACAACTAGTAGTAACCCCAAACATGGTCAACCCCACCGTTGACTTCCCACCCTCACCACCACTCTCTCCCCTCTCAACTCTCCCAATCACCATCCCTCCAAACGCAGCCGCAGCATTGCTCAATACGACCCTGCTCACGCTATTAATCCCACACACGTCCACAATCGACGGGAACAGCACCAAATCCGAGGTCCCTACATAATGGTCCGTCCGGCCACTCGCCACCGTGGACACAATAACCTTCGGCACTCCGATCGGGAGCGACCTCAGCGCCGGCGATATCAGAGCCGTGCCTCCGCTGCCTCCGACGCCTATCGCACCAGCCAAAACGCCGTCGTTTTGCGACTTCGTTAGGAAAACCCCCAGCGCCTTGCTCATCACGTCCACCGCTTCGCCTCTGTCCTCCGGCAGCTGATCCGCCGCTTCGGAGTCGCTGCGGAGGACCCCGTTCCTCGAAACGAAGGCGAAATCGGTTACGTTATGAGCGGAACCGGAGCCGGAGTCGTTCCGGCCGACGGAGACATCGACGACGGTGACTTCGACCTGATCGGGATCGGAGATTGAAATTTACATAGTGAGCTGCGTGATTGAAGTGAAATCGGAAGAGGAGGAGAGAGAGGAGGTAGTTACCTTGGATGAGGAAGATGAGGAGAATGCGGCGAGGTTGGATCGGACGGCGTCGGCGAGGAATCGGAGCTCATCGAGCTTAGTATCGGCGGTTCCGATACAGAAAACTCGGCGAGTTTTATCGTCCGCCGGCATTGTTAGCTGACTTAGATCTCCGAGTTGTAATTTGAGAGTGAAGAAAGAATTGAGCTGAGAGTGAGATCAGAACCAGAGTAAGAAACAATGGTAGGTGACGGTGAATTATGGCGCTAAAGGTAAAAACAGCAAAAGATTTTATCTTTTTTATCTTTTTACCGAGTTTAAAAAAATAGAACTTAGAAAATAGAACTTGGATAACTGCTTACTGCTTACTGCTTACTGCTTACTGCTTACTGCTTACTGCTTACTGCTTACTGCTTACTCATCCTCGTAGCAATAACAAAGTTCCAGGCAGCAAAGTGAGCAAAAGGATGAGGAGGCCGGTTATGCCCTCTAATAACACACACATTCTTAAGCGTCGTAGATTGTTGTAAACGTAGTTTGTTATCCGCAACAAGATGTCGGTTTGAAATCAAGTTTTTCTTCAAATGAGTTATCAATTATTGACATTATTAATGTTTCAAACCGTGTAATAATTTTAGAAGTAGCAACCACATGTGAAAATAAAATATACGAATGTGCATATGTTACATCATGATTAAAACAATAAAGATCTACATTTTACAAGGTTTTTAGATCGATTTATTCTAAAACAATATGATTCATCTCTCCGATCATAGAAAAGACCATAACATCATATGTATAAGAACTCTTAAAATTAATACTTCAATAAGTTTGATCACTCAAATTATATGATTCACATGATAGAGCAGGACGGGTTCGGCTCGTAACAAGGGGGCTGCATCATGATAATATGGGGTTGATACATATAATAGGGAAGTTGATCCTTTTGGACTACTGGTTTCTTCTCCTCCTGCTTCTTTTTCTCATCTTCTTTCGGTTTAGTTGGAGCCGGAGGAGGCCCGACGGTCACTACCTCAGCAAACTTGCCGGCTCTTCTGCACCGGACTATTATGTCATAAGGGTCTGCATTTCCTGTTACTGTCAAAGTTCCCTTGGCTGCATCAACTTCAATTTTATCCACACCTGTAGTGGTTGAGACGCCAACTTAGAAGTTATACAATAACAAAAACACTTGAGACAAACTTTGCTAATGATTAAGAGCCTAATAATCGACACCCAGGAAACCGAGTTGGAGAGAAAAACCGCTTGGGATCTCCAATTACCTAAACTCCATTTCTGAATTGAACCAAGGCGTCTATAACTTGAGCAGTTTAATTAATGTTAAAGCTACTTCGATTATAATCTACAACAGTAGTTTAAGGGTTCCATCTAAATATCTAATGAGCCACTTTGATCCTCAGAATGTTAGAACTTACCTTACAATAACAAAATATATATATATATATATATATATACACACACAATATATATGTATGCGACAATGCGACCTAAATGAATCTTTATGCACACACTAGCTAATTAAGATGTATTTATTAGTTGATAGAAAACTTATTGTGATCATATCAATAAACGACAAAAGTTATCCTCGCACGCTTAAATACTGACGCTAATATTTATTTGTCATGTAAGTGATGTAACCTCATGCTGATGTTCACATATGATGTTTTACTTGTGTCAATATCCACACTTGTGAGAAAGAAAAATCTAATTGAACATTTGAACGTTGGTTTATATGAAAGTTAATGTAAGATTCATGTCAATCAATAATTTATGTTTACTTATACATGCATAACGGATCGATTGACTCTGATATTATCGTATACGCGCCTTATTGATGACTTTTTTTCTTCCACAATTGAGGGTGAAGTGATAGCAATAGACAAACAAGAAATATAAAAAGATAGAGAAACAAGAGACTAAATCGATTGTATACCTTCTAGGCCAGTTACTGCCTTGAGAAGCTTCTTTTTGCATTTTAGGCATGTTATATCAACCTTGAGGACAGTCCTTTGTGCCATTGAAGCTAGAGCCAGATTTCTCACTTCCTCTCCTAAATTTATGAAATGTAGCCAGAGCAATCCATCCTTGGCATGAAGTTTTTTAAGGAGAAGATCTTTTATGTTTCAGCTGAGGAATGAGAACTCTGGGTTGCTCACCTTCCTAGCTTTATGCTCATCTGCTAGAGATTGTCTTTGTCCAATTGTTGTCCTTTATTTATTTTTCTAATTAAGAACCTCAGAAACATAAATAACCAACCACTTGATTTTAATGAAAACTACCAACCACTTGATTTGAATGAAAACTACAAGAACATATATTTTAGGTCTTAATTAATTAATTTGAGATGAGACCTATATTTCATTGACTTGTCATAGGCAATTTGATTCCGGATGGATCAACCAGACAACCACCAAGAACCATATGGCAGTACTAATTCACATTTAAATAACCCTAATATGTATCATAACCTAAAAGGTGTGGGGGAAGTTGCACCAATGCGAGGAAACTTAACGAGCTAGCTTAGAAACATATACATGACGACTACAAAGTATATAGACAAATGCAATCAAATAAAATGAGGGGACCAATTTGACTCTTAAGTCATCCAACTTAGCTTAGATACGTGTGTTTGTGGCATCACAAGATGTTGGGTTTTAAATAAGTTATTATAAATAAATAAAACAATGCTAAATGAACTATATTGCGACTACATTTTAAATAATAAGATCGAACAATAATAGACAACCAAATTGATTTGGTGTTCAATTTCTTCTTTTCATCTTTTATGAGAAATGCTTATAGACCTATAATTAACTAACAAAGCCGATCTATGATTAAAGTCATCGATCACCGGCAACTCCCATAATTTCTTTTCTTTTGTCTCTCAACTTCTTCATGAAAATAGAAACTGACCTATCAAGTTTTTGACTTTATATGTTAGCACTAATTGTATTATATTCTTGGTTATGATCAATGTTCCTTTTTATAAAGAGGAGATATGATCAAACTCTCTTTGTCTCCATGGAAGAATGACCAAAGGAAAGCCTCCAAAAGGAAGCTAGCAGTGACCAACTAACTAAAAGAAAATCTTTGCCAGTGATTCGATATAGGATACACTAATTGGAACATTTGCTCATTTTCTAGAAATAACAGCAAGTACAAAAACCACAAATCAACCACCAGTAAGAAACTGATCATTACAAGAAGATGGAGTATGTAGCCGACCTAATCATCATCGTTGTGAAGAAATTAGAAACCTGTCTTTCCTAGCCTCTGGAATATGGAAATAATTCCGAGCATGCATTATAGTGTGTCGTGTTTTGATTTTCATGGATCGGAAGAAGAACACCGATCCCTAAACGCATTAACTTTTACGTACACGTACTGAAGAGAACCAGAAGCAACTAAAGGAAAAGGAAATAACAAGTGGGGAATAAAATTGATTGATTCTCTATAGTGCAGAAGGCATTCCATTTTTCCAGTCCTCAGAAGTCTGAAACACCGTGATTGATTCTCTAGTGCAGAAGGCATTCCATTTTTCCAGTCCTCTGAAAGTCTGAAATACTGAAAGTGGATCATGTTACAAAAATGTATATATATAAAACCTTGTGATATGTTACCGGGTGTATCTCATAACCTCATTTACTACTAAATTAAATAGACAAAAATTACAATTTATTTGAACCAAATTTGCAACATTGACAATAAATTTGTCATATTTGTTTTACACATTTACATATAATTAAACCAAATTACTATATGGACAACAATTTGTTCATAAACTTGTAAAAAGTCATAAGTTGAGTAATTACCCCAAATATAAAATAGAAAATTTCATCTAAGTCACATTCTCAACATTTTCTCCCACACAAGTCCACCATAATTTTTTTACCCACATAAGTCCACTTTGTGGCCCAAATCCATTAAGTTAGCTTTAGGCTATACCTAAAATACCCTCAGTTCTATCTCAATCAAAACCATCATTTTTTCACCGTCTCTCT